>NC_050575.1:391256230-391574037 GCF_011100635.1 Trichosurus vulpecula
TGGGAGTGGAATCTGAGTGTCCTCACCTCCACTCTAATTGTTTTATTTTTATTTTGCCCTTAAACACAAAAAAGGATATTTCCATACGCACAGGCAGAACAGAAAAAGAGCATTCTACATAAAACCATGACTCTCTATTTATGCCAACTTTTTTTTTTTTTAAGAAAAGCACCTAGTAAATTCCATACACTGCTTTCAAATGATCGCATTGTGTTTGTTGGTTTCTGAATTTCTGTTCTCTTCTGTTGTTGTGTAGACAATAACAGCCGAGATAAGACCTGGGTCCATGGTAAATTTAGGTGTGGATTTATTGGGCAAGCACGCAACTGCCTGGAGTGCGTACCCAAAGTATACTCAGATCAGGCAGCCCGAACTGAGGGACTACAATGCTCATAAAAGCAAAAACCACAATTACACAATCAGGGAGGGTCGCTAGCAGAAGCAATGACGTATAGAAGCAAAGATCAGCCATTTGTTGAATTCATCAGCTCAGAACTAGTTTGGAAATATGGCGAGATTCAGGGGTGCTACCATCCTGTGACACAGGGTGGTCAGTTTCCTAGAATAGGTGGCCCTCTTAGGTCGTAATTGGTTTCTTATAACTGGGTGGAGGGTTCAGGGTGGAATTTCCCAGAAAGTAACCTCTACTTGATCAGCTGTGGTCTTGGTGGAGGGACCTAGCTTGGTCAGCAGAATAGCCGCACCATAACCCAGGGTGTGAGGTCACTTGGCAACGAGGGGGGGGGGGTTCCTCCCCAAAATAAACCCATACCTTACCCTAGCAACTGATCCTTGCACATAATGCTGATGTAGAGAGAATATACAGAATGCTGAATCATGAGGAAGGGGGAGTGGGTCAGGGGACTAGCCTTGGGCAATCTACCCAGGACTATGCCTTAAGCTATTTCAAGCCATTTCAGGGTGTAGGACAGAGACAAAGACAAGAATATAAAGAGGATTAATGGTGGGCTTAATGTTGGGCTTCAGTTTAGGTGTAACATTGTGAGTTTAAAAGAATGTTACAGTGGCCTTTTTTTTCTTTTTGTACCTCTATTGCCAACCCTTTCTCTCCCTATTTCTAGCCACATTAAAAAACAAAAACAAAAACCTAGAGAGAGAGACAGAGAGACAGAGACTGAGAGAGACAGAGACAGAGAGGGACAAAGAGATAGAAAGACACACAGACAGAAACAGACATAGAGAAACAGAAGGAGGGTGGGAGGGAGGAAGGGAGGGAAAGACACAGAGACAGAGAAACAAAAAAGAGAGACGGAGACAGAGATAGAGGGAGACAGAGAGAAAGACACACAGGGATAGAAACAAACACAAAGAGATGGAGGGAGAGACACACAGAGACAGGGAAACAGAGAGACAGAGACAAGATGATAGAAAGAAAAAACCCTGTAACAAATAAATAATCAAGCAAAATGAATCTACGGAGTAGACATGCCTACGAACGTTTGTCTCTTTCTACATCTTGTGTCTCTCATCTCTCAGGAAGAATGTAGTATGCTTCATCGTTGGTGCTCTGGAGGTATGGCTGGTCATCGCTCTGATCAGATTTCTTAAGTCTTTCAAAGTTGTTTTTCCTTTAATGTTGCTGTTCTTACAAAAATTGTTCTCCTGGTCCTACTTTGGACCACGCTGAATCAGTTCATACTTTCCAGGTTTCTCCAAAATTGTCTCTTTCATCAATTCTTTTAGCACAGTGAGAGTCTATTACATTCACATTACCCAGTTTGTTCAGCCATTCCTTAATTGTCTAAGAGGTTGAATGGGATGGATAATTGTGAAGACTTCACAGGATATGTCTAAGGGAGTAGGAGAGGTTTGGCATTTGGCCTTGTGATTTTGGAAGGTCAGGGCCTGGAGCTGTGGGCATGCCCTTCCCCCTTTCTCTCAGATGTTAGAAGATAATGAACTTCCTGTGAGCTATTTGTTCTCTGCTCCGGGAAGGTCTCTCCTCTCCCGCCACCCCATTTCTTCTCCTACACTTTCAGACACCACCCTGGCAGTTGAGTTCTGATAGGGAGAAACCTGAATGGACCAGCTCAACCTTGGTCCTCTGTGTAGTTTTCAAGCCTAGACTGTAAGCCCACCTCCCAGCCAATGGTGAGAAGGGATATAGGTGGGTGGAGATCTTTTCATTAAAGATTATAAATTAAGGCAGGTTCCCTTTTACCTTGCCTCCTCCATTATGGAGGTGTGCCCAAATCTTGCAAGGTTTGTAAAATAAATTTACTTTGTTTCTCCTAAGGATGTCTCTCCTATTATTTAAAAATCCTGTCCCAAACAAGGTGATCTAAGGCAGAGAAATCATTCCCTTTTTAAAAAAAAAATATTTTATTATTTCCTAATTACATGCAAAGACAATTTTTTAACATTCACTTAAAGAAATTTTAAGTTCCAAATTTTCTCCCTCCCTCCCAGCCCTCCCCCTGCCTGTTACAATAAGCAAACTCACATAAGGTTATATATGTGCAATCATATAAAGCATAGTTCCATATTAGTCATGTTGCTGAAGAAGACACAGACTAAAAGAAAAAAAATACAAAAAAGAAAGTGCAAATATGCTTTGATCTGCATTTGAATTCCATCAGTTCTTTTTTATTTTGAACTTAAGAAATAAAACAAACAATAGAAGGATATATAGAATGGTTTTATGTGTGTATGTATGTGTATGTGTGTGTATTTCTATCTAATGGTAGCTATCTCTAGGGCAGGGAGGAGGGGAGGAAAGAAAGTTACATGATAATTTTATTATATGTTTAAAAGGAATAGCAAGTTGTACATAATAGACTTGCAGTTTCACGTGCAATCATCTTTTTTATTCTGCTATGTTATGGAAATACTTGTTTTATTTCTTAATATTTCTTCCTCTGGATGCAGATAGTATCTTCTTTCATAAGTCCTTTGTAGTTAATTCATGTATTCATAATAGTCAAAATGACTTAGTCGCTCAAAGTTGTTCTTAAAACAATATTGCTGTTACTGTATATAATGTTCTCTTGGTTCTGTTCATTTCCTTCTTTGTTATTTAATGTAAGGCTGTTTTTCCAAGATCAATGAGCTCATCATTTCTTATACTTTGAGATATTATTTTACAACTATCAGATTTGCTAAAGTGATAGCAGAGAAATAATTTCCTGTGGAATAATGTGGAACATTGCATATGTTATAATGAACATGCTGCGGTCAGTTACATTTGGTGACTGAGATGAATAGGATACTAGCCCTTTTAATTAGTTTCATCTTGTGAATACACAGGCTATTTTTCATAAGGAAATTTTACATATAACCATGAACAATACCTCCTCTTAAATACCCAGACATGATTTTATGCCCTAGTACATGGTCAATTTTTGGGCATGTGCCATGTACTGCTGAGAAAAAGGTGTATTCCTTTCTATCCCCATTCAGTTTTCTCCAGAGGTCTATCATATCCACCTTTTCTAAAATTCTATTCACCTCCTTAACTTTTCTCTTGTTTATTTTGAGGTTAGATTTATCAAGTTCAGAGAGGAGTAGGTTTATGTCCCCCACTAGTATAGTTTTGCTCTCTATTTCTTCCTGTAACTCCCTTAACTTCTCCTCTAAGAACTTGGAAGCTATACCACTTGGTGCATATATGTTAAGTAATGATATGATTTCATTGTCTATGGTGCCTTTTAGCAGGATATAGTTTCCTTCCTTATCTCTTTTAATTAGATCTGTCATTGCTTTCGTTTTATCTGAGTTTAGGATTGCTCCCCAGGAGTAGCTGCTGCTGCTACCACAGGCCCTGTGCTTCTCTCACCCAGCTCCAACAGAGTCCTGAGCTGAGAGGTTTGGTAATCTCCACTGCTGTAAGTGATTCAGACCACCGGGCCTGCTCTCACTCCAGGATGGTATGGTGTAGTCCAGCATGCTCTGTGCTCTCCCAGCCTGGTGCAACAAAACCTTCCCATCAACCTTCCAAACTCCCCTGCATTGGAAATCTGCCACACTCTGTCTCCTAGTGGATTCTACCACTCAAATTTGTTCAGATTCACTTTTTTAGAGGTATCTGAAAGAATTTGTGAGAGAGCTCAGCTGCATCCATGCTTTCACTCTGCCATCTTGGCTTCACCCCCCTCCCCCATGATTTTAGAGAGTGCCTTACTGACCCAACCTTTAATAGACAGCTGCTTTTTCTCCATGTACATCTTTTCATACATGAAGAATAACA
The DNA here is from genome assembly GCF_011100635.1 of Trichosurus vulpecula. NCBI lineage: Eukaryota > Metazoa > Chordata > Mammalia > Diprotodontia > Phalangeridae > Trichosurus > Trichosurus vulpecula. Next base: position 391,260,438 of record NC_050575.1, read on the forward strand.
TCTGTGTGACTTTTTATCTTCAGTTACTCTTCCCTAAGAGCCAAAAAAAGAGTATACTAGACAGTTAGTGGCAATTGACTAACCCTTTAATCTACACTGTTTTGTGACAATTTGTAAAGGAGTTTGAGTTTGTTTAGAATGTAAATCCACATGCTTTTCCATCTCTGAACATATCACCAGAATGAAAATATTATTTACATCACCGTGAAATCCAGTAGACCAGAACAACAAACAGCTCTTGTTGCAAGAGAACTCAGCAGGTACCTCCTCCAAATGACAGCCCTGAGTGAAACAAGACTGGGAAATGAAGGCCAGCTTATCAAAATTGGAGATCTACATTTTTCTGGAGTGGCTGCAGTGTGGGAAGCATTATGAAGCTGGTGTAGGTTTTGCAATTAAATCTAATCTAGCTTGTATGCCTTCCAAAGGGAGTGAATGACAGGCTCATGGCAATGCAATTACCACTTGCAGGAAAACACCATACCACCATTAGCAGTGCATATGCTCCTAGCATGATGAATCCTGATAAGGTCAAAAAAATTTTTATGAAGACACAAATTCAGAGGAGGACAACAATGCCAAAACACCTATGCGCAAAACCCCAAAGAAAAATGGGAAGTGGTCTTAAGCTCAGAAAGAACTCATGGAAGAGCTCAAAAAGGACCTTAAAAATCATATAAGAGAGGGAGAAGAAAAATTGGGAAAAGAAATGAGAGTGATGCAAGAGAATTATGAAAAAAGAGTCAATAGCTTGGACAAAGAAAACAACTGCTTAAAAAGTAGAATTGGAGATACAAAAATCCACCCAAAAACCCAATTCCTTAAAAAGTAAACTTGGCCAAATGGAAAAGAAAGTACAAGAGCTAACTGAGGAAAGCAGTTCCTTAAAAGTTAGGATTAGGCACATGGAAGCTAATGATTCTATGGGATATCAAGAATCAAATAAATTAAAAGTATGAAAAATAGAAGAAACTGTGAAATACTTCACTGGAAAAACAACTGACCTGGAAAATATATCCAAGAGAGACAATATCAGAATCATGGGACTATCATGGGACTATCTGAAAGCCATACTCAAAAGGAGGGCCTGGACAGCATCTTTCAAGAAATTATGGAGGAAACCTGACCTGGTATCCTGGAAGCAGAGGGCAAAATAGACATTGAAAGAATCCACTGATCACCTCAGGAAAGAGATCCCAAAATAAAAACTCCAAGGAATATTATAGTCAAATTTTAGAACTATCAGGCCAAGGAAAAATACTGCAAGTAGCCAGAAGGAAATAATTCAAATATTAGGGAGCCACAAGCAGAATTACATAGGACTTAACAGCTGCAACATTAAAGGATCCAAGATCGTGGAACTTGATATTCTGGAAGGCAAAGGAGCTAAGACTACAACCAAGAATCTTCTACCTGGTGAAATTAAGCACACTACTTCAAGGAGAAAAAATGGTCATTCAATAAAATAGGAGGATTTTAAGCTTTCATAAAGAGAAAACCAGAACTGAACAAAAAAATTTGTTCTCAAATATCAAGACCCAAGAGAAGCCTAAAAAGGGAAAAGGAAACATAAATGATTCAACTGTTTATATCCCTTCATGAGAAGGTGATACTTATAATTCTTAAAAATTGTACCACTAATAGAAGGAATATACATAGAAAAGAGAATGGGTATAAAGTGAATTTGAGGGAATGACATAAAAATAATTAAAGGATGAGAAAGAGGAGTACATTGAGTGCAGAAGGAAGAGAGAGGTAGAATGGGGTAAATTATTTCACATGAAGAGGCACAAAAAACCTATTATGGTGGAGGGAAAAATGGGAGGGTGGGCGATGGGCATCACTTGAACCTTACCCTGATCAGTATTGACTCAAAAAGGGAATAATATACACAATCAGTTGAATATAGAAATATATCTTACCTGACAGGAAAGTAGGAGGGGAGGAGATTAAAGCAGGAGAACTGACAGAAGGGAGGACAGATTAGGGAAGATGGTAGACAGAAGCAAACCACTGATGAAGAGGGAAAGGGTGAAAGGAGAGAGAGGACAAACAGGAAGAAAAATAAGATGGAGGTAAATACACAGTTAGTAGTAATAATAACTGTGAATATGAATGGGATGAACTCTCCCATAAAACAGAAGTAGGTAGCAGAGCAGATAAAAAACCAGAATTCTACAATATGTTATTTATAAGAAACACACTTGAAGTGGAGCAACACACACAGAGTAAAGGTAAAAGGTTGGAGCAAAATATATTATGCTTCAGCTGAAGTAAAAAAAAAAGCAGGGATGACAATCCTAATCTCAGACAAAGCAAAAGCAAAAATAGACCTAATTAAAAGAGATAAGGAAGGAAACTGTCTTAACTAAAAGGTACCATAGACAATGATGTAATATCAATACTAACATATACCAAGTAGTATAGCATCCAAATTCTTAAAGAAGTCAAGTGAGTTACAGGTTCATGACCAAATAAGAAATAGAGAGCATTATGAAATATAAAATAGATAATTTTGATTACATTAACTTAAAAAGCTTTTGCACAAACAAAACCAATGCAACCAAGATTAGAAGGAAATCAGAAAGCTAGGAAGCAACTTTATAGCAAGTGTCTCTGATAAAGGCCTCATTTCTCAAATATGTAGAGAACTGAGTCAAATTTATAAGAATACAAGCCATTCCCTAATTGATATATCGTCAAAGGATAGGAACTGGCAGTTTTCAGATGGAGAAATCAAAGCTATCTATAGGCATATGAAGAAGTGCTCTAAATTACTTTTGATTAGAGAAATGCAAATTAACAACTCTGAGGTACCACCTTACACCTATCAGATTGGCTAATATGACAAAAAAGGAAAGTGATAAATGTTGGAAAAGATGTGGGAGAATTGGGACACTAATGCACTGTTGTTAGAGTCATGAACAGATCCAACCATTCTGGAGAACAATTTGGAACTATGCCCAAAGGGTAACCATATTGTGCATACCCTTTGATCCAGCAAAACCACTACTAGGTCTGTATCCCAGAGAGATCATAGCAAAAGAGGAAGGGACCTACATGTGCAAAAATATTTACACCAACCCTTTCTGTAGTGGCAAAATATTGGGAATTGAAGGGATGCCCATCAATTGGCAAGTGGCTGAACAAGCTGTGGTGTGCTTGTTGTCCTTTGTTCTTGAAGAGGACCAAAATGACATTACTATGTTAGAGTCAAGTCACAGTGTGTTCGACTGTGGCTGATCAGACCAATATGAGCTCAGAATGCTATACTGCAGATCAGGCACAAATAGTCTAAGTGAACATTTGGGGTGGATTCTCTAAATTTGTGCATCTCACATTTCTTTTGAGCTACTTCAATTCTACTTTGTTCATAGAGCACAGCACCTTCTCTGATGAGGGCATGCCATGCTAGTGCTTCCCATGTCTCACAAATGATTCTAAATTTTTTTTTAATTTTAGTTTTTTAAATATTAATTTATTTTTAGTCTTCAACATTCATTTCCACAAGATTTTGAGTTCCAGATTTTCTCCCCATCTCTCCCCTTCCTTCCCCCAGTCTGCCCTCCCTTCTATCACCCCAACCCCCATCTTATTCCCTTCCCCTTTGCTTTCTTGTAGGGCAAGATAGATTTCTAAACCCCATTGCCTATTTATCTTATTTCCCAGTTGCATGTAAAAACAATTTTTAACATTTGTTTTTAAAACTTTGAGTTCCACATTCTCTCCCCTCTTCCCTCCCCACCCACCCTCATTGAGAAGGCAAGCAATTCGAATACATGTGTAGTTATCCAAAACACTTCCATAATAGTCACTTTGTGAAAGACTAACTATATTCCCTCCATGCTATCCTGCCCCACATTTATTTTATTTTCTCCTTTGACCCTGTCCCTTTTCAAATAGATTCTAAAATTTTTAAGAGAGACCTTCCAAGTGTCCTTGTATCACTTCTTCTGACTACCATGTAAGTGCTTGCCCTGTGTGAGTTCTCCATAAAAATAGTCTTTTTGGCAAGTGCATTTGAACAATGTGGCCAGCCTGTGTGGGATGACAACCACTAGAATCTAGAGTTTGGAGTCCAAGTCAGAGATCAGAAAAGGTCTTTATTGTTTCTCATGAGAAAGGGCACAACCCTTGCTGCTCAAGCACTGGCAGCCAGGTAGCACAAGATGTGGAAGCTTGCAGGTTTCTTTTGTCCTAATCCTAACCTTACCTCTAATTCCTTTCCTACCTGACCATTGCCGGGTGAGGGAAGCTCGAAGTCTTTTTACTAATGTCTAACCAATTGACACAAAGCAGTTTCTATCCTTCATTACCATAATTATTCATAATTAATCTGCACCCTATTAGAGGACAGTAGCTTTACAAAACCGCATTATGCATTTCCTGTTACCAAATTTGGGATCAACCAATCAGAAGAGGATTATTGAGGTTCGGTTTCGGTTTCCTTTCATCATTTTGGGGAAATCACATGTTTCTCGGGAAATGAAACTTAAGTTGGCAAATGTAGCAGAGAGAGATAAAAACATATCAGTGTATTAGTGAGGGAACTTCATTGTGAACCATCTCTCACAAGCCCATCGGAGTTGCTCTCTCTATAGTAGAGTTTGAATGCTTGGCAGTTTAGTTCAAGAAAGGACCTCAGTATCTGATATCTTATCTTGCCAGGTGATCTTCAGAATCTTCCTAAAACAATTCAAATGGAAGCGATTCAGTTTCCTGGCATGGTGCTTGTTGACTGTCCAGGTTTCACAGGCATACAACAATGAGGTCAGCACAAAGGCTCTATAGACCTTCTGTTTGGCAGTCAGTCTAATACTTCTTCTCTCCCATACTTTCCTTTGGAGCTAGCTGTGGCAATGCATGTCAACCTCATTATCAATGTGTACATTCCTGGAAAGTACAATACCAAAGTAAGTGAACTTATCCACAGTATTTAAAACTTCTCCATTTGCTATTACCAATGGTTTCACATATGGATGGTGTGGTGCTGGCTGCTCCATCAACTGATAGAGCACCTGTGTTTCTTGGTGTTAATAGTTAGCCAAAATTAGCACAAGCAGCAGAGAGCTGATCCATACTTTGTTGCACCTCAGCTTTAGAGGCTACATTGAATGCACAATCATCTGCAAATAAAAAATCATGCATCAACACTCCCTGCACTTTAGTCTTTGCTTGTAGCCTTTTCAAGTTGAAGAATTTATCATCACTGCGGTAGCTGACTTTGATGTCACATTTGTCCTCATTGAAGGTGTTTAACAACATGGCCGAAAACATCATGGTAAAAAGCATGGGAACAAGCACACAGCCTTTTTTCACTTCACTGGTGGCTGGGAAAGCACAATAGCATGTGTGGGACACTAAGTCCTTACTGAAATAAGAATCGGAGGTCTCTCAAGGTAAGACAGAGGTTTTATTGGCAAGTCTCCCACAAGAGTTGGGCATCACCTACCCCAGGGCGGACTGGTGTAGGGAGGTCCCTTACCAAAAGCAGGCAGGCATTATTATACCCTTGTACAAACAATTCCAAGAAAAACTTGAATGCAAAACAATTCAGAGAAAAACCCCAATAAAAACAATTCAAAGAAAGACCTTTTCCTTAATGCCTGGACCTCCATCTCTATTGGTGGAGATGAATGGCCTCACATTCTAGGAACAAAGAAGGACCCTTATACCCGACCTGAATACATATTTCAGTTAGTTTCCTTATTTGGCTAAAAGAGATAGAGATAGCAGTTGAAAAGTTTGTAATAGTGTGTGCATGCAGGATGTGGGTGTATCTGACTATGTGGCTTTTCTCTTCAGAGAGCCTTCATGTGTATGCAGGTTTAAGTAGGGAGGGAGGGCAACTTCAAATCTTTATGATATAAGGTAACAAGGCTTAAGCTCTATAGACTAAAGTATTAGGTATCTTTTCCCCTTAAATGAGAAACTTTCAGCCGTTCCACTCAAGCATTATCTATCATCCAGAACGCTGGCAAGTATGTCATGAAATTGACATACAATACTGGTGAATTTATCTGGGCAACCAAATTTTGACATAATTTTCCATAAGCCCTCATTACTGACGGTATCAAAGACCTTGGTCACATCTACGAACATTGTGTACAGACCTCTGTTCTGCTCCTGGCATTTCTCCTGGAGCTGTTGGGTAGCAAACATCATATTAATTGTTCCTTGGCCCTTTCTGAAGCTACATTGGGTTTCAGATAGATGACCATCTTCCAGATGAAGGACCAGCCTATTAAAGAGGACTCTCGTAAGAATCTTGCCAACAATGACTAAGAGAGAGACACCCTCTCCCACCTGTCCTGTGACTGTCACAGGACAGTCTATTTCCTTTACCTTTATAGAGATGGACTATGCAGGTGTCCTTGAACTCCTAGGAGATAATCTCCTCTTGCTACATAATCCGTAAAATTTCAGTCAACTTTTTGTATGAGCAATGGGCCCCCACCTTATAAATCTCAGTTGGAATAGAATCAGCACCAGGTGCTTTGCCACACAAAAGGAGCCTACTGGCATTCAAAACCTCTTCTTCAGCTGGAACTTCATTTAGGGTGGGATTGACTTCAACCTGAGGTAAATGGTCAATGGCTTCAGCATTGATTGATGATGGTCTCTTGAGAACACTATGAAAGTGTTCAGTCCATCTCTGTAAGATCATATCCTTATCACTAATCAATATGGCTCCATTAGCACTGACTAGCTGAGATGCACCATAGGTCTTCGGCCCATAATAGCCTTCAGGGCATCATAAAAGTGCTTTGGATTGTTTGTTACTATCAGCATGAAACTGAATTTCATCTACCTTCTTACTGAGCCAAGAATCCTGCATCCCTCTCTCTTGTACTTCTGATAGAATTAAATGTTGCCTTCTTAGAGATGGATGAACTATCCTGCAGGTAAACCCTGTGGAGTGCTCGTTTTTCATTTAGCAGCTTCTGAATTTCCTCATTATTTTCATCAAACCAGTCTTGATGTTTGCGAGTGTTCTGACCCAGATTAGTCAATGCTGTACACCAAATCTCTGAAAGCCTTTTCTGCTTCACTGTGGCCAACTACGTGTTAGCTCGAATTTTTCTCCAAGTTGGCAACAAAATGTTCCTGCTCAGAGAAATGCTCTAATCTGTTGATATTACTGTATTTCCCCATGTATAAGATGCACCTTAATTTTGGGGCCCGAAATTTGAAAAAAAAATGTATTACATAAAGTTATTGAATTTTGTCCATATTTGTAATCTGTCCCAACTGTAACCAGAATGGCCTTTGCTTTCTTTGAGTGACTCAGCTTACCTCATTGAGCCTCTGGACACTGTGGCTTGCTCTTCCGGGGCAGGAAGTCCAGCGACCACGCCAGGAATCAGAACTTCCTGTGTGATGAGTCATGGGGCTGGCTGAGGGGAGGTGTTAGCTCCAGAGCCACGCCCTATTGGGTGTTAACCTGGTCTACGCTAGGGGGAGGGGCCAGCTCAAGAACCAATTGGCTCTGGTCTTTAAGGCGGCGCTTAATGATGTCAAAAACTCTATAAGAGGGGAGAGGACAGCTTGAAGATCTCTCTTTCCTTTTCCGGTTGGTGTGGGAGCAACGGGGAGCTTGACTCTGGGCCAGCCCTTGCTCTCGGGCCAAGCCCAGATGTTGGTAACTATGAATTGTATTGGGTCTGTCTGTTGATATTTGTAATTTATTTGTATTTTGGTTTTGAGGTTTGGGATGCTGATTTGTTTTCCCCCGAACTAAATGAATGTTTTGAACCTCAGAGTGCTGGCTTTTTCCCCTGAAGTACATGAATGAATCTGTATTTGGTATATCTCTTGATGCTTGTCTCTTTGCTCCTCTGAACTAACTGAATGCTAACTGAATGCTGGCGTTTTCCCCTGAACTAAATGAATGTTGTCTGTATGCTAACTGAATGCTGGATTAAAGTAAGCTGGTCAACCCCTTCACCGTGCTTTCCTTGTTTAAGCAGATAAAAAGAACCTGTGCTTTCCTGGTGTCCCAGCAGCTTCCTGGGTCCCGGCAGCTTCCTGGGTCCCGGCAGCCTCCTGGGTCCCGGCAGCTTCCTGGGTCCCGGCAGCCCCCTGGGTGCTGGCTGTGGGGGGGGATCTTACGCCCCCACAGAAGCTGCTAGCTGGGTTATTAATACACCAACTCAAACTGATGTGTCTTCTGACACTGAATGACAAAATGGTGAAATTCAAGGACTTTCTGCTCATAGCTTTCAGGCATCTTTTGGGCAAGTCTGGTGTGTGTACGCATGCTTAATCCATTCTGTTTCAACAATCTGAAGCACCAATTGTGTCCTCCTTTGAAATCAGTAACTTCTTTTTCATCAGCAATTCTTCTTGCCTCATGCTGAACCATCTTTGTGGACACAGGAATTCCCATTGCCCATTGCTCTTCAATCCATATCTTCAATTCCCTCTATAAATCAGGCCATTTTGCTGATTTGCCTCTCATGGCCTTCTTCTGCTGTGGTGTTTTCAGTAGGGTTTCTTCTTCCCATAGCCAGTCTCGGATTGTTTTCTCATTTGGAGGAGGACCAAACTTATGTTCAGCAGCATGATTTCCATTCATTTTTGCAAGCTGGATCACTTTTAACTTGAATTCAGCACTGTATGAAAATCTTTTCTGAGCTATTTCTGGGGAGAATGTGGCAAAACATAACCTAATATGCTGGTGACAAATGCGAAATAATGAGCACAAAGACAACAAGTGCGAAAAAGCCGGAAATGCAGGCAAAAAAAATCTACAGCCACCGTATAAGATGCACCCAGTTTTTAGACCCCAAATTTTTTGAAAAAGTGTATGTCTTATACATGGAGAAATACAGTAATTCTCCTGGTAGTCATTTTGCCTTGGAGCCACTGCTTTTGTTGAATGTGAATATTTAGCTTGGAGAGGATAAGTCTATGATCTGTCCAGTAGTCTGCACCACACATTGCGTTTGTCACTCTCACATCCTGTCTGTCTCTTCTCCTTACAATCACATAATCTTTTAAATGCCAGTGTTGGCTGTAAGGGTGAATCCACAAAGTTTTATTGCATTTAGGTAAATGGAGGACAGTAATGGTGATAAGAAGGCATGAGATAAACAAGTGTTCATTAGTAAGTGGCCATTGCTATTCCTGTTTCTAACTCTATTCCTCTCAAGGACTCCCTGCCATGTCTGTTAGTCTGAGCCTACTCTAGCTTAAAGTTACCCAGAATTATAAACTTATCCTCTTTTGGCACATTGATGATGATGGTCTCCAGGTCTTCATAAAATTTTTCTTTGACCTCATCAGGGTTTGTCATGGTGGGATCATAGGCACTGATGATGGAGGTGTGGTGTTTTCCTGCAAGTGGCAATCACATTGTCATGAGCCTGTTATTCATTGCTTTTGGAAGGCTTACAAGCTTGTTGACTAGATTAGTTTTGATTGTAAAACCTACACCAACTTCATGGCACTACCCTTCACTGTGGCCACTTCAGAAAATGTGTATCCAGCTCCGACTTCAATAAACCGACCTTCATTTGCCAGCCTTGTTTCACTCAGGGCTGCTATTTGGATGGGATATCTGCTGAGTTCTCCCCCAATCAGAGCTGTTTGTCTTTCAGGTGTACCGAAATTGCATTATCTATAAGTGTGTACACATTCCATGAGCTGATGGTGAGTGGAATCATCTTTGCAGAAGTTTTTGTACACTTTTTTGTGTTTTGACCACAGAGTGGCTTCCCCACCTGCTATGATAATCAGGTCAGAGTTGGGTAAGCAGACAATTTTGGGGGCATCTTTCTAGCCCCTTCTTCACACCAGAAGTTGAGCAGTGCAGTCCTTAAAAGGCTGCTGAAACACACAGGGGGCTTCTGAAACCTGGTGAGAAGATGACCTTATGGCCTGGGCTGCCTATGTGCAGGGTTGTGACTACAGTCCCCAGTGTACCTGCACTTGCTGCTTCATCACTTGCCTGTCACCACAGGACTTTGAGATAGTTAAAAATGGTAAAATGGTATGGGTGATGTCTTTTGATTCATGTGTAAATTGGATTTAAGGGAGGCAGAGTTGCATGAAGTCATTGGCTTCACTCTCTCTTCCAAAGTCATCACAATCCAGTGGCAAGACAGAGTCAATATGTCTGGTGATGGCTTGAGATACGGTGGATGATCTTGGCATCTTTGATGTCTAATGAAGGTCTAAGAGCTCTACAATGCCTGCTTCAGGCATTGACTGTTGGAGCAAATTGTTCTCACCTGCCCATATCACCAGAGGAAATCTTCACGTGGTTGGGGCAGACATCCCCCTAACTCAGCAATGGGTTTGAGACCTTTTGGTTACCTTCAACCTGGTTTAGCCCTTCTGCCAAACTGGTTTATCAGGGTGTGGCCACTGTGTATGCTACAGCTTCTTGGAGTCACAGGTAAGAGTTAGGTGGATCAGGTGGACACCAAAGGTGGAAAGAGGCCCAGAAAAGGGCTTGGCAACTCTCACACCAGAGATACTAGTCTTCCCTGAAGACACCCTACACCTCAATGAATGAATGAAATATATGAATGTAATGGAATACTATTGTACAATAAGAAACGATGAACAGGTAGATTTCAGAAAAGCCTGGAGAGACCAACTGATGCAAAGTGAAATGAGCAGAACCAAGAAAACATTGTACACAGGATCAGCAACATTGTGTGAGGATCCGCTATGAATGATTCAGCTCTTCTCAGCAACACAATGATCCAAGACAAGTAAAAAGGACTCATAAAGGAAAATGATATCCATATTCAAATAAAGAACTGATGGACTCTGAATGCTGATAGAAGCATACTTTTTTCACTTTATTCTTTTTCCTTTTTTTTTCCTTTTGATCTGCCTCTTCTTTCACAACTGGGACTAATATGGAAATATGTTTTATATGATAGAACATGTATAACATATCAAACTGCCTTCCATTTTAGGAAGAAGGGAGGGGAGGGAGGGAGAAAAATTTGGAATTCAAAATCTTGTAAAAATGAATGCTAAAACTATGGAGTTTGAATGCAGATTGAAGTATACTATTTTCTTTTTTTGTTTGTTCTTTATCATGGTTTTTCCCTTTTGTTCTGATTTTTCTTTCACAGTATGTCTAATGTAGAAATATGTTTAATATGATTGTAAATGTATAGCCTATATCAAATTGCATGCCATCTTGCGGAAGGGGGAGGGGAGGGAGAAAAAACTTTGGAACTCAAAATTTTATATAAGTTGAAAACTATCTTCACATGTAATTAGAAAAAATAAAATACTATTAAGTGGGAAAATGAATGCTAAAAATTGTCTTGATGTGTAATTGGGGAAAATACTATTAAAAATAAATTAAAATGGAATTTTGAGGGAGTTTTGCAGAAGTCATAGATGATACATGAAGGCCAGCAGACAACAGTACCTATGACCAAATACTTAACCCAAATTTTACAGTAAGGTATGGTAAACACTCCACAAAAGAAAAAGTTCAAACTTCTTCTGTGCTACAAAGGAAGGGCCAAATAATTTTATGTGGATTTTTTAGATCATAGGGGTACTGTGCCCAAACCCCTGCAGTTTGGAAGCCAACTGTACCACCCATTGCTCCCCCAAGCCCTTACTGGGAAGGAGTTGTCTGAACCATCCCAGAGGAAAGGAAGCCTGCCAAATGAAGGGGAACCTGAGCTTCTCCAGGGTGTGTGGAATACTCTGAGTGGGAAAGAGCCTTGAAGCCAAGGCAACTCTGCACTGGGGAAGAAATAAGTAAAGGTTAGAGAAGGTTGTCCATAACTGTTTCCAAAAACAATCTCCTCTTATCACGCAAATTTTCCTGGATACTGGATTCCAGAAACCTTTGGACCAGAAAGTCCTTCCACTTCCCAGGTTGGCATTGATTTATCCCAGACATTGCTTCAGGGAGGTTAGACCTCTGACCTGGGAAGTCAGATATCTAATGAGATAGCTGTTGATAAGTTGGAGTAAATGGCTTGCTCTGAGATGGGAAGGTGCCATTTTGTTGGTTGGGGATAAGATGAGGAAAACTTGAGTTAGGTGGGTGCTCCAACTGGAACGAGGAATCCAGTTGGGCAGGAATAGCTGCCTTGTTCTTAGTTTAAGGGATCATATGGTCCTGTGCTCAGCTCATGACATCAACACCTCAATGTCCATATTGTCAATCAATCCACTCCTCAACTTACGCCATTCTTATAAGAGATCTAGCCTGGTCATTTAGCATATAATATCTCTGATGGGGGTTGACATGTTCCATAAATAGCTGTAGGTAATGGGAGCTATCAGCAAAATTCCTCCATTTCTCCTCTGAATGGGAGAGCCTTTGGTTGTCTAGTCCTTGGCTCGCGAGGCCCCATACTACTTAGCCAGATTCAAGGCCAGCACCCAGGAATTAGTGCAGATGAAGATCTAGTCTAATAATAATCATAATAGCTATGTTACATAGTGCTTCCTTGGTGCCAGGCACTGTGCTAAGTGCTTTACTGTCATGATCTCATTTGATCCTCAGAACAACCCCGGGAGGCAGATTATTATCGCCATCTTACAGATGGGGAAACTGAGGCAAATGGAGGCTAAGTGACTTGCCAGGGCCACATAGCTAGTATCAGAGGTTGGATTTGAACTCAGGCCTTCTTGATTCCAGGTCAGGCACTCTATCCATTGTGTCATCTATTTGCCCCATCCCTTAAGGCTTCCTCACATACCAACCATGCATCCTGGAATGCAGACCACTGGTAGGACCTACCAGGACCTCCATTCCCTAGGAATCCCCTGTTACCATATTAGTGACTGGTGAAGTTGCATATGGTGCTCTTGTAGCAGATGGAGCCATCAATCAACCAAGCAAAATGGTGTTCCTCAGGAGCCAGTGGAGGAGGGTTCCAGTCTATTGACTGGAGGCCTTAGTCTGGCATAGTCACCACCTGTGTGTGTAGGGCACTAACACTGGTAGAACCCAGATAAGAATTATTTTAATATAACATTTCCATTTAGCAATAGAAGGTTTTTTTCTCTACCCATCTCATGATTACTCAACTCATGTATTAACCCAACCCAAACTGGCAAGTCTGGACAAAGGGTATTTTTATGAACCTGTGTCATTTGTACAGTGTCAACTGGGGTCCAGTAACCAGTAAATGACTGTTTTCTTTTTTTCAATTAAAAAAATCAGCCCAAATCTACCTTTTCATCTTCTTACCCCAAATGAGAACACAAGAAAAACAAAACCCATTATATACATGTATAGTCAGTCGAAACAATTGACCTTGGAAAAAATGTTTTTTTATCTCACTCTGGAGTCTGGAGCTCTCTATCAGGAGGTTGGCACCATGTTTCTGGAATCCTAATTCATCATTATGCTGATAAGATTTCAATATTGCATCATATTTGTGTTCTGAACAACTTGTTACAAAATTCATAAGGTTCATAATTTGTTTATCCTTTCCCTAATTTATGAACATTCCCTCAGATTCCTCTTCTTTGCCATCTCAAAAACAAAGGTACAATATTTTTGTACATCCTTAGAGTTTGCTTTGCTTAGGACTAATCCCTCCCTTAATCTTTGTTGTTGAGTCATTTCAGTTGTGTCTGACTCTTCATGACCCCTTTTGGGGCTTTCTGGACAAGGATACTAGAGTGATTTGTCTTTTCCCTCTCCAGCCCATTTTTATAGATGAGGAACTGAGGCAAACGAGGTTAAGTGACTTTCCCAGGGTCACACAGCCAAGTAAGCATCTGAGGCCAGATTTGAACTCATGAAGATCAGTCCTCCTGACTCCAAGCCTCTATCCACTGTGCCACCTAGCTATCCCTTTAATTTACTCTCCCTTTAATCCTCCCTCCCCTTCACTTTTCCTCCTGTTTCCCTGTTGGGTGAAATGTATTTCTGTGCCCAACTCTGTGTGTATGTGTGTATTCTTCCTTCTTTTGACCAGTTCAGATAGGAATGAGGGTCAAGTCTCAGTCGATTCCCTCCATCCCCCTCTCCTTGTTTGTATAGATGTATAAGGAGGCTTGAGCCGGACTTTCTCAGATCTCCTAACGTGGGGACACTCTGAATCCTGCCTTTTCCTACTATATTAGTGGGGTGTATGAGGTGTTCAGGGAGGACCACCACCTGTGGTGTGAAGACTTGCTGAGCCTGTTTCAGAGCTGTTCACCCACCTTTCACCCAACTCTCACCTGTGATTCCGAGAAGCTGCATCATGTGTAGTGGCCATGTGCCAGTAAAATTATCTTATCAGGTGGGCTAAACCAGGTTGAGTGTAATTGACACACCTCAAACATATCGATGAGTTAGAGGGATGTCTATGCCAAGCATATGAAGACTTCCTCTGGCTGAATGGGTGGATGAGAACAATTTGTTTCAGTGGCCATAAAGGCAGCTGAAGCAGGCACTGTGGAACACTTTAGAACATTTTTTTCATATGACCATTGATAGCTTTGATTTCTTCTTCTGGAAACTGCCAGTTCATATCTTTTGACCATTTATCAACTGTGGAATGGCTCTTATTTTTATAAATTTGGCTCAGTTTCCCGTATATTTAAGAAATGAGACTTTTATCAGAGAAACTTGTTGCAACCTCCCTCCAGTTTTCTGTTTTCCTTCTAATTTCAGCTGCATTGGTTTTGTTTGTGCAAAATCTTTTTAATTTCATGTAATCACAATTGTCTATTTTACTTCCCATGATCCTCTCTATCTTTTGTTTGGTCATAAACTCTTTCCTTATCCATTGATCTGACACATACATTTTCCATGTTCCCCTAATTTACTTATGATATCACCCTTTATGTCTAAATCATTTATAAAAAATCTTTTAGCTCTTTTTAAAAACTGCACCTCTTTCAAGAACTTGAGTTGAGTTTGTACTGATGCTGTGTTTTTCTCTGATGCTCTGTTCATTTTGCTTGTTTTGTTTTGGAATCATTCCCCTTTTCTGGAATGGTGTCTTGAGCTTCTTTGTCACCATAATCATTCTTTATGATGGATTCTTTTTGTTGTTGTTTGTCTATTCTCCAGCCTATCCTGACTTTAGAGTTGATCTCAGGGCCAGGCTCTGTGTACTTCTGGGGGAAATGTCTGTGCGAGTCCAGTTGCTGCTTCCTTGGGGTACTGAGTGTTGTGTTATTCCAGGATTTCAGGGACAGGCTGGAGACCTGAAAACTTCCAGTGCTCCTGAAATCATCTGATCCAGAGCAAAGTCTGATTGCTGATGCCTTGATCTGAGCTGTTCAAGGTCCTGACCTGGGTTTGGGTCTGAGCAGCAGTAAATGGTACTGGACTCTGACCCCAATCAGCTCGTAGGCTCCCTTTCAGTCTGGGATTGCCACCATATTCTTATCCAGGCTGGGCTAGTGTTGGAAGTGAGAGCCCACCTTACGTTTGAGGTCTGAGCCACACCACTACTGCCACCGCCTTCTGAACATCCTCCTTTCCTAACAGTAATCAGCTATGAAAGACTTAGCAACTCTGATTGATACGATGATCCCCAACAATTCCAAAGACTGCATGATGAAAATGCAATCCACCTTCATACAGAGAACCAATCAACATTGAGTACAGATTGAAGCAGGCTTTTTTCTCACTTTTTTTTCAACATGGCTAATGTGGAAATATGTTTTGCATGGCATCACATGTATAATGAGTATATTTTTTGCCTTCTCATGGTGGGGAGGAGAGGGAGAGAAGTCAGAACTGGAAATAAAACATTAAAAATAATATAATATAAATTTCCATCTTTCTCTGCATACTACCCAGGGCCTAATTATCCAGGAATGTTACTGCCATACATGAGTCTCCTTCTTGTTCTGCCCTGGCTCTGGATAGTGGGACTGGGTAGTGGGCAACAAAGCTGACAGCTGATGCCTGCCCCTGTCACAGCACTCTGGTGAGGGTCTAGAGGTGCCCCAGCATGGCTCTGAGACTCCCTCTTGCCCTGGGGCATAGCCTCTCCCTGAGGACTGGAGTTCTCTCTGGTCAGCACGCTCCTGGCCTGACCCTCATCTCCAACGTTGTCAGATATCCTTTTGGAACTAGTTTCTGAGTGTAACAGAATTGAAGGCACTTCTTTGGTCTGGAATTCCTGCTCTGGGTATTCCCCTGAAGGCTAGGCTAGATGCTAGAAATGAGACCTGCTCTGTACCTGGGATCTGAGTCACACCAACATTGCCATTGCTGCTGGTTTCTAAATTTCTTCCTTTCTTTGTACACCACCCAGAGCCTCCTTACCCTGTATTACCATCCTAGCATGCAGGTCCCCTTCTCAGCCCACCCTGGGCCTGTGACCTGGAACTGAGAACAAAGCTGCTAGTTCGGCACCTCACTCACATTGTAGAGTGGGTCTAATAGAGCGCTGGTATGGTTCTAGGACCTCCTCTTGCTCAGTGGTACAGCATCTATTTGGTCACTGGAATGCTCCATGTGGGTGCTTCTAACCCGAGCCCATCCTTGGTAACTGCAGACTTCTCTTTCTCTTTATGCCAACCTATGCTGGATGAAGGGCTCACTGTGACGTTTTCTAGATTTCCCTTATCAGGGTTAGGTCTGGTGCATTTTCTAGATCTCTTTGTAGGAGTTTGTGGAAGGGAGCTCACCTCTTATTTCCTACCATTTCACCATCTTGGGTCCCCCTCAAGCACCTCTTTTCAAAGATGTGAGTAGAGCAAGTGACTGCTCTGGGGAAATTGGATCTCCAGAAGGCTAACGGTCATTGATTCAGGCCACCTCCTGGTGTCCACCAAAGGCTTCACTAAGTCTGCTCCTTATAGACAGAGAATTCCAAAAATATGGACCTTGTGGGGTCCTAAGGGCCCAAGGGGAAAAGCTTCTAGATGGCACGCTTTACATTTTCCAAGGCTCTAGCCTGTTCTCAACCCCACTTGAAAGAGGTGGACTTATAGGTGACTTGGTAAATGGGAGACACCAGGATACCCAAGTGGAGGATGGGGATTCTCTAAAACCTGAAGAGTCAGAAGCAAGTATCAATAGCTTATTCTGGACTATTCCTGGAATCCTCTGGGTTTCCCCACCCATTGTATCCCCCTAAACTTGACTGAGTAGGCTGGACCCTGGGTTTTCTTAAGGTCAGTTCTCCACTCCTTGTCCCTTATATGGGCTGCCCTTTGATCTAGGGCCATTGGCACCATGGTCTCATCTGGCCTGGTCAATATAACATCAACAGTGTAGTAGTGTACATCAGTGCCCTGAAGAAGGAAGTCTTCTTTCTGGTCCATACCATCATAATGTGGTAGCATGAAGAGAGTCCAGGTAGCCTTGGGAAGGATACTGAGGGAATATCGTACTCTTTCCCAGATAAAAGCAAACCGATCCCAACTAGTTTTAGCACCAGGAATAGAGAAAAAGGGCAGCAAGGTGGTGCCATATATCATAGAGACAGGAAGACTCATCTTCCTGAGTTCAAATCTGACCTTAGATACTTCCTAATTGTATGACCCTGGGCAAGTCACTTAACCCTGTTTGCCCCAGTTTTCTCATCTGTCAAATGAGCTAGAGAAGGGAAGGCAAACCACTCTAGTTTCTTGCCAAGAGAACCCCATATGGGATCACGAAGAGTCCAACGTGACTAAGCAGTGACAACAAGGATTTGAGGAAGGAGAAGGCATTAACCCCTGGGGAAGCGAGGAATCAACAACAGCAATAACCATAACAATAATAATAACGCTTGAACTGAGCCTTGAAGGAAGCTAAAGGCTGAAATTTTTTTATAGATATCTTTTGTTTTTCCATCACTTGCTTTTCTTTTTTTTAAAAAAAAAATTATTTTTCCCCAATTACATGTAAAAATAATTTTTAACATTTGGTTTTTTAAAGAAATTTTTGAATTCCAAATTATCTCCTTTCCTTCCTTCTTCCCCTTCCCCCCTCATTGAGAAGGCAATTTGGTACAGGTTACACATGTGCAGTCATGCAAGGCCTATTTCCATATTAGTCATGTTGCATTACCTGCACTGCTCATAGACCCCTCGCACAGCCCAGAGAGCACAAAAAAGAGGGGGGAAAGTTCAGCTGAAAGAACCAATTCATTATACAACTCTGATGTACGCAATGTTCCACATCTCTGGTCCCATACCTCTACAAAGAAGTAGGAGAGAGAGATTTTCATAACTCTTCTTTCAGGCCAAGTTTGGAAGTGACAATTAAAAACAATTTTTATCTTTGCAACGTAGTGATGGAAGTGGAAGTGGGTCCAGCGTACATGGTGAGGCTCGTCTTGTGGCAGGGAGCACGTTGTCATTGTGTGTGGCTCGAAAGTGGGCAGAGTAGATATTTCTAGCCTCTTCTCCCCTGACCCTTGTCCAAAGCAGACTTTCATTCTTGCCAGGAAGGAAGGCAGGAAGTTGGAGACTTCCAATGTGATGAGGGGTCCAGGGGCAGAGGGAGCTTCCGGGGTCAAGAGATTTCTATGGCATGGGTAGCCTGGAGAGGGACAAAGGCAGCAATGAGGGAGACAAATTAGGAAGCTATTTCAATAATCCAGGTGAGAGGTAATGAGGTCAGAATTTGGAGACGGGGTCATGTGAGTGTGGAAAAGTAGTAGGACAGCAGTGGGGGAGACTTAGAATGAATGGATTTGGCAAAGGATCAGATGTGGAGGGTGAGAGAGATGGAACAGGCAAGGATGACTTGATGATCCATGGATTTCCCGCCTCTTTTTCCATTGTTTGGGATTCTGGGAAGGGTCCTGGACCCAGAATCAGGAGGTCTGGGTTCCACATGACTCTGGCCCTCTCCCTCTCTAGTCCTCGATTTCCTCCCCTGTAAAATGAGGAAGTTAGACTAGGAGATCTTCAGGCTTCATTCCAGCTCTGAAATTCTACGACCTAAGATTCTCTGCCCCATCCATCACTGATCAAGCGTCCATCAGAAAATGGGTTTACAGACTGATGGACCTTTATCATGCTTAGAACCATAACTATATGAAGGCAGTTCTCCTACTAGGCCCAGACCTCAGCTGGAAACCTCTGAGACACACACCCACACATAATAGAGGGCAACCCATTTGTGCTTTGGTCCTATGGGGGGAAGCGGTTTGGCCACCTTGTTAAAGGATATACTGTGCTACCCCCTGCCCCATAATAATAATAATAATAAAACTACCATTTATATGGTATCTCAAATGTTATCTTATTTGATCCTCACAACAACCCTGGGAAGCAGGTGCTATTACTATCCCTATTTTACAGATGAGAAAACTGAGGCTAAGTGATTTGCCCAGGGTCATACCACTAGGGAGTGTCTGAGGCTGAATTTGAACTCAGGTCTTCCTGACTCCTGGCCCAGCGCTCTATCCATTGCCCCATCTAGCTTCTCTGAGGACTAGGCTTACATCAGCTCATACTGTCCTTACAAATACATGGCTTTCCCTCCTGGTAGTACTTGACTCTGAGTCTGTTTGCTATAGAATGGAATTCAGCACAACATAGGACCATTTTATACCCAATGCTCTTAGATATCTGATCAAATTAAAATTTTCAAGACTCCCAGAGTGTTTATGCTAAAGAACGTCCCAGAGTTTAGAAAAATCTGATGGAAAGTATGGAGTAGTAGATAGAGTGTTGAACTCAGAATCAGGCAGAACAGGCCCTAATTTGGCCCCCAACATTGGCTAGGTGACGCTAGGCAAGTCGCTTAACTCCAGAAGCCTCAGTTTCCTCATATGTAACATGAGGAAAATACCTGCTTTCTCTACCTCACAGGTCGATTATGAGCTCCTTGAGAAGAAAGACCGTCTTTTGTCTTTTTTTGTATCCCTGGTGCTTAGCACGGTGCCTGATACATAGCAAATGCTTAATAAACGCTCACTGACTGACTAAGATAATGAAATACTGTATTATAAGGCACCTTGCAAAACTTAAAAATTCTCCATAAATGTTACCTATTATTGGTAGGGGATGGATACATGCATGTGTGCATATATGTTGCCCATGTGTGTGTCCCCATGAGGTCTTTTAAATGTAGTTTGCGGGGAGGTAGGGATAGAAATCTCTGGATTCTCCTCCACCCCTCTGTAAGATACTTTTATTTTTGCCTGGATGAAAGCAGGAGGTTGGAGTCCTGAGGTTATCTTGCTGTGCTCTCCTCAGAGAAGGAATATTGTTCCCCTAAAAATATACGCGTGTGTACGAAATGTAGTGTGTGTATGTATACATATGTATGTATAAATGTATATACACACACACACTGTATTTCACCACAGAATCATCGAACCCTGTTTTTTTTAGTCCAAAAATTGGTTTATAACCTTTCATTGTGTACTCATATAAAAAACTATTCTGTGGGCTTCAAGCCAAAAGTGATTGTGTTTGCTGAACAGCATGGAAACAGGGCTGCAGAAAGAAAGTTTTCAGTGAGGGAATAATTGGTGTATGACTGAGGGATCTTGCACCAAAGACAGTTTAGTAATAAATGATTTTTAAGTAATATTGGCACAAATTTTCAAAGTTTTGCATAATGGTCACATCCCACTTTTTGCCAAAATTTGCCACAAAAGCCTCAATGATTATGTGGTAAATATGCTAGTACAGAAGAAGTTATTTTTAGGTTCAAGCCACTCTCTTAGTTAGCTACCCCATAATGGGGAAGAAGAACCCCAAGCTACTTCTAAAGACTGGACTCCCTTCCCACCAAATGCTAGTTACACGGAGACCATCACATCCATTGAATAGCACACAAACTCATTTATCCAAATAGAAATCAGAGAAGTTGTACAGTTTGGAGTATACCACGCAGCACATAGTGGGAAAATACTTTCCCACTGGGATATCTCAGTTCAATTGAGAGCATTTCCCCGTCTCTCAGGGATGAAATGCCCCCACATTCCTGGGGAGGCAAGGGGAAATTCACCCAAGTTTCTATGGAGGCCGGCTGGAAACCAGGAACATGTCAAGGCCCAGGCTCCTCTCCATGTCTGCTCCTCCCCTAGAATCTTTTACTCTTTTGCTAAAGAGAGCCTGAAACGCATCTGTCCTCTCTTAAAACCTGAAGCCACAACTGTCCCATGCTTTGGCCAACTCTTCCTCATGCAGGCAGGAGCAGACATGTAGGAGCCTTGCATATGCTAATGACAGATAATTGTTCCTTTAAGGACAGAAAATTGTTAGTCCCAAATGTTACTTGCCAGGCCCTTACCGATGCTGGTAATGTCAGAATTTCAGTAATGTAGGAAGGTAAAAACATTCCTACTCTTCAGATATTTATTGTTCATTAGGTTGAGCTGATTTGAGATTTTAACCATACCCAGAGATTTTACCTTGTAAAGGAATCTAGCTTAAGCCGTGCGATGTTTAAAAAGGTTTGAGAGACATGGTTTCTGGTAATTTAATCATTTTATTAATAAGGCCAGAAGGTTAATAATAAAAGGATGGTCATTTGGCTGTCCCTCTTAGACCAAAGACAATCATGGCTGCAGACTTACAGTTTATACGCCCTTCAAAACACTGGTTGGTCCATCAAACAGCACTCAGATCTAGTTGGTTAACTCGATTGGAAGTGGGCTATATTAAAATGAAGGGCTGAGGGGCTTCTAGGTGGTGCAGGGGATAGAGCACTGGCCCTGGAGTCAGGAGGAACCAAGTTCAAATCCAGTCTCAGACACTTGACACTTACTAGCTGTGTGACCCTGGGCAAGTCACTTAACCCCAACTGCCTCACAAAAGAACAACGACAGCAAAATGAAGGCTGAGAATCTCTTAGATAGGGAAAGTATCTCTATACCAGACCCCCCCATAGTTTTAGGCTATCAATGCAAAGAATGTCTACCACACTCAAGCCTGAGCAGAACACAATAGCTTCCACCAGGGAAGCCTTGAACAAGAAATTGAGTCCCATATCAATCCTCGACGTCCTTAAGAACTGAACTTAAAAGCCAGGACTTTGTAAGAAGTTGAGATGGGGGGAGAATCTCCCCAAGATATTGGTTATTAATAATCATTTATCTCAGTTGGATCTCAGCTTCTACTCTCCTTTCCCCCTTCTATTGGGATTCATGGCATGAAGGACAAACCAGCCAGAATGAAATGGTTTTCCTTGCCTGGATTGCCAAGGGCCACTGGGATCTCATGACCAGGCCTTGCTACTTCATACTGCTATCTCCCCTTCTCCTCCTAAAGGTATAAGAAGCTTTTGCTTGAGCCTTGGAGTTGGGAAATCCTCCATTGTGCTCTGTACTCATGGGACATCCCCCTGGGTGGCAGGTTTGCTACCCTGTTATCTCAGTTAAAAATGGTTTACTCCTCAACTCATGGTTTTGATTTATTTCAGGACTTGACATTAGGCATTCAATTAATTCTTTGTTGGTTTGAATTGCATTAGATCCAGTGTTGATGAAGAGGACTTACCTGCCGGCTTGGATTGGGAGGGGAAGAGCAAGAGGAAGAACCCAACAGGATGTCGACTCCAAGGCTTCCAGCCCTGCCAGGTAAGTCAACAGCGGCAGCAGAAACAATTACAGCTGGAAGTAAGGAACAAGCCGGGCTGTAGGAGCTGATGCTGGGATTTCTTGCTCACTCAATAGATTGGTGTTGCCGTCAATAACTTGGGCTGATATGGAGAGGGGGAAGGGGATACACTCAGATCTAGGGCAGAGGACAGAAAGCCCCTGGAGTGGGAATGGGATCATGGGATCATTGAATTCAGTTGCTTAGGAAAAGCAGGGGAAAGAGGTACTGGGAAAGGAAAAAAAGATGTTGGAAGGTAGTAACCCTCCTTGGAATGACTGAACAAGTTGTGGTGTAAGATAGCGATGGAATACTATTCTGCTGTGAAAAATAACGAAGCAAGCAGTTTCGGAAAAACCTGAGAAGACTTATATGAACTTCAGAACTAGAACACTGGACACAGTATATGCAATATTGTAACAATTACCACCTGAAAGACTTCACTTTGTTATTCAGTTGAAATTCTGACTCTTCATGACCCCATTTGGGGTTTTCTTGGCAAAGATACTGGACTGGTTTGCCATTTCCTTCTCCAGCTCATTTGACAGATGAAGAAACTGAGGCAAACAGGGTGAAGTGACTTGCCCAGGGTCACACAGCCAGTAATTTTCTGGGACCAAATTTGAACTCGGGTCTTCCTGACTCTGGGCTCAGTGCTCTATCCCCTTTGCCACCTAGCTGCCCATGATACAATGATTCGTCACAGTTCCAAAAAAACTCATGATGGAAAATGCTATCCAATTCCAGTGAGAGAACTGATGAATTCTAAGTGCAGATTGAAGCGCTCAGGTTTTTTTCACTTTCTATGTTTTTCTTGCTTTTCTTTTGGCAACAATTAATGTGGAAATATGTTTTGTAAGAAAGACTTCCTATGAATAATGGGTATTGTATTTCTTGTCTTCTTCTTGGGTGGGGAAAGGGTGGAGGAAGGAGAGAATTTGGAACTGAAAATAAAAACTTTTAAAATATAAACATTAAAGAAAGTGACTGCTATTCTGAAAGTATATAAAGTACATCTTTTTGTTAGGCTGTGTGAGGTAGGGCAGATGTGGGGTGGTGAGGACACCAGCTATAAGTAAGACAGCTGCTCTGGGTAAAATTTCCTTTGCCTCCAGGGCTAACTCAGAGAACAAAAGAACCCAAATCAGACTAAATGAAGTGTGGTATTTGTCTTTGATGTTACTCAGTTATGTCCTAGTCTTCATGACTCCATTTGGGGTTTTCTTGGCAAAAATACTAGAGTAGTTTTCCATTTCCTTCTCCAGCTCATTTTGTAGATAAGGAAACTGAGGTAGACAGGGCTAAGTGACCTGCTTTAAAAAAAAAACTTTTCAACAAGTCTTTATTTTTGTATTATATTTGTTATACAGTGTTTGAAACTTAAAAAATATATACTTTTTTCTTCTTCAAAACCTATTTGTTGTTGGGTCTGGTAGTTTTTGTTCGTTTGCTTTTTTGCAGAGACACTGGGGTGGTTTGCCATTTCCTTCTCCAGCTCCTTTTACAGATGGAGAAACTGAGGCAAGCAGGATTAAGCAACCCGCCCAGGGTCACACAGATAGGAAGTGTCTGAGGCCATTTTTGGACTCAGGAAGATGAGTGTTCCTGACTCCAGGCTTGACACTCTATCTGCTGTTCCACCTAGCTGCCCTGTCTTTATAAGACAGGGATAAAGGAAAAATGAGGCCCTAAAGACCCTTCAGTTACATTAGGACACTGACTCCCCAGCCATAGGGTGAGTACCTATGGGAGTGAAATTGCATTCCTGGGCATTCCAGGCTTGAGAGTAAATGAAGGAATCTTGCCCCAGGAAGGTGGATAGCTTCTGTTCACTGGGAAGTTGTTAGTCTAAGTCTAACCAAAGTGGGCACTGGATAGGAAACCACAGACTGCATGCCAAGGTGTTGAAGCATCAGTTGGGAGAGCTCGTTCTGCTGTTTGTATCGACAATCCTTTAAGATTATTTGAGCCCCCATAATATCCAAAGCATCCAAACTGCTTTTTGCTCTGCTCTAAAAATGCCCTTTCTGTGTCAGCAACTTCAAAGACCAGATAAGATTGACAAGGGGTATCTTTCCTGTTGGTGGCAGGATGTCTTCAGCCAGAACAGTAGGATTTCTCTTATCTTAATATTCTAGGGACATTTGCATCTTGAGATCATAATCTCTAAATGACACCACTTTGTCTATTGTCTTGTTCAACTAAGAAACTTCTTTCTTAGGATATGGAGATCATAAGATTGAGTAACACAGACATGCAGAGTTGGGACTAAAAATGTATTTAAACCTTCTCATTCCTTTGTTCAGACAGTCAGAACTTATGCTCTGGCTCCTTGTACATACAAGTAAGCTAGGTTCCCTGGCTTTAAGTGAATAAACAGTATGAATTTGCATATCACCTAGCTTGTTTGCCTCCTTTAACCAAAACTTTCAGGTCAACAGTATCCTCATCAAAGACTCTCCTGCTAAGCATTCTCAACCTATTCTGGGTCTACAGCCCCCAGAGCAGGGAATGAAGGAATGAATAAATGAACGAGTAAGCATTTAAGTCCCTACTATGTGCAATGTATTGGGCTAAGGGCTGGAGCTACAGAGGAGAAAGACCAGGAAGAGTCCAGAAATAGAAAGAGGTGTGTGGGGAGGGGGTGAAGGAGTACTTTGTCCAGATGCAAAAAACCCTAGAAGGGGAGAATTGGAAGCATTTATTAAGTGCCACTTTGTGCTGGGCACCACATGGAAACAGTGACTGGATTCAATGATGCCCAAAGAGAGGGAGTGACTAGTCAGGACACACTGCAATTTTGCAGTTGTGTCTTCAAATAGACAAGCGCTAATTCCACCATACTAGGACTGGGAAGCCTTGTGTTCAGTGTTAAGAGAAATCATAGTTTGGGCCTTGCCCTGGTCAATAAAGCAAATTCAGGAACTAAGACAAATGAGTTGATTAGCACATCTAGGCAATAAGCACCTGGTTTGGGGGTGGGGGCAGGGGGTGGTGCTGCTTTTTATAGACAGGAATAAACAATGAGGGCAGCTAGATGGTACAGTGGCTCAGTCAGGAAAATCTGAGTTCAAATCCAGGCTCGGACACTCACTAGCTGTGTGACCCTGGGCAAGTCACTTAATCCTGTTTACTTCAGTTTCCTCATCTGTAAAATAAGCTGGAGAAGGAAAAGTATCTTCGATAAGGAAACCCCAAATGGGGTCATAAAGAGACAGGTGCCACTGAAACAATTGAACAACAAGTGACTTCTGTATGAGGGCAAACTGATTTGATTGGTACAGGTAATTATGAGGACATGGGATTAGTGCCGCATCAGCTCCTCCCTCATGACAGAATTAGTGCCTGAATTGCCAGAGCTAGCTCAGTGTCTGGGGGACTCTGAAGGAAAGTGTGGGAGAGAAGAGGTATTAGGCTGTCTACTAAATGGAAGGTCTACAAAGTCATAGTGCTGACCTCACTGTTGCGTGCCTGTAAAACTTGGACAATCCACCAGTGCCGTGCCAGGAAACTGAATCGCTTCCATTTGAATTGTCTTAGGAAGATTCTAAAGATCATTTGACAGGATAAGGTACCAGACCTTACGACCTGAGGTCCCTTCTCCAGTTAAACTGGCCAAGCATTCAAACTCTTCTGCAGAGCACAACTCCCATTGGTTGGCCACGTTGTTTGAAAGCCAAACGTACATTTGCTTAAAAGACTATTTTACAGAGAACTCACCCAAGGCAAGTCCTCATAGGGAGGTCAGAAGAAGAAATATTGGGACATTCTCAAGGTCTCTCTGAAGAACTTTGGAATCGATTGTGAGGACTGCCCAGTGTAGTGTGCCCTCATCAGAGAAGGTGAGCTCCGTGAGTAATAGCTTTTGTTTCTGCAGGACTAAAAATACTCCTCCCAGCTTTGAGTGATAGCAGAATGTAGGTCAGAGGTGACTGGTTCTAATCACAGCTGTGATCCAGCAGAACCAGGTTTCTGATCAGGTGAAAAGTTAGAAGCTTCTACACAGTGCTTAATGAGCTGTTTGGGGTTGCGGGGCATGATGTGAGAAGTTCAGGGGGGTTGTGTCTGGCCAATGAAGAGCAAGGTGGGAGATTCGGATTCGAGTAGCATAATAGCCCAGCCTTTGAAGCAAATATAGTAGTCCATTAGGAGCTACCTGCCTGGGACAAGATTTCAAATAATAGGAGAGACATCCTTAGGAGAAACAAAGTAAATTTATTTTAGAAACCTTGCAGGATTTGGGCACACCTCCATAATGGAGGAGACGAGGTAAAAGGGAACCTGCCTTAATTTATACTCTTAATGAAAAGATTCCCACCCACCTCTATCCCTTCTCACCATTGGCTGGGAGGTGGGCTTACAGTCTAGGGGGGAAAACTAGGCAGAAGACCAAGGTCGATCCGGTCCATTCAAGTTTTCTCTATCAGAACTCAACTGCTGGGGTGGCGTCTGAAAGTCTAGGAGAAGAAATGGGGTGGGGGGAGAGGAGAGACCTTCCTGGAGCAGAGAACAAATAGCTCACAGAAGTTCATTATCTTCTAACATCTGAGAGAGAGGGGGAAGGGCATGCCCACAGCTCCAGGCCCTGACCTTCCAGAATCACAAGGCCAAATCCCAAACCTCTCCTACTCCCTTAGAGATACCCTGTGAAGTCTTCACAATTATCCATCCCATTCATAACCCCTCATTCAGGGGGAAATGAACATAAAAATTAATAAAACCTTGTAAGGTGCTCTTGAGAGCCTGATGAGCGGGGAAGTTGAGGCCCACGGGCAGTACCATGGGAAAGAGGAATTATCCAGGGCTACACAGCCCAGCTCGGGTCTTCCTCCTCTGATAAGGCAGGCTGTGAACAGCACATGCCCCCTTCCAAATAAGCACTAGGACACAAGTTGTCCACACGCTGTGATGCATGGCCCTGGGGCTCCTGATAGGCTAAGAGGATTGTGCACAAACTTGCTTGCACCCGGAAACAAAGGCTAGTACTGCGTAAAGACCCTGTTTGCTATAACAATAAATGGAGTTGCTTTCATCTTTGGCTCCCGCCCCTTCATTCCGTGTGATGACCCATGGTCACAGCTGGCCTGAGACCCTCATGAGAGGTACTGAGAGCTAGCTAAACCTTCCTGGCTTTCCAACGAGTACTGTTTATTCCTAGACTAAGTATGTTTCTCACAGCTCCAAAGGAACAGGAGATGTTCAAATTTAGAGACATCTCTACTCCAAATGTTCATATGGAGTATTTGTGCCCGACCTGTGGTAGAACCTTCCAAACTTGCATTGGACTGATCAGCCACAGCCAAAAACACTGTATCCTGACCCCAACATCGCAATGTCGTTGGTCCTCTTGGAAAAATGAGGAACAAACAACAATCATAAGGAAATGGGATTAGTAAATGTGCCCAGGACTGCCATCTCCTGCAGGCTCAAAGTCTAAACAAGGTTTAAAATAGAATCATTCACACTGACTAAGCATAAGTAGCTGACCTCACAAGAGTGGTTGGTAGAGAGTGGCTTTGGTGGTAGAATGAAGAACTCAGAGGGAACAGGAGGATAATGGTGCAGATGGTATGTCAGGCAGGAGGTTGCATGAATCCAGGGGTTAGGTGGCCAAGGTCTGGGCTCAAGCTCCATCCTTCCATCTCTCCTTCTGCCTCACTCATAAATCTATCCTCTTTCCTCACAGCAACTTCTGGGTACTTTCCACTCCCTCCCTGTTTTATTTCCCAGGCTACCATCACCCTTACTCTGGCCTTACTTTCCTCCCTTGTAAAGCTTTAACCTCAGTTTAACAAAGCCATCCTTATGGTGCCATAT
This sequence comes from Trichosurus vulpecula, assembly GCF_011100635.1. Taxonomy (NCBI): domain Eukaryota; kingdom Metazoa; phylum Chordata; class Mammalia; order Diprotodontia; family Phalangeridae; genus Trichosurus; species Trichosurus vulpecula. The sequence goes on from NC_050575.1 coordinate 391,288,701, forward strand.
GTACCCTAGAATCCCTGGTCCCCTTGCTCTTTCCTTGTTCATCTTTTCCAAACCACAAACCTGGATTTCTCTTCCCATCTGCCTTCTCTCCTCCTTTTACGTTACTGAATCAAGTCGCACATAACCTTGCTGACTGTATCCACCCTCAATTTAAGCTGACTGATCTCAACTAGGCCCTCACTGCTTTAACTGTTTTCTTTCTGCCTGATTGACTCTGTTGCATTCCTCTAGTTTTTTGTCCTTTGTTCTCAAAGAGGACCGTGACACCAGGAAGATGATGCCATGACTTGGAAGTGAACTGGGTTTGAGTGAGGGAGGGCTGTGCAAAGTCACCAGCCTCACTCTCTCCTCTGGCACCATCTGGAACCACTGGCCAGATGTAGATCAGGATGACTGGAGATGGCCCTGGATGCAGTGGAAGGCCTTGGCCTTTTAGAGCTAAGGTCTTCCCCAGGTCTCAGTTTATCTGGGGCAATATCCATTCAGTGATTAGAGGGATAACAAAGGAAGCCTTGGAGGAAGAGTTGAGGCTTAAATTTTTTTTTTTAATTTAAATTTATTTATTTAACATATTTGGTTTTCAGCATTGATTTTCACAACAGTTTGAATTACAAGTTTTCTCCCCATTTCTACCCTCCCCCCCACTCCAAGATGGCTTATATTCTGGTTGCCCTGTTCCCCAGTCAGCCCTCCCCTCTATCACCCCCCTCCCCTCTCATCCCCTTTTCCCTTCCTTTCTTGTAGGGCAAGATAAATTTCTATGCCCCATTTCCTGTGTGTCTTATTTTTTAGTTGCATGCAAAAACTTTTTTTTGTTTTTGAACATCTGATTTTAAAACTTTGAGTTCCAAATTCTCTCCCCTCTTCCCTTCCCACCCACCCTCCCTAAGAAGTCGAGCAATTCAACCTAGGCCACACATGTATCATTATGTATATCCCTTCCACAATACTGATGTTGTGAAAGGCTAACTACATTTTGCTCCTTCCCAACCCATCCCGCTTTATTGAATTTTCTCCCTTGACCCTGTCCCCTTTCCAAAGTGTTTGTTTTGATTACCTCCACCCCCATCTGCCCTCCCCTCCATCATACCCCCCTTTTATTTATTTTTTATCTTCCTCCCTCTTCTTTCCTGTGGGGTAAGATACCCAACTGAGTATGTATGGTATTCCCCCTCAGGCCAAATCTGATGAGAGCAAGGTTCACTCATTCCCCCCTCACCTGCCCTCTCCCCTCCTCCCACAGAACTGCTTCCTCTTGCCACCTTTATGCAAGATAATCTACCCCATTCTATCTCTCCCTATCTCCCTCTCTCAGTATGTTGCTCTCTCATCCCTTAATTTCATTTCATTTCTTTTAGTTATCTTCCCTTCATCTTCAACTCACCCTGTGTCTGCTCTCTCTCTTTTACATATATATATATATATGTATACATATATATATATAAACACACATATATATATATATACACATACATACACATACACATAGATATATACATACATACACATTCACTACCCTAATACTGAGGTCTCATGAATCATACACATCATCTTTCCATGTAGGAATGTAAACATAATAGTTCAACTTTATTAAGTCCCTTGCAATTTCCGTTTCTTGATTACCTTTTCATGCTTCTCTTGATTCTTGTGTTTGAAAGTCAAATTTTCTATTCAGTTCTGGTCTTTTCACTGAGAAAGCTTGAAAGTCCTCTATTTTATTGAAAATCCATATTTTGCCTTGGAACATGATACTCAGTTTTGCTGGGTAGGTGATTCTAGGTTTTAATCCTAGCTCCATTGACCTCCGGAATATCGCATTCCAAGCCCTTCGATCTCTTAATGTAGAAGCTGCCAGATCCTGGGTTATTCTGATTGGGTTTCCACAATACTCAAATTGTTTCTTTCTGGCTGCTTGCAGTATTTTCTCCTTGATCTGGGAGCTCTGGAATTTGGCGACAATATTCCTAGGAGATTTCTTTTTGGGATCTATTTGAGGAGGCGATCGATGGATTCTTTCAATTTCTATTTTGCCCTGTGGCTCTAGAATATCAGGGCAGTTCTCCTTGATAATTTCTTGAAAGATGGTATCTAGGCTCTTTTTTTGATCATGGCTTTCAGGTAGTCCAATAATTTTTAAATTATCTCTCCTGGATCTATTTTCCAGGTCAGTGGTTTTTCCAATGAGATATTTCACATTGTCTTCCATTTTTTTCATTCCTTTGGTTCTGTTTTATAATATCCTGATTTCTCATAAAGTCACTAGTTTATACTTGCTCCAATCTAATTTTTAAAGTAGTATTTTCTTCAGTGGTCTTTTGGACCTCCTTTTCCATTTGGCTAATTCTGCCTTTCAAGGCATTCTTCTCCTAATTGGCTTTTTGGAGCTCTTTTGCCATTTGAGTTAGTCTGTCTTTTAAGGTGTTGTTTTCTTCAGTGTATTTTTCAGTATTTTTTTGGGTCTCCTTTAGCAAGTCATTGACTTGTTTTTCATGGTTTTCTCGCATCCTTCTCATTTCTCTTCCCAATTTTTCCTCTACTTCTCTAACTTGCTTTTCCAAATCCTTTTTGAGTTCTTCTATGGCCTGGGGCCAGTTCATGTTTTTCTTGGAGGCTCTTGTTGTAGGCTCTATGACTTTGTTGTCTTCTTTAGGCTGTATGTTTTGGTCTTCTTTGTCACCAAAGAAAGAATCCAAAGTCTGAGACTGAATCTGGGCGCGTTTCGCTGCCTGGCCATATTCCCAACCAACTAACTTGACCCTTGAGTTTTTCAGTGGGGTATGACTGCTTGTAGACTAACGAGTTCTATGTTCTACGTTTGGGGGGGAGGTGCCAGCTCTATCAGACCCTCACTCCTCCTTCCCCAAGAACCCCCAGTCCAGATTGGGCTTAGATCTTCAGCAGGCTGTTGCACTCCTGCTCTGATCCGCCACTTAATTCCTCCCACCAGGTGGGCCTGGAGCAGGAAGTAACAACAGCTGTAGCTGCCCCACCTCCGCTGCCCCCAGGGCTGGAAGCTGAACCGTGAACTCCTTCCACTCCCGCAGCTTTTCCCACTAACCTTCTCCGCAGTCTTTGGTGTTTGTGGATCAAGGGGTCTGGTAACTGCCGCAGCTCACATATTCAGGGCACTAGGACCCCCTCCGCCCGGCTTCTGGTCTGGATGGTCCACGCCGCTCAGGCTGGGCTCTGCTCCACTCCGTTCCCAGCTCCCAGCTCCCAACTCCGTGTGGAATAGACCTCACCCAGAGACCATCCAGGCTGTCCTGGGCTGGAGCCCTGCTTCCCTCTGCTGTTCTGTGGGTTCTGCCATTCTAGAATTGGTTCAGAGCCATTTTTTACAGGTTTTTGGAGGGACCCGGGTACGGAGCTCACTCTCGTGCCTGCTTACCAGCCGCCATCTTGGCTCCACCCCTGAGGCTTAAATTTTGAACAAGGGATAGTATTGTAGCTTGGCAGGTACCTAGTGAATTATTAATTCATTCATTCGTTCATAGCTTGATAAAACACTGGCAACATTGAGCCACAGCTGAAGATCTGGGAGGGTGGTGGAGGATGACTGTGAGCAGGGAATCCCCATTCCTTTAGATAGGGCCTGTTCCTCCCCCCGAATTCCTCCTCCACTGCTTTAATCCTTTTGTTTCTGCCTGATTGACAATATGATATTCCTCCTAGCTTTTGTTCCAAATCTTCCCTTCTTTCTGGCACTTTGTTTCCCTCCCCATACATTCTGATCCAGCTACACTGACCTGCTTACCATTCCTTTCATGATCTCCCCCCTCCATGCTTTTGCATCGTCGGTGCCCTAGCCATGGAAGGCTCTCCCTTCTTGCCTCTAGACCTTCTGGCTTCCCTGTCTTCCTTCTAGACTCTGCTCAAATCTCATTTTCTGTAGAAAGTCTTTCCCAGTCCCCTTCTTGTCCTTCCCTTCTCTCTTCCCAGCATTTTCCCTCGAAGATTGCCTCCCATTTACACTGTATAGATCTCCCATGTACAGAGATTGGGGCATGCTCTCTCTTCCAGGAGAGCCTGAGCCCCTTGAAGGCAAAGGTCCCATTTTTGCCTTTCTTTGTATTCCTTCTCTTCCCAATTTGCTCTGGCTCTGCCTTGTACTAAGGGCTTAAGGAATTCTTGTTGACTCACTTGCCTCAAGTTGTGTTTAATCCTTTTTTTCTCATCTCAGGACCTCATTTCATACTTTACTAAAAAACAATTGAGACCATCTGTCTCTGTTTCTCTTTTCATTCCAATTCTAGACCTGCAATCCCTTCAACAGCATCCTCCAGTTTGCTCTTTTGTTCTAGGAAGAAGGGGCTCCTCTTCTTGTGACCCCCTGTGACCACAGCCCTTTCTACTTGTACCCTTGATCCTCTCTTGGCTCTTCTGGGAGCTTATCATTTCTGTCGTTTTTCTCTCTGTCTGTCTCTCTCTCTCTGTCTCCATCTCTGTCTCTGTCTCTCTGTCTCTGTCTCTCTCTCTGTCTCTCCCCCCTGTCTCTGTCTCTCTCTGTCTCTCCGTGTCTCTCTCTGTCTCTCTGTCTTTCTGTCTCTCTCTCTCTCATTTAGCATTTCTCCTTGTCCACTAGCTCTTTCCCTGCTGCCTGCAAATGTGCCCAGAGCACTCTCCTCCCTACCATCCTCTAAAGCTATCTTCCTATTTCTCTTCTGTTCACAACCAAACTCTTAAAAAGAACCGCTTATGACATTCGCCTCTGTGCCCTCAACCCCTACACGCTTTTCCACCCTTTGCAAAAACACCAGCCCTGGTCTCTGAACTCACCGGTCAGTGAAAGTGCTCTTTCCAAGGTTACTGATGATGCAATGGCATCAGTTCTCTACCCTGGGTGACACTGTTGACTCTTGTCACTTTCCAATCACTTACGTTTGTTCTCTCCCTATTCTTCTCTGATCTGTCTAATCCTTCTCAGTGGGCCTTGAAAGTTAATCATTTATACCCCATACCCTAGGTGTGAGCATGTACACCCAGGGGAATATTGGGAAGTGATTAATAATTAGCTCTCCAGGAAACAAAATAATGTGATCATAAAGTACTCTTAAGTTTAAACTGTATTTTTTTTCTATTCTTATTTGATTTTTTTCAATTACATGGAAATAAAAATTTTAAACATTCTTTTAAAAAATAAAACTGAGTTCTTTATTCTCTCCTTTTCTCCCCTCCTCCCTCCTTAAGAAGGCAAACATTTTGATTCAGGGGTAGGAAACCTGCCACCTTGAGGCCACATGTGGCCATCTAGATCCTCAAGTGCAGTCCTTTGACTCAAGGGCCACACTTGAGGACCTAGAGGGCCACATGTGGCCTCAAGGTCACAAGTTTCCCACCCCTGAATAGGTTATACTTGCGCGATTGGACAAAACATTTCCACATTCGCCATGCTGCAAAAGAAAACATAGATCCAAAAAAACCCAAGAATAGTAAAGTAAAAAAAAAAAACTATGCTTCACAGCATGACCTGTTCTTGAAAAAGTCTTGGCTATCTTAGGGATGGCCATTTGCCTGTGTAGATGGGGTTCTCAGCTATCCCTTTAATAATGTATCGCAGAATGGGGGCAGGGATTGATGTCCATCTCATTCGCCTGCAGTTTCAGATCCTGTTCCATTCAGATGCTCTTCTCCATCCCTGTAAGTCCTCTTCCATTCATTCAGAGATCACTGACAGTGGCTCAGGGAACACATTTTCTAGTTCTTTCAGCATTTGCCATTCTCGAGGTGTAAATGCTCACACTGAAAATTTAGCAATCTTTGTGTGTCCATTTAATTGGCTGCAGTACACCCCTGGGTGTATGCCAGAACTGTGCCCTGGGCACTCATCTGTCTCTGTCTCTCTGTCTCTGTCTCTCTCTGTCTCTGTCTTTGTCTCTCTCTCTCTGAGAGCACTCATCTCTCAAGACACACTCTCCCACCATCACCTATCATGGGTTCAATTGTCATCTTTATGCAGATAAATCTACATATCTAAATAACCTACATATCCAACTCATGCATGACCTCTCTACCTGGATGTCTTATAGGAATCTCAAATTCAACCTGTCCCAAAAAGAACTCATTCTTTCTCCTTAAATTCATTCCTCCAACTTGGTTATTTTTATTTTTCTAGTTGGGTATCATCCTCAACTTCCTGATCCAATCAGCTTCCAAATCTTGTTGATTGTATAATATCTGTTATATTTGTCTCCTCTCCACTCACACAGCCATCACCTTAATTCAGGCCTTTATAATGCCTTTATTTTTTTTAAAAAAAAGTTACCTTATTTTTATTGGTACCTTTGTTTTTTCATACCATCAAGGGTGGGGAACTTGCAGCCTCAAGGCCTCATGTGGCCCTCGGTCCGTGGGTGCCACCTTTTGACTGAGTCAAAGTTTTACAGAACAATTCCTTTTATTGAGAGGATTTGTTTTGTGAAGTTTGGATTCAAAGGGCTGCACTTGAGGACCTAGAGGGCCATGTGTGGCCTTGAGGCTGCAGGTTCCCCACTCCTACCATATACTTTTCAATATGTCCTTCCACTTTCCCCTACCAAGTGAATCATCCCTTGTACTAAAGATTTATATAAAAGAAAGAAAAAAATTTCAGCAAAACTAACCAACATATCAACTCTGGCAGTACATGAAACATTCCACATCCGTAGTCTCTCACCTCTGCAATTAAGGGAGGGAGGTACATTTTTCTCTCAATTCTTTGGAGTCAAATGTGGTCATTATAATTACACATTATTCATCTTCTTTTTGTTGTTGTTGTTCTTTCAGTTTAGACTGTGTAGACATTGCTGGTTCTGATTACTTCCCTTTGCATCAATGCATATCAGGATAGCAACTCCTCTGGGTCACTTCCCCAATTCAGTGCTTGAAAGCTGCAGATTTTGTCACCAAGGGGTAGCTACTATCTCAGTTTACTCCATGTATTTATACGTCTAAAACTATAGATCACAAGCCCCCACTGGTGCATTTCCCTTTAACTGTCAGACAATTAACTCAAAGCAAAGGTATTTACTGACATAGCAAAGTAAGGCTAGTAGCAACAAAACATCATCCTCCCCCTGCCCCGCCAAAAAAAGACCTGGGAGTACACTCTCCCCAATATCATTATGGATATTTTAAGCAAAATCCCCCCCCCCCCATTTGACAATTCTCTTTCTTAGTCTAGCTATTGATTTTTTCATGCAAAAATATAAGTTTCTTGTAACTGAAATAACTTTTTAAAAATCTCTTCTATCTCTACTTGATTCAAAATTTCCCCTCTGCTATAGCTATAAAAGCTACCTGACCTCATTCTTTTCTAGTCTTATTTCTAACTTCACACACCTTACTTGGACTTATAATAGACTCCTAATTTATGTTCTTGTCTTCAGCCTCTTCCCTCTCCAATTCACGCTCTATAAAGCTATCAAATGGATATTTCTAAAACAAAGACCTGATGATGTCACTTCCCTGCTCATGAGGATTTAGTGGCTCCCAATTATTGTTTCTAGGAAAAAATACAAACTCCTCTTTTTCGATATGGGGAAACTTTTCTCTAATAACTATCAGAATGACTCATATTCATCCCTGCCAGAAGTCTCTCCAAGAACACCTGAATACAGCTCATTTCTAGTTCAACCGTAGGGATATTCAGTCCATCCTATCCCATGTCACCCCCACCCCTTGAGAAGCAGTAAGTTCTCAGTAAACATTTGACAATAAAGCATATTTTAAAAAATAGATTTTCATTGATATATTTCATTTTCATATCATCAGAATTTCTCCCAGAATGCCTCCCCTTGACCTCCCAAAGAGTGAGCTCTCATATATATTTCCCTTTTTCTTTTATTAATCCCTACCTCTCACTACTCTCTCTCCAACTAAATAATAAAATTTAAAAAAAAAATTATAAATTCCTCAATACATGAATGCATAGTCCAGCAAAACAAATCCCTACATTCTTCATGTCTGAAAATGTATGTCTCTTTAGGCATTTTAAATTCATGACCTTTCTTTCATAAGTGGTACATTCCATCTTTATTCTTTGCAACTCATGGTTTCTTATTGCATGAATCAGAGTTCTAAAGTTTTTCAAAGCTATTTTGTTATGGTTTTTTTTAAAAAGAATATATAGTTTTCAACATTCACTTTTATAAGATTTTGAGCATCCAGTTTTTTCTCCCTCTCCTCTCCCCCCTCCCCAAGACAGCAATCATTCTGATGTAGACTATACATGTACAATCATATTAAAAATATTTCCACATTAGTCATGTTGTGAAAGAAGAATCAGAACAAAAGGGAAAAACCAAGAGAAAGAAAAAAAAAGTGAAAATAGTTGGCTTCAATCTGCATTCAGACTTCATAATTCTTTCTCTGGATGTGAATAGCATTTTCCACCATGAATCTTTTGGAATTGTCTTAGATCATTGTATTGCTGAGAAGAGCCAAGTATATTGAAGTTGATCATCAGACGATGTTGCTGTTACTGTGTACAACGTTCTCCTGGCTCTGCTCACTTCACTCAGCATCAGTTCATGTGAGTCAAAGTTGTTTTTCTCTATGATGTTGTTATCATTATATAAACCGTTCTCCTAGTTCTGCTCACTTTGCCCTGCATCAGTTCATAGAGGTCCACCAAGTTTCCTCTGAAACTGTCAATAGTTATCATAGTAGTAATAGTAGTAGTAGTGGTAGTAGTAATAGTAGTAGTAGTGGTAGTAGTAATAGTAATAGTAGTAGTAGTGGTAGTAGTGGTAGTAGTAGTAGTAGTAATAGTAATAGTAGTAGTAGTAGTGATAGTAGTAGTAGTGGTAGTAGTAGTAATAGTGGTAGTAGTGGTAGTAGTAATAGTAGTAGTAGTAGTAGTGGTAGTAGTAATAGTAGTAGTAGTAGTAATAGTAGTAGTAGTGGTAGTAGTAGTAATAGTAATAGCAGTAGTAGTAATAGTAATAGTAGTAGTAATAGTAGTCGTAGTCATAGTAGTAGTAGTGATAGTAGTAGTAGTGGTAGTAGTAGTAGTAGTAGTAATAGTAATAGTAGTAGTAGTAGTCATAGTAGTCGTAGTCATAGTAGTAGTAGTAATAGTAGTAGTCGTAGTCATAGTAGTCGTAGTCATAGTAGTAGTAGTAATAGTAGTAGTCGTAGTCATAGTAGTAGTAGTGGTAGTAGTAGTAGTAGTAGTAATAGTAATAGTAGTAATAGTAGTAGTAGTAGTAGTAATAGTAATAGTAGTAGTAGTCATAGTAGTAGTCATAGTAGTCGTAGTCATAGTAGTAGTAGTGGTAGTAGTAGTAGTAGTAGTAATAGTAATAGTAGTAATAGTAGTAGTAGTAATAGTAGCAGTAGTGGTAGTAGCAGTAGTGGTAATAGTAGTAGTAGTGGTAATAGTAGTAGTAGTAGTAGTAGTGGTAATAGTAGTAGTAGTAGTAGTAATAGTAGTAGTAGTGGTAGTAGTAATAGTAGTAGTAGTAGTAGTAATAGTAATAGTAGTAGTAGTCATAGTAGTAGTCATAGTAGTCGTAGTCATAGTAGTAGTAGTGGTAGTAGTAGTAGTAGTAGTAATAGTAATAGTAGTAATAGTAGTAGTAGTAGTAGTAGTAGTAGTAGTAGTAGTAGTAGTAGTAATAGTAATAGTAGTAGTAGTAATAGTAGTAGGCATAGTAGTCGTAGTCATAGTAGTCGTATTAGCAGCAGCAGCAGTGATTAGAGCAAACAGCATCTTAAGGTATGTAAAGTGCTGTACAAACATTACCTCATTTTATTCTCACAATGACCCTGAGATACTACTGTTATCCTTACTTAACAAATGAGGAAACTGAGGCAGACTTACCCAAGGTCACACAGCTTGTAAGTTCACAAGGTAGGGTTTGAACTCAGCTCTTCCTGACTCCGGGTCTATCATTCTATCTGTACCCCATACCACCTAGCTGCTTCTGGCCATATTGTCATTTCTTACAGCATGATAATATTCCATTACTCCACATACCACATATGTTTAGCTGTTTCCCCAATAAGAAGGTACCTCTGTAGTTTTCAATTGTTGTCTACCATGAAAAGAGCTACTATAATATTTTTATACACATAGATCATTTTCCTCTTTCTTTTATTTCTTTGGGGGTATAGGCCTAGGAGTGATACAGCTGGTCAAAGACTGGTAACTATTTGGGCACAGTTCCAAATTATATATAGCATATTTATTACAAATAAAGAGTTTATTGTTTATTACAAATAAAGATAACTGAAATGAGGCTAGCACTCAAGTCCAATTGCCAAGGAAATAAGGCTGTTTTCCCCTCCCCTTCGGTGACAATCAGAAGCAATCCACACATCAGCTGTGTCTGACAATGTATGTCTCATTCTGCCCCTTGGTGCCTCAGGTCCACCGACTTAGGACGATATAAATCTTTTCTTATGGGGCATTTCCCTATAGCGTGATGGGAAAGTTAGTCATTTCTTATCATCGGTCATAGGTGTTGAGATAGAATAGACCATCAGTACAGGTCCATTACAACTCTAGGGATGTTTCTTTATAGTGCATTAACTAAGGCAGCAAAAGAGAGAGGAACGATGTTAAGCTGATTGAAAACCAGATCAGAAATCATTACTGAGCATGCCTGACAGCTCGATAAGCTTACATAAGTTAGTTGGCATTCCGGGAGTCACTGAAATGGGATTTATGTGAACATTTTTGGGAACATGTCTATAGTATACAATGAATTTGACCTGTACCCTGTGTTCTTGTGGAAGGGGAGGGGAGGGAGTCGTGTCCAGGGGAGACCTGTGCCCTGTCCTTTGAACACAACAGCCCTTTGAAGTGGCCACCCCCTTCAGTCTGAGTAAGCCAGCCAACGTGAAGGGACCTTGGCCCACCAACCAGGCATCCATTCTTCCCTTTGTTTCTGGTGTCATTGAGCTGCCAGCCTGAGCCGACAACCCACAGCCAGGCTTTATTACTAGCAGCCCCTCCTGGGCTTCCCTCCCACTGTCTGTGTAGAGAAGAAGGTTATACAAATATGAACCCACTCTCCTGCTGTCCTCCTCCCTCTCCCCCTCCCTCCTTCTTCCCTTTGTGTGACTCAGAGACCAGGACCCCTTCTATTTCTCCTCTCCTGCAGAGAGAGCTCAGGTCCACACCTTACCCTAGATTCCTGTCTTTTTGCTGTTCTCCCAACTAAAATAAGAGCTGTGTCCCCATTTATAGGCCCAGTAGCGGGGGGAGGGAAGGATCTGTGTGTGAAGGAAGCTGTGCCTCCCTTTTTCACCTCTACCTCCCTCGGCCACTTGGTGTAACATGCAGGATGCACTCACTGATCCTCCCCACCCTGGGAGAGAGAAATTAGGGGCTGCCTTCAACTCAAGCCTGGGGCTCAGCCCTCTGACTTCTAAGATTCCTATCCAGTGCTGGGTGTTGGGGTGTGGGAGGGTGGGGCTGCTGCCCAAAGGGAGCCACTACAGGGTAGTACCGACAACAAAGCTGTGGCCAAGCCCTGTTCAAGTCCTAGCTGCCACATAAGCAAGCTTAGTATGTGTTACACACACACAGACACACAGATGCACAGATACACACACACCGTGTTTCACACAGACACACACCACACATATTACACACACACAAAACATGCATGCACACTGTATTACACACACAACATACACTGTTACACACACCACACACCATATTACACAGGTTATACACAATTATATACACACAACACACACACAGTATTATACACACAATACGTTACACACACATAGGTCATGCACACATGGGTCACACACTGTGTTCCACGCACACCCTGTTATACACACACACCACACACACACACACACACACACACACACACACCGTGTTACACACACATGTCACACACACAGGTCATGCACACATACCGTGTTTCACACATACTGTTACACACACAGCACACACCATATTACACACACACGTTATACGCAAAGTCATGCACACATGGGTCACACACGCTGTTACACACGCACACACCACATACACACACAAGCATCATGTTTCAGAAACACACTGTTACACACACACCACATACACCATATTATACACACACACAACATGTTATAGATACACACAAAGGTCATGCACACATGGGTCACACACACACGCACACACACACATACACACACACCCTATTTGTCAATACAACATTCCATCTCCAGTGTCTTTGCACTGTCTTTACCTCCTTTCTTTAAAAGCCCTAATTCTCTTCAAAGTTAAATTCAAATGCCCACATCTCCAAGAGGCCTTTTCTACCCTGCCCCCATGTTAGCACCTCCCTCCCTCATAACCCTGTATCATTCATTTTGTATACACATTTCATATGCTCATACGCGTTTATTTTTTGTCTCCTCTGATAGAATATAAGCTTCTTGAGGGTAACTTATTTTTGTATAGCTCAGCGTCTGGGTACATAAGTAGGCTTATTGTTGCTTGATTACTTGATGTTGTCCCTTATGGGTTGACCACAGTCTCCTATGATTCAGGAGAGCCCTGAAAATCTGATCCCCAAAGGGTTGGGATAATCTGGTGCTCTCCCTTTGTCCCATCAAAGCAGGAACTGCAGAGTACCTGCAAGAGACTGGACAGGGACTCTGCTCCCAGTTCTGAAAGGTCATCTCATCCAACCTTTCCAGTTTACTGGAGCTGGATCTGTGATCTCATTGAGGTGGGTGCTGCCTCCACCAGTGGAGACGACTCCCCGTTCTTCCCTTCTCCTTTCCTCCACCATGTATGTCCTCCCAGAAATCCTCCATAGGAAGGAAGGCAATAAGTATTGATTAAGCACCTACTGTGTACCAGCCACTATGCTAAAAGCTTTACGGATATCATCTTTGATCCTTGCTCTAGCCACTACACCACCTAGTTGTCTCATAGAGAATCGAAATAATTAATAATAATTCCCAACATCTACATAATACTTTGTGGTTTGCAAAGCACTTAATACTTATTATCTCTTGATCTTCACAACTCTGTGAAATGGTTATTATTATAACGCCCGTTTTACAAATGAGGACACTGAGACAAACAGAGGTTAAGTGCCTTGCCCAAGGTCACATAGCCAGTAAGAATCTGAGGTAGGATTTGAGCTGGGGTCTTCCTGACTCCAAGTCTAACACTATCTAACACTCTAGAACCGTGTGCTACTTACCTGCCCCAGACCATGCGAAGGTTTTCCTCCATGTCTTTTAACATTACTTGGCTACCAGTGCAGCACTCTGCCTATTCAGCATTCATCCCCCCAACCTGCTACATGACTAGTCTAACCCACCTCCTTTTCTCATCATGCATTTCCTGGATGATATCCCTCAGATCACTTCCCTGCTCGTAAATCATCACTGGGAAAATGCCATCGCCTATTCGCACCTACTTGCCATCTCTGCATTGCCCGTGGATCAACTCCCATTCTGATTCTCTGGAGACTGCAGTAGCTCAGGATGGGCAGCCAGCTGGCATCACCTAAAGATTAGTCTGGACCATTTCAGTAGCCTCAGAATTGGTCTATCAGCCTCCAATGTCTCTCCTCTCCAATCTAACCTCCACCCAGTGGCCAAATTGGCATTCTCAAAGTACTGATTGGGGTAGCTATGGATAGAGTGTTGAGCCTGGAGTCAGAAAGACCTGAGTTCAAATCCTGCTTCAGACACTTACTAGCTCTGTGACCATCGGCAAGTCACTTAACCCTGTTTGCCTCAGTTTCCTCATCTGTAAAATGAGCTGGAGAATAGAGTAGATAGAGTGTTGAGCCTGGAGTCAGGAAGACCTGAGTTAAAATCCTACTTCAGATGCTTACTAGCTCTGTGACCATGGGCAAGTCACTTAACCTTGTTTGCCTCAGTTTCCTCATCTGTAAAATGAGCTGGAGAAGGAAATGGCAAACCCTTCTAGTATCTTTACCAAGAAAACCCCCAAAGAAGGTCACAAAGAGTTGGACATGACTAGTAATGACAAACAACAAAAAATACTGATAATCCTAAAGTTCTGACCATGTCACTCCTTTGTTAAAAAGTTCTGATAACTTCCTGTTGCTTTTCAAATAGAACTTTCTCAAGTAGGCATTTAAAGCCTTTCTGTGCTTTGGCTCCCCCTTATGTTTTCAGCCTTATTATATATAACTCCCCTTCAAACAATCCAAATCCCAACAAAACAGTTGCCAACAAAAGATATTTCATCTCCCATCTCTGTACTTATGCCCAAGCAGTCCCTCATGCCTGGAATGCTCTCCCTCTTTGCCTCTGCCTTTTAGAATACTTAGTTTTCTTCAAAGCTCAGTTCCAGCACTACTTTCTACAACAGCCTCCTCTTGATCTTCATTAAGAGTATTCTCCCTCCCCCAACTGACCTTGTATATGTGTCACATCTCCTGATATGTATGCGGATTGTTTCCTCCCAGTAGAATATGCGCTGTTTGAAGGCAGGGAAGTGACGTGCCGCAGGAGAAGGAGGACCGACTTCAAACCCTGTCTAGAGCATAGGAAGACTCTAATTCAATTCCTGGCTCAAACTCTTACCACCTCCATGGGCCTCAGTTTCATCATCTGTAAAAGAGGGATAAAAATAGTTATTATTATATTGTAACCCTGTCAGGGTTGTTATGAGCATCAATTAAATTGCCATACGTGAAGTCCTTTATAAACCGCAAAGCACTATATAAATGCTAGCTATTACTATTACCTGGGTGGGGACTTTGGGCAAGTCACTTAACCTACGTCGGTCTCAGTTTCTTCATCTGTAAAATGAGGAGGATTGGACTAGCTGGTCTCTGAAGTTTCTTCAAGATTTAGAAGGCTTTTTTTTGTATCCTCAGTGCCTAAGTGGAACTTAGTAGGTACTTAATTAGTGCTTATTGAATGAATGAATAAATGAATGAATGAATGGATGGATGGATGGATTTCATAGAAAGAAAAATCCCAGAGAAGAAGAGTGACTACCAGGATTAGAAACGACCTCCCCCAACTTCCAGTCCAGGGCCTTCTCCAGCACAGCAAGCTGCTGTCTCTCATAGACATCAGATGTAAAGAGAGGGTCCCCTATGACTCAGTAGGAATTGCGGTCTTCCTACAAAGGGACACAGTTTGGGGACTAGTGATCCAAATCACATTAGAGAGAAAGATGTTGATGTCCCGCCCCCCAGTGGCAGACGCTAGAATTGGGACATTTCGATTCTGGGGATTCAGTTTTAGTCAGAAGATCTGGCCTCCTATGTTTAGGTAAGGAGGGATTTGAGAATTTCATCTTCTCTTGATCCTGATTGAGACAGGGCAGGATGTCACCTCTGGGGGACATGCCTTCCTGGCTTCTCACTCACACACATTCAGACTTGGCTTCACCACTGGCTTGGACTACTCTGCCTTTCCTAATGGGACGTCTCATTCAGTCAGCTTTTAAATACCTACTCTGTACCAGGTACAATGCTGGGCACTAGGGATACAAAGGGAGAGAAAATTGAAAATCTCTGCCATCTGGGAGCTTTGATTCTAGATACTAAAGAAATGTAAGGCAATTTGGTTGGGATGGGGAGTCAGTGGCAGCTGAGGTCATTAGGAAAGGCCTCATGTAGGAGGTGGTGTATTAGCTGAGCTCTGAAGGAAACCATGTACTCCAAGAGGTGGAGACAAGGAGGAAGTGCATTGCCAGAAAAATAGAATGCCCTGTGTGAAGAAGAGCAATCATTTAAAATAAAGGTTTAGTTTGACTAGATTATAGAGTGCATGAATATATAATATTGTAATATATAATAAGTAATAGTAATGAATGATAAGTCTGGAAAGGTAAATTGCAGGCAGGTTGTGAAGGGCTTTATTTTATTCATGCAAAAGCTTTCTAATTTCATGTCATGCAAATTACCTCTCTTATCTTTTACAATCACATCTATCCCTTATTCAATTAAGAATTTATTCCTAGCCATAGATGAGAATAGCAACTAATCTGGTTCTCTTCTAATTTTTTATGGTATAATCATTAATATTCAAGTCACATATCCATTTTGAGTTTATTGTGGTAGTAGTATAAGTTGTTGGTCTAAACCTAATTTCCGTCAGACTACTTCTAGTTTTCCCAGCAAGTCTTCTCAAAGTTCTTTCTTAGGTATGTGATAGGCTTTAGATGCAAGAAGAGTTTACTTTTTGATCCTAGTGGTAAAAGGAAGCCGTTGGAGTTTGTGAGTAGGGGAGCAATATGACTTTTAGGAAAACCATTTTGGCACAGCAATATGGAGGATGGACTGGAGAGGAAGAAATACTTGAGGCAAAGAGGAGACTATTACAGTAGCCAGAGTGAGGAGTGATGAAGATCTGAACCAAGGGGATGGCAGCCGTGTAAGTGGAGAGAAGGGAACAGAGACAAGAGATATTGAAGAAGTAGAATTAACAAGATTTGGTAATTGATCGGATATGTAAGGTAAGGGAGAATTGAGGATAGCTCTGAGGTTGTGAACCAAGGTAACTGGAAAAATGGTGGTGCCCTGGACAGAAATAAAAAAGTCTGGAAGAGGAGTGGGTTTAGAGAAAAGATAATGAGTTCTGTTTGGGATCTTGTATTTGAGATGCCTCCAGGGTGTTCAATTAGAAATGTCTAATAGGAAAAAAATGAAAAGCTTTTACACAAGCAAAATCAATGCAATTAGATTTGGAAGGGTCAAGTCAACAAGCATTTATTAAGTACTTACTGTATGCTAAAACAATACCTGCACTCAAGGAATTCACATTCTATTCAAAGTCAACATGCAAAGAATGATGTACAGACTTTCTCTCCCTCCCTCCCTCTGTCTCTATCTCTGTCTCTGTCTCTCTCTCCCTTCCTCCCTCTTCTCTCTCTCTCTCTCTCTCTTCTCTCCCCCCCCCCCCCGCCTCTTCATATACATATATTATACACACACATACACACCCATATGATAAATTGGAGCTAAGCTCAGAGGGAAGGTGCTAACAGGGACTAGGAAAGGCTTCTTGCAGAAGGAGGGATTTGAGCTGAGTCTCAAAGGAATCTGGGGAAGCCAGGAGGTAATGAAAATACCCGGTCAGAAGATGGAGCGACTTGTGTGAGGATCAACAAGGAGGCCAGTGTCATTGAAATATAGCAAGAGGAATAAGGTGTAAGAAGACTGGAAAGGGAGGAAGGAACCAGTTTAGGAAGGACCCTACAAACCAAACAGGGTTTTATAGTTGATCCTTGAGGTAATAAGAAGCCGCAGGAATAGTCAGACTTGCACTTTAGTAAAATCACTTTGGTAGCTGAGTGGAGGATGGACTGGCGTGAAGAGAAACTTGAGGAAGAGAGACTAATCAGAAGGCCATTGCAATGATCGAGGCATTATGCGGGTTGGCACCAAGGTAATGGCTACATGAGAAGAGAGAAGGGGGCATAGAGGAGTGATGTTGTGAAGGTAGAAGTGAGACAGATAAGGAGGTGAGGGTGGGGTTGAAAGTGAGGAGTTGAGGTTAAATAATAATAATAATAATAATAATAGCTAACATTTATGTGGTTCTTTAAGGTTTACAAAGTACAAATATTATTTCATTTTATCCTTACAACTTGAGAGATAGATACCATTATTATTCCCAGTTTACAGATGAGGAAATTGAGACTGAGAAAGGTTAAGTGACTTGCCCAGGGACATATAACTAGTAAGTAGTAAGGCTGGATTTGACCTCAGACTTCCAGACTCTGGTTCCAGTGTTCTATCCACAGTACCACCTCATTGATTAAGTTTCAAAGTTAGGTAGCAAGAACCATTTTCTAATAGATAAATGGTTAAAGGAAACAAAGAAGCAGATTTCAAATTAAGAAAGGAAATCTATCAGCAGCTAAATGAAAAAAAATGCTCCCAATCATTAATATCAAGAGAAATTAACACAACTTGAGCTTCCACAATATTGCCATCAGATAGGCAAAAAATGACTAAAAGGGGGGAAGGATGATAATTGCTGGAAAGGCTATGGAAGGACAGGCATACTGATGCCTGGAGGAGTGGTCAATTTGTCTCTACCTTCAGGAAATCAGTCTAAAACTATTATCACAAAGTCAATAAACTATATAGCGATGCCATACAACTAGGCATATACCCACCCCACCCTGCAGCCTCAAAGACCTTAAAGATGAGGAAACATATGCAAAAAGGTATTCATCACAGCACTTTTTGTTATAGCAAAGAACTGGAACCTAAGAGGGTACCCATCAATGGTGGCTGAACATTAATAGTGTATGAATGTAATGGAATACTTGCCATAAGAAGCAGTGGATATGACAGATTCAAAGAAGATTGGGAAGACTTGTATGAACTAATGCAGAGTGAAATAAGCAGAGCCAGGAGAACAAATTGTACAACGACCACAATAATGTAAGGGGGAAAAAAACCTTGAAAGACTGCAAAACTGAGATCGATGCAGCAATTAATAATAACTTCAGCAGACTGCTGATGAATCACGGTTCCCACCTCTTGACAGAACGGTAATAAACTAGAAGTGCAGAATGAGACATATGTGTTCAGACATGGCCAATGTTTTAAAGGCATTGTTTTGCTTGATTATAATTTTTCATTAAAGTAGAGGGTATTTTATTGCAGGGTGAAGGATGGGCAGAAATAAATATGCAAAAATAAAAAGATCACCAGTAAAATATTTTGAAAGTACATAAAAGAGAAACAATTCAGAAGGCAATACAAATGAAAATTTTGTTGCTATGGTGTTAAATTCCACGTAGATTTGTTTTAAAAAACAATATCTGTACATAAAGCAAGTTCATGGCTTCATACACAATCTCTTTTTGTGTACTGAAATGTTCATCTTTGCTTATGATTTTAAAGTTCATGATAAAAAGGAAATTTTTTTAAAAGAAAGAAATTTCCAGTAGGCAATTGGTGATACAGGTCTGGAGCTTAGAAGAGAGGCAATGGTTGCTTATATAGACCTGGAAGTTACTTGCATAAAGATGATAAATGAAACCAGAAAGAGAAACCTGAAGATAAAGCTTTGGGGTATTCCTACGGTTAGTAACATGGTGCCAGCAAGGGAGACAGAGGAGGAGATAGAAAAGGAGCATGTTGAAAACCCAGAAAGGAGAAGATAGCCAGGAGGAGTGGGTGACAAAATTGTAAAACGTTGCCATGAGTTCAGGAAGGATGATGATTGTGAAAAGGCCATTGTATCTAGCAATTAAAAGATCGTTGGTGACTTTGGAGAAAGCACTTTCAGTTGAATGATGACCTTGGAAGTCAGACAACAAGGGGTCTCAGAGCCTTGTAGTTGCAAAGGGTCTTAGAAGTCATCCCAGCAGCAGAGGTTAGGAACCAGCCACACTTGCTGTTGGCTTAGGACCTCCATCTTAGCTACCTACACAGGCTGACTCCACTTTCGCAGCTCCTGTTCACTTCTTTAAAAAAAATGTTGTGGTGTATGAATGTAATGTAATATCACTGTGCTGTAAGAAATCATGAATAGAATGAATTCTGAGAAGCAGGAAAAGATTTACATGAACTGACCAGAGTGAAGTTAAACAGGAGTAGGAAAACGAAATGCACAATGACCACAAATATCGAAATGGAAACAGCAACAGTAACAAAACAATCAAAATGGAAAACTGGAAAATTATCATGACCAAGCTTGGTCCCAAAGAAGAAATATAAAAAGTCACTTCCTCCCTACTTTGCAGAGGTGGGGGACTGTGACTGTGGAACATTCCTTATAATGTCAGACTCTTTTGTTAAGTTGGTTAATTTTACTAAACCATATAGACCAATGAACTGTCTTTCTTCCTCATTTTATTCTTCATTACGAGAGATGGCTCTCTAAGAAGGGGAAGGGAGGTTGAGATAGACTGGGAGACGTGGGTGATATAAAAAGAAAGATACCCACAAAATTTTATTTTTTAAAAAAAGCATATTAAATTTAGCACTGTAGTGTCAAAATCACACTGTGTTTGTATTCCTTTCTAAACTTTTTTGTTGGTTTTAATCTGCTTTTAAAATGTTATACTGACACTTTTTTTGCATCTCTGTCACTATTTAGTAATTTACACTCCCCCATCCTGCAGTTAGCAGCCCTCCTCTGTAACAAGTACAGTCACGTGAAACATTTTGAAACATTAGCCACGACTGAACATGTGTGTCTCATTTTGCACCTCAAATTCATCTCCTCTGCCAAAGAGTGGGCAGAATGTTTCATCATCACTCTTCTGAAGTCTTGATTGGTCACGCATTGACCAGAGTTCTTTGGTCTTTCAGAATTGCCTTCTTTTACAGTATTATGGCCGTTATGTAAATTGTCTTCCTAATTCTTATTTCATTCTACATCATCAATTCTTCCTAGGTTCCTCTGAATTCATCATATTCATCGTTTCTTACCACGCATTAACAATCCATGGCATTCATAGACTGGAGTCCTCAACTGATGGACACTAACTTTGTTTTCAATTCTTTGCTACAACAAAAAAAAATTCTGCTACAAATGTTTTTGTACATATGATCCCTTCCTTTTGCCTTTGGTCTCTTTGGGGGTAAATGCTCGGTAGTTGAATCACCTGGTCAAAGGTTATGTACAGTTTAGTGACTTTCGGGCTATTGTTCCAAATTCCTTTCCAGAACGGTTGAATCATTTCACAGCTCTCCTAACAATATATTCATATATAGCACAATAATATTCCATTACATTCACGTTAGTTATTACTCATTCAGAAGGCATCTATTTTGTTTCCAGTTCTTTGCTACTAAAAGAAAAAATGTGTTACTATAAACATTGTGGTATAGGTGCAACCTTCTTTCTCGTTGTCTTCCTTGTGAGCTCTGGCTAGCAGTCAGCCTGGGTTGGGGGATATGGACATTTTAGTCACTTTCTTAGCACAATTCAAAATTCCTTTCCAGGATAATTAGATCAATTCACAGCTCTCCAATAAGCCTATTAGTAGTCCAACTCCACCTCCAACACTGAGTGTCTCATCTTAGCCAATTTGTTGGCTATGAGATGCAATCCCAGAGTTGTTTTGATTTTTGAGTTTTCTTCTTATTAGGGATTTGGAACATTTTTTCATACAGTTCTTTAGAATTTATAATGCTTCTTTTGAGAACTATTTGTTCATATCTTTTGCCCACTTGTCCCTCGAGGATAATCTATTGCCTAATCCAATGGCTTTTTCCCAGACTTCATTCTTCTTGAACTCTCTGTAGCATTTATCACACTGTTGACCACATCTACCTTCCAAATACTCTCTCCTTCCTGGGTTTTTTTTTAACACCACTCTCCTTCTAAAGGACCTCTATGTGCAAAAAATATTTTTGGCCGTTCTTTTTATACAGGATGTTCCTAAAGTCTGGACACATAGGGAAAAAAGCATATTTTCAAGAAATGAAATGAATGAAAATTTCAACAATATTTTATTTAATTGGAATATTAACAAATAACATCTTCAATATGATTTCCATTATTTGTGATGAAAAGGTTGATGTGCTTTGCAATATTCACACGAAATCACAATAATTCCACATTGCCGTCAATTTTAGCACATTCACTCTTTACGTATTCAATCAAGTTTGTTGCATCTGTGATTTTTATTGAGTACATACTCCTTTAGCATACCCCAGAAAAGAAGTCAAGGGTGCTAATGTCTGTTAATATTCCAAATATTTCAAAATATCCATATGTGCCCAGACTTTAGGGACACCCTGTAGTGTCAAAGAATGGGAAACTGAGGGAATGTCCATCAGTTGGGGAATGGATGAACAAGTTATGGTGTATGAATGTATTAGAATACAGCTATACTATAAGAAATGACCACAGGGACAGTTCCAGAAAAAAATCTGGAAAGACTTATATGAACTGATGCAAAGTGAAATGAGCAGAACCAGTAGAATGTTGTATAAAGTACAGTAATACTGTGATAATGATCAAGTATGAAGGACTTAGCTATTCTGATCAATATGGTGATCCATGACAATTCCAAAGAACTCATGATGAAAAATGCTCTCCACCTCCATAGAGAGAACTGATGAACCCTGAGTGCAGATTGAAACAGATTTTCTTTTACTTTCTTTATTTTTCTGGCTTTCCCCTTGTACATCATAGAGGTTCTCAGACTTATTTGGTCTACTTCCCTCCTTTTAAAAAAAATACTCAGCATCCTCCTGGAAATCTACTTTCTTTTTTTTCCTGTATATATTTTATTTAATATTTTAGTTTTCAACATTGATTTCCACAAGATTTTGAGTTACAAATTTTCTCCCCATTTCTACTCTCCCTCCCATTCCAAGTTGGTATATATTCTGATTGCCTCCTTCCTCAGTCAGCCCTCCCCTCTTTCACCCCATTTCCCCCCATCCCCTTTCCCCTTACTTTCTTGTAGGGCAGGATAGATTTCTATGCCCCATTCCCTATATGTCTTGTTTCCCAGCTGCATGCAAAAAAAATTTTTTTTAATTTTTTTAAAACTTTGAGTTCCAGATTCTCTCCCCTCTTCCCTTCCCACCCACCCTCCCTAGGAAGGCAAGAATCCGATGAGAATAAGATTTGCTCATTCCCCCTCACCTGCCCCCTCTTCCCTTCCAACAGAACCGCTTTTCCTTGCCTCTTTTATGTGAGATGATTTACCCCATTCTATCTCTCCCTTTCTCCCTCTCTCAATATATTCCTCTCTCACCCCTTAAACTTATTTCATTTTTTTAGATATCATCCCTTCATATTCAGCTTATCCTGTGCCCTCTGTCTATATTCCCTTCAACTCCCCTAATACTGAGAAAGGTCTCCTGAATTACATACATCATCTTTCCATGTAGAAATGTAAACATAACAGTTCAACTTTATTAAGTCCCATATGAATTCTCTTTCTTGTTTACCTTTTCATGCTTCTCTTGATTCTTGTATTTGAAAGTCAAATTTTCTATTCAGCTCTGGTCTTTTCATTGAGAAAGCTTGAAAGTTGTCTATTTTATTGAAAATGCATATTTTGCCTTGGAGCATTATACTTAGTTTTGCTGGGTAGGTGATTCTTGGTTTTAATCCTAGCTCCTTTGACCTCCGGAATACTATATTCCAAGCCCTTCAATCCCTTAATGTAGAAACTGCTAGATCTTGTATTATTCTGATTATGTTTCCACAATACTCTAATTGTTTCTTTCTGGCTGCTTGAAGTATTTTCTCCTTGACCTGGAAACTCTGGAATTTGGCGACAATATTCCTAGGAGGTTTCTTTTTGGGATCTTTTTCAAGAGGCAATAGGTGGATTCTTTTGATTTCTATTTTACCCTCTGGTTCTAGAATATCAGGGCAGTTTTCCTTGATAATTTCTTGAAAGATGATGTCTAGGCTCTTTTTTTGATCATGGCTTTCAGGAAGTCCAATAATTTTTAAATTATCTCTCCTGGATCTATTCTCCAGGTCAGTGGTTTTTCCAATGAGATATTTCACATTGTCTTCCATTGACCCTTAAACTTTTTGTCAGGATAAGGCTTGTCAGGCTTGTAGAGTAGAGAGTACTTTGTCCCAAGCTTTAGGGTCCAAGCATGGCTGTTTTCGGAGCTACTTCTACTCCACCATCACCCCAGGCTCTGTCACAGCAGCACTCCTCCTCCCCCAAGAACCACCAACCAGGACCACAATTCAGATCCAAGCAGGCCACAGAAAGAGAATCTGCCTTTGTGTCCACAAAGCACTCCTTGCATTCCAGCTCTGATCTGCTGCTAGATTCCTCCCACCGTGTGGGCCAGGGACTTGGGAAGCTGCTGATGGTGGCACTCTGGAGGCAGCCTCAGGAGCTTCCTGCTGCTGCTACCACCACCACTGCACTACCTCCTCCACCCCTAGAGCTGGTGGCTAGACCTCTCTGAACCAGATCCCGAAGTTTCCCCCTAACCTGCTCTTTGGCGTTTGTGGGTTGAGAAGTCTGGTAACTGCCACAGCTCAGTGTTTCATGGCCCCAAAGCCTCTTCCGGCTGGCTGACTCCGGGTCTGGTCTGTCCTGGCACGGGCCACGCTGGGCTGCCCTCCACTCTCAGCACTGTGTGATAGACCCTTCCCGGCAATCATCCAAGCTTTCTTGGGCTGGAGATCTGTTTCCCTTTGCTATTTTGTGGGTTTCACAGCTCTAGAATTTGTTCAGAGCCATTTTTTACAGGTGTTTGGAGGGATTTCAGGGGGAGCTTAAGCAAGTCCCTGCTTTCATGCTGCCATCTTGGCTCCACCCTCCAGAAATCTACTTTCTTTAACCCTTTGACAATTTTTTGAAATTTGCATCATTTCAAAAAAATATAAATGTTTTTCTTAAAAAATGATGCATCTTAAATTTAATAATTTATTGTAAATTTGTGGAGATTTTTCCTGCATTGAAATCTTGGATGTCATATACTGTGTCATGTAACCATATAGTATCGTATTGTAAACAAGTCATTACAAGCACATACTCCTGCAGATACATGCTGAACTTCCCAACAATGTGCTACATGCTCACCTGCCAATACTTACTTGTTAAGACCTGTTGGCGTACTTGATCACTAATCAGTTATAACTTGCATTTTGTGTGTTTATTTGGAAAATAATGTAATCACTGCAACTTTAACTCTGTTACACAACTGATGAAACACATACGAATGGTTTTTCAAATTTTTCTTATCTTCTCTTATTTCCTTACGTTTCCACCACCCCCTTATTTTTATTCAATGCCCCCCATGAAGCTACTACTGCCTTCCCTGAATCATTCCAGAACCCCCCAGGGGGTGGTATCACCCACTTTGGGAACCTATGCCTACGACATGGCTAATGTGGGGAAATATTTTTATTACTTCATATGTATAATGAGTGTTATATTTCTTGCTTTCTCAATGGATTGTGGAGGGTATGGAGAGAGAGAATTCAGAATTGGACATAAATTTTTTAAAAATGTGAAACAGCAATAACAAAACCCACTACTCTCCTTCTCCCACCTGTATAATCATCTTTTCTTAGTCTCTTTTTTGGGATCATCATTTGTGTGAGTGTTCTTCAGAGTTCTGACCTGACCTCCTCTTCTCTTCTCTTCTCTTCTCTTCTCTTCTCTTCTCTTCTCTTCTCTTCTCTTCTCTTCTCTTCTCTTCTCTTCTCTTCTCTTCTCTTCTCTTCTCTTCTCTTCTCTTCTCCCCTCTGCTTTTCTGTCCCCCTTTCTTCCCTCTCTCTCAATATTTTCACCAACTCTTATGGATTCAGTTATCATCTCCATGACTCTCCAACTCTCATCTCCTGAGCTCCAGGCCCACATCTCTAACTGTCCACTCAATATCTCTGCCTGTATGTGCCATAATCATTTCAAACTCAACACACCCAAAGCAGAATTAATTTTCTTTCCTAATTATCCCAATCTTGATTTCTAAGTTCTCTATTTCTATAAAAAGCACCAGCTTTCTGTCAGTCAGCAAGGCTCACAACCTAGAAGCCATCCTGGTCTCTTCATTCTCCCTCACCACTTGCCCCCCCATGTCCAATCAGTTGCCAAGTCTGTCATCTTCACCTTGACAACATTTCTCACCTTTCTCTCCTTCCCTCTGTTTACACAGCTCCTGCCCAATTCAGTCTTTCATTTTCTCATCTGAACTGTTCTAAACTTCTGTTTGGTCTCATTGCATCCAACCTTTTTCCTCTCCAGTCCATCCTCTAAACAGATGCCAAGTCAATATTCTTAAAGCTCTGTTCCAACATACCATCCTCCTTCTCAGGAAGCTCTAGTGTCTTCCTATCACCTCCAGAACAAAATAAAAATGCTGCTGGCACTTCACAATCTGCATCTGGGCTTTATTTCCAGGCTGATTAATCTTCCTATCCATTCTATGTTCCAGCCATATTAGCCTATTTCACTATTTTTGGACACAGTGTGTCACCTCCCACCTCCAGGCCTTTGCACAGTTTTCCCCTCATGCCTAGAATACTCTACCTCTTCACCTCTACTTCTTGTAACTCCTATTTCCCTTCAAGGAGCTAGTGGATAAAGTTCTGGCAGGAAGCCCTGGTTTCAAATCTCACCTACGATGCTTATTTGGGCAAGATATTTAATCTCTCAACCTCATTTTCCTCATCTGTAAAATTAAGAGGTTGGATTAAATGGTCTTTCCAGTTCTAAATCTATGATTTTGTGAACAGTCCTTTCCTGATTCTCCCCATCATTACTATCCCCCAATTTTTTCTTTGTTCTTTTAATATGTTTTGTAATTACTTATCTGTATATAAGGTCACAGATTCAGAGTTGGAAGACAACTTAGTGACCTTAGTTTAAACCCTTCATTATAAAGATGAAGAATTGTCCACAATCACACAAGTAATAAAGGAAATGGAAATTGAACAGAGATTGTCTGACCCCAAATGCCTTCTTTCCTCTGTACAATGAAGTAAAATAAAACTTCCTTGATGGCCAGGTCTGTTTGGTTTGTCTTTGTATACCCAATACCTGGCAGAGTGCTTGGCACATAGTAGGTGCTTAATAATATCACATTGTATTGAATCATATCTAACCCATGCCTGAACAAGAATCCTTTCTATGTTCTTCCTGGCACAGAGTCAGAGGATAGATTTATAGCCAGAGATGGACTGGCAAATTGAGGTTGGCGTCTAGGGTTAGAAGTACCTCTTTCAGAATGACTCTTGGCACAGTTCTGGGCTCTTGATGAGGCCTGAGG
Organism: Trichosurus vulpecula; assembly: GCF_011100635.1. Classification (NCBI taxonomy): domain Eukaryota; kingdom Metazoa; phylum Chordata; class Mammalia; order Diprotodontia; family Phalangeridae; genus Trichosurus; species Trichosurus vulpecula. The sequence continues at coordinate 391,315,313 of NC_050575.1, forward strand.
ACAAAGTATGAGACATAGGCTGGGAGAATCATTCAGTCACATAGCCCTCAGCGCCACCTTTCACTGAGGGTGGTGTTGGGAGATTCTCAAGATAATGTGGAATTGCCTAGAATGCTGATATGAGCAAAGATAAAAGCCCAGACGAGAGTCTCAAGATAATGTGGAATTGCCTAGAATGCTGATATGAGCAAAGATAAAAGCCCAGACCAGAGACCAAGGTCAGAGTGAGATGTTCTTCTGGCCAGTGAGTTAGTCCCTTATTATAGAGGAAGATGACGGTGCCTTGCCCCAAGTTTTCATGGTGTCGGAAGCTAGAATAGAATTAGGGTATCCATATTACCTGAACCATTGTATGTCAGACACCTTAATGAGCATCCATTTTATAGATGAGAAAAATCTCTCAGAGAGGTAGAGAGCTTGGCTTAAAATCACACAGCAAATTCAAGTCAGAGCTGGAACTAGAACCCAGATATCCTACCTCTACTCCAATTTCTATTCCAGTGCTCTTTCCATTACAAACCAGATTGTTTGTTTTGGGGTTTTCCTCTAAATCCCAGGAGCCTGGCATACCCAGGTTTCCCAAAGCCATTCTGTTGGGAAGAAAAAAATGTTTATACTAAGATGTGAGTGACTGATAATGGCTTAATTATCACCCCTTCATTTGGTATTTGCATTTCAACTGAGGAAATCTGTGTTGGTCCAGAGGACCTGGCTGGCATGGAGCAGGGAAGTTCATGAGAACTATTTAATGCAGGCTGCCACTGCTTTCTAGGCTTTGAATTTTTATGTGTCTTACCCCATGGCATGCTTGCAGGTGTTATTGGACTAAACTCTCTTTCTATGGCCATGCCTTGATGACCTACCATTTCTCTGTGCTAGGAACTGATCGATGTGGTTATCCTGATTCATTCTGCTTATTGTATAAAATTCTGACCCACATTCATCACTGAACTGTCCTAACCCAGAGGCACTTTCCAGATGGGAGACCCTTAGCACCATCAGTCTTTTTGCATATCCCAGAGTTAAGGAGTTTTGTGAGCCAGGAATAATCACACTGACAGGGAGTATAGAGGAATAGACTCTATTATCATTCTCTTTGGCTAAAGCATTTTTTGTTAGACTAAGGGAGGGAGCATTTAAAATATGGACACAGAGTATTTGGTGATGGAAAAAGCTTCTTCCTCAGTTAAAAAGGCTCTTTGGAGGAGACAAAAATGAAATGAAGGAAGTCAGCTGGGAGAGGGAGGTACAAAAGATAGACAGATGAAAATATATAATGTAGCATCAGTGAAGCTCAACAGTCAAGTGGATTTCTTGGAATATTCTGAGAAAAATACTATATGTCTCTCTATGCTTGATTATAACAACCTAGCAAGGGCTTGCCATTGTTTTGCTTAGAGACAGCAAGGATTCTCATGGGAAATAACAATTGCTCATGGTCCTTCATGGTAGCACTGTTTAGCCTACCCATAGCCCTTTGCAGTAACATCAAGCTTATAGAAGCCCAGCAAAACCACAGGCCTAGAGTCTTGATCCTACAATAGCAAGTAGCAGAAGTGGAATATTGTTCCTGTACATATCTTTGCCCAATAAACAACCAACTTCATCCATTAGCAAGGGAACAGAGCACCATGTCACTTAGCTCAAGAGACCAAAAGTCTATTAGCTCAACCCATACAATTGATACAGTCAACATACAAGCAATATAGTCAGACTTCTGAAAGATCTGAAGACTAATGAACAACTTGAGGGAATTTCCTATTAGTGTTGGGGAATCCATAAAAGTAGGTGTTCCCCTGATGGTGATCTGGTGGCAACTTCAGTCCAGCTTCGTTATCTATATCTATTTATATCTCTCTGATAATCTTTCTTCTCTTTCTCCAAGAGCTATTCCAAGCATTCACCAATGCGGATGATCGAGCAAGGGCTAGGGGATGGAGAACCAGGAGGGGAAAGGAATGTGGTAGCTTGGCAGGGGAAGCAAGGCAGTAGCTAGAGAGAGTGGCCCAGCCTAGGGTTGCAGGACCTAAGGGATGCGTATGTGAATATGTATAAGTATATATATATATATACTTATACATATTTATCATACATGTAGGCATGTATGTGTATGTATATGTATGTGTGTACATGCATATATATCCATGCATTTTTATACATATGTTTATATGTATGTGAATCTATGTGTGTATACATCTATATACATATATTTATATGCCATATATGTATCTATATGTATGCATGTGTATATAAATACATGTGCATGTACATATATTTCTATGCACATATATGTATATGCGTGTACACACATATAGACATTTTATACATGTGTTTATATGGATGTGTATCTACATATGGGTGTGTATATATTCACACACATATTTATATACCATGTATATGTATGTATACATGCATATATAAATACACGTGTGTACATATACACACATTTACATGTGCACACACATATGTGTGGATATGTATGCGTATCTACACCTTTCGTGCGTGTGTTTATGTGTATATGTATCTATATGTGGATGTGTATATATTCATACACATATATTTATATACCATATGTGTGTGTATCTATATGTATACACGTGTATATATAAATACATGTGCATATATATACACGTTTACATGCACATGGATGTATATGTGTATATTCACGCACACCTATATCTGTACATTTATGCATGTGTTTATATGTATGTGTATCTATATGTATGGATGTGTGCATATTCATATACACATATTTATTCACCATACATATATGTATGCATGTGTATACATGTGTATATCTACAATACGTGTGTGCATATATATATACATTTACATCCACATATGTGTATTTGTGTGTATGTGTATATATATCAATGTAGTGACCCCCCAAACTCCCTGTGTCATTCATTTGCTAGGACAACCTTTCCCCTCTCTCCTCACTTTCCTTGGGTGGGTCTTCCATGACCTTTTTTCTTTTCCAAGTTGCATTTGAACTTGACAGGGTGGAGAAGCACACAGTGTGATGGAACTGGCCCCTGGGATGACCTTGTATTCTCTACAGCACATAATTTCAAATCATTCTGCTCCTTTCCCTTCTCCCCAGCCTGAACAGTGCCCTGCCACTCCTGTTTCAAATGCATTCTTAACTCACTCCTGCAAAGTCAGTCAGTCAACAAGCATTTGTTAAGCCTTTCCTATGTGCTAGGCACCATGCAAAGCTCCAGGGATACTGAGAAGAGCAGCCCCAGCTCCAAGGAGCTCCCAGATGACATGCAAACCACTAAGTAGGTATAGATCTACACAGGATAGGTTGGAGGGAATCTTGGAGGGAAGGCATCGGCACTAAGGGAGACCAGGAAAGACTTCTTGTGGAGAAGGAGGGCTTTGGCTGATACTTGAAGGCAGTCAGGATGAAGAAGGAGAGAGCCCAGGCATGAGAGCCAACCAGTGAAAATGCCCAGTCAGGAGCTGGGGGTGTGGTGTGAGGAACAACCAAGATGCCAATGTCCCTGGATTGTTGAGTATGAGGAAGGGAGTGAGGAGTAAAAAGACTGGAAAAGAGGTGGTGGCCAGGTTACAAAGTGCTTTAAAAGCCAAACGGAGGATTTTCTGTTTGATCCTGGAAGCAATAAGAAACTACTGGAGTTTATTGAATGGGGGCATGACTTCGTCAGACCTGTGCTTCACGATAATCACTTTGGATTGGGTTGGTTTGTTTGTTTTTGGTGGAGGGAAGCAATTGGAGTTAAGTGACTTGCCCAGGGTCGCACAACTAGTAAGTGTCTGAGGCTGGATTTGAACTCAGGTCCTCCTGACTCCAGGGCCACTTCCTCTATCCACTCTGCCACCTGGCTGCCCCACTTTAGTTTGAAAAAAGGAAAAAAAAATTGCCTTTGTCAAGGAACCATGATGGGAAGGGTGGAGGGATGAAATTACAGCTGGAGGCTCCGCCTTCCTAATCCCTAGGATCACAAAGTTCTGATGGAGTAAAGCTAGAAGAGACTTTATCTAGTCTAAGGTTTTTAACCTAGGGTCCATGAACTCTACATAGATACACACACACACACACACACACACACACGTGTGTATATATTTAAGTATGTGTGTGTGTATTTCGTTGGTGATAATTGACAGTTACATAGCATTACATAGTTACATATAAAATATATAAACATTATATTCTAATGTTTGCAAAGAAATGAGACAACATGTTGACCCACCCAACAATCCTATGATGTAGGTGTTATTACTATCTCTATTTTACTGATGGGAAAATTGAGGCCAAGCCATTCCAAATCCTCCCAAGCTCTAAAAGGCTCTGGAAATGCAAGCTTCTTCCCCCTCAGCTATGCTAAGCGACTTGTCTAGGGTCATTCAGCTTGTAAGCTCCTGAGACAGGATTTGAACTCAGTTCTTCCTGACTCCAAATCTAGCACTCATGCCCTAAGGTAAGAGTACTTTTCCACCTAACCACCTGTATTTGAAAATTGTATTTCAGTTTTATTTCTAATCCTACATACTTTATGCATTTAAAAACCTTATTCTGAGACAGCTAGGCAGTGCAATGAGTAGAACACCCACCCTGGAGTCAGGAGAACCTGAGTTCAAATCTGACCTCAGACACTTGACACACTTTCTAGCTGTGTGACCTTGGGCAAGTCACTTAACCCCAATTGCCCTGCCTTCCCCTGCAAAAAAGAAAAAAAAAAGAATTAAAAACCTTATTCTCGGACAGCTAGGTGTTGCAGTGCAGAGCACTGGCCCTAGAGTATGGAGGAATTGAGTTCAAATCCAGACTCAGACACTGTGTGACCCTGGGTGAGTCACTTAATCCCAATTACCTCCAAAACCAAACCATAACAACATATTATTCTAAGAAGGGGTCCATAGGCTTCACTAAACTGTCACCCAAGGATTTGGTCTATGGCACAAAAAGGGTTAAGACTCCCTGCCCTAGTCCAGCCTCCTCATTTTATAGAGAAGAATCTGGGGCCTAGAGAAGAAAGTGAAAGTGTGCCCAAGGTCAAACAGGAAGTAAGTGACAGAGTCAGGATTTGAACCCAGGTCCTCAGAGTTCAAAAGCAACGTTCCTTCTGCTACATCACCTGTCCTCTTTAATTTGGAATCATAAACCTAAAACCCTAGGGCCTCGAAAGCCATCTAGTCCAAGCCTCTCATTTTATAGTCTAGGGAATTAGAAAGGCTCCTTTGGGGTCATAAAAATAGTAGCTATCACAGGGAGAATTTGAACTCAGATCCTCAGATTCCCAAACCATCGGTTTCTCGGCTGAGGCATATTGCCTTCTCCTTCTCCTCCCTACCTGTGTGATCTTGGATAAGTTGCTTACCCTCATCTGCAAAATGGGTGAGGTATTTCAGTGCTGTGCTTCCTGGGATTCGTTGTGAAGAAATTGTTTTGGAAATTTTAAAGAGCCACATAAATGTGAGTTATTGTTATGACTGCCATCGCAACAATCTCCCATCCTGGCCACTGGCCGTCCCCTGTCTGACCTAGCAGTGCTGCGTAATGGGAGGGGCTTGTTCTGCTTAGGGTCCAAATGACACCGGGGCCAGGGAGAGGAAGAAAGCTTTGGGGCCTACAGCCCAGAGGGGAACCAGGGAACCAGGCTCCTGCATCCCTTGGAATTTCCCCATTCCCGGGGAGCAGCTGGTTTGCATTTTGCACAGCGCTTGCTCGGGGACTTTGCGGGGATCCCAGGTCCCTCCTCCCTGCCTGTTCCACTTTCCCTCATCAGAGAGGCCCCCTGGGTTCCTGCCAGAGACACAGCCCGAGCAGGCACACCCGAGAACACAAGATTACAGGAAGCAGTCCGACCACATGGAGAAAGGTCCACTGGGGCAGGAACCGCTTCCTGGAGCCTATCTCAGCTTCACCCTTCCTTCCCTATCTTCTCCGGGCTGGAGCTCAGCAGGCAACCGAGCAGCCTTTCCTTCCTTCTTTCTTTCCTTCCTTCCTTCCTTCTTTGCTTTTTGCTTGCTTTACTTGAGCAGCCTTTTCCTTCCTTCCTTCTTTCCTTCCTTCCTTCCTTCCTTGCTTTTTGCTTGCTTGCTTTCTCACTTTCTTTTTTCTTCTTTCCTTCCTTCCTTCCTTCCTTCCTCCAACCAACCTTTCTTTCTTTCTTTCTTTCTTTCTTTCTTTCTTTCTTTCTTTCTTTCTTTCTTTCTTCCTTTTTTCTTCCTTCCTTTCTTCCTTCCTGCCTTCCTTTCTTTCCCTCTTTCTTTATCTCTCTCTCTCTTTCTTTCTTTCTATTGGGGTTAAGTGACTTACCCAGGGTCACACAACTAGTAAGTATCTGAGGTCACATTTGAACTCAGATCCTCCTGACTCCAGGGCCAGCTCTCCGTGCACTATGGCACCACCTACCGGCCCCCTCTATCATCTCTTGAGTTTTTTCCAATTGGATTCTAAGTCTATTGAGATGCCTTCAAAGACCAGGCAAGTCACTTAACCTCTCTGGGCCTCAGGTTCCTTGTCTGTAGAATGGCAGGATTCAATGCTATGGAATGATCATGGATTAAGTGCCTACTGTATACCAGGTACTATGCAAAGACAAAGTAGTCCCTGCCCTCAAGAAGCTCACTTTCTATTGACTTGGGTTCAATGACTTCTGTGGTCTCTTCCAGATCTAAATTTGTGGATCCGGTTCTACAAACATGGAGGACAAATACAGAGGAAATAGGATGAATGGGTCTGTAGGAGCCAAGACTCTGCTCAGGGACTGGCTTGAAGAGCTCCAGAACCATCTTCCTTCTTCTCAGCTGTGATAAAGTTTGACAACTAAGGATCCATACCAGCCTCTACCTCTCTGGGTCCCAGAGTCACTGATCTCAGGATCTGAGCTCTAGTCTTGATCCCCAAATCAACACCAGTATCTGGACAAAAAGGCGGTCCTTTTGTCTCTTTTGTCACCTTGTTTCTGGATCTAATCAGACCCCTTCAACCCGGAGGGCCTCCCATTGTAGTGGAGAAAAAGTTAAGCAAAACCAGCTCACATAGCAATTGTGTCTGACAACACATAGCAACATTTGGATTCCATAGACGTCCTCTTGGAAGAAGGGAAGGAGGCAGTGTTTGGTCATTACGGTGGTAAAGTGCTGGGCTTTGTTTTACATTTGTGAAGGTATTTTAGATCTCCTTTCCCTGGTGGACTCAGTGTGCTCAGAACCAGTTCTTAGAAGTCTTCTCAGCTTCAGGAATTGGGGAACTGAATACAAGAGGCTCTGACAGGCACAAAGTCACGAAAGCTAGGCATATTTCAGTCATTCCACAGTTCAGTGATGACACCATGGACTCTTGCCCACTTAGACTGAGATGCCATGACACAGACATTAAAGCAACCCATGGTCAGGACACTTAAACCTGACTGTTAAAGTATTATTACCTGAAAGATGCCCCAAACCCTGTATTCCCCTCTTCCCTCTCCAAAAATAGACAGTTTTTCTCCTGGCCAAACTGAGGACTTGAAATCTCCATCATTACTCAATCCTGGGGGTTAAGACTTTGAAGGCATAGAGGCGATGTGGGGTATGGTTCAAGACCCATCTCTGCTGCTTCTTTGGACAAATCACTTCCACTCTCTGGGCCTCAGTTTCCTCATTCGTAAAACGAGGAGGTTGGAGTACATGACACCTGAATTTCCATCCTGCTGTAGACGGTAAGATGCCAGTGTTATCTGAAAGGGAGAACTCTTATGACCCTTAGCCTGAATTGGGTAATCCTTCAGAGGGACCATTGTAGGCCAGAAGAGAGGGAAGCCTGAATGGGTCTAGCGCCAGTTCTACTACTAGGAGGTTATGTGACCTTAGCGAAGGAAGTCACTTCACCTTCTGGGGACTCGGTCCACTCATTTCACCTCCCTCTGGGCCCCAGTCCTCCCCCATCCCAGGATCCTGAGGTTGCTGCAGTTCTCTGCTAGGGTTTCGCCCCAGCTTGAGGGAAATTAGCCCCAGGTGGCTGGTTTCCTTTTTCATGGTGGGAGGCCAGTGGGGCTTTATGACTTGGAACATACTTGGGAAAAACAGAAACAAATGGAGCCAGAGTCAGACCCTTTGGAATGTGAGTCCCAGAGGGTGGAGCCTACCAGAGAAAGAGGGGGACAGCCCTCGGTACTCAAGTATTCTGTTGGAGGCACAACGGCTGGCTTGAGTCAACTCTGCAGCAGCTTCTTCTCCAAGCCTTGGAGCCAGGTAACTAGCTAACTGATGGTTTGTCCTGCTTCTCTCTCTCTCTCTCTCTCTCTCTCTCTCTCTCTCTCTCTCTCTCTCTCTCACCTCTCTCTCTCTTTCTTATCTCATCTTTCTCTTTCTCACCTTCTCTCATCTTCTCTCTCTTTCTCTTCCTCTTCTCATCTTCTTCTTCTTTCTCTTCCTCTTCTCATCTTCTTCTTCTTCTTCTTCTTCTTCTTCTTCTTTCTTTTTCTTTTTTCTCTCTCTCTCTCTCTCTCTCTCTCTCTCTCTCTCTCTCTCTCTCTCTCTTTCTCTCTCTCTCTCTCTTTCTCTCTCTCTCTCTCTTTTTCTCTCCCCCTCCACCCCTGCTTGGTTTTCTAGAAATGATGGGGGGAGAGTGGCAGCCTTTCCATTATGAAGGTTCCCTTCAGCAGACTCAAGTCCAGAGCCAGCTTTCCTATCTCATGTCATTTAAAGGGCCCCAGTAAGAACCACATATCTCCCCTACTGGTTCCTACTTGGATGGAGGCTGATGTAATCAGTGCAGTGTCATCAGAAAATTTTGTTTTGTTGTTTATCTGAAATTATTTCACGAAGAATTCATTCCTGTGGGTTAACATATAGGTCCCCTGGGAAGGGTAACAATAATAAGAGCTCACACGTATACAACACTTTGAGGCTTTCAAAGTGCTGTATATACATTCTATCTCTTGATCTGTTATTATCTCATTTCACAGATCATAGATTCAGAACTGGAAGGGACTTCAGAGGTCATTTAGTCCAACTCCCTCATTTTACAGCTAAGGAAACTGAGTCCCAGGGAAATTAAGGGACTGGCCCAGGGTCACACTAAATGCCTGAGATGGGATTTGCATTTATAAGGCCAAGGTCAGCACCATGCTGCCTCTCCACAACCAGGGTGACCTGTCCTCACTCATTTGTGCCTTATTCAGAGCGAGCTGATCTGAGCCACAATGAGAGCAGGGCACTATGGGATGGGGAATTTCAATATAGAGGTCATTTTGGCTCTTGAGACCTTGTCTGGAGGCTGGACAGCCACTAGTCAGTTATGTCAGGTATGGTATGGGTTAAATTAGATGGCTCCCTTCCATCCCTCAACTTCTAGGATACTGTGGGATCGTATGGAGACACTGGGTCTTGGGGTGCAGTAGGGGAGTGAGATAGTTGCTATCTTTGATTTGTACCAATAGTCAGTAGCAAGAAAGTCTTGGAAAGAAAAGGGTGATGGATGAGTCTCAAAAACCAGTTTGCTTCTGACAGGCTCTGGCTACATCTTGGATTGAGTATTGTGCTGTGTCTAGCTTTTCTGGGGTTTATCAGGAAACCTTGGCCAAATCAATGACCTTACATCCCCCTGCATTCTTTTCCCTTAATAATTCCTTATTTGGAATAATAGGAGCCAGAGGAACTTGGGAATACTCAACAGATAACGATCATGACCACGTAAATTTGGAGGTAGAGAACCTAAGTTTAAACCCTGTGTGTGCTACTCATTCGCCTTGTGACCTTGGGCCAGTTTCTTTGCATCTCTGGACCTCAGTTTACCAATCTGTAAAGTGAACTAGTTGAACTAGCTAATTTCTAAGGCCTCATGCAAGTCTAAAATTTATGATCCTTTGGTCTTTTCTCAGCCAATCTTGGCTTAACTGGAAAAAGCCTCAGTTCATCCCCATAGTATGACTTGTGAGTGATGCCTTACTGGTTGCTTCAGTTAGAACCTGGCATGAGTCGCAGTGCCAGCCAAGGATGAAGGACAGGCTCATCAAGGCACATTTCACAGAGAAACAAACTGTGCTGATAGCAGGCTGGGAAACAGATTGGGGTTATGTGGTCCATCAGTTTGAAACTAGTTACTGTTAGGAAGTAAGAGCAACAGGATTCTGGGAGGTATGCTATATCTACATGTCATGTTCTTGAAAACACTGTTTTTTGTTTTTTTTTTTTTGTAAATTAAACTGAATATTAAATACAGTTCAGGAACTGGCACTCAGTCTTTTTGGTCAATAATTATTTATTAAATGCTTACTATGTGCCAGGCACTGTGCTAAGCATGAAGCAGTTAGATGGCAAAGTAGATAGAGGGATAGACTTGGAGTCACATAATACCTGAGTTCAAATCCAGCCTTAGATACTTCCTAGCTGTGTGACCCTAGGCAAGTAAAACCTTTGTCTGCCTCAGTTTCCTCATCTGTAAAATGGGAATGATAGTAGCATCTACCTCCCCAGGTCATTGTAAGGATCAAACGAGATCATATTTGCAAAGCCCTTTGCAAACCTCAGCACACTATATAAATGCTGCCTGTTAGTATCATTAGTAGTATAGTATTTTATTATATATAATTATCATAAATAGATAAAACATAACTACAACTATTTATTATATCATTAATATAACATAAAGAAAGGCAAAAATATATCTTTGCCCTATTTAAAAAAGCAGGGGTTCTTAACCTCTTTTTGTATAAAGCAGTACTGACCTAGTGGAGGAGTGGTGAGGATCAAATGAGGTACGATTTTCAAAATGCTTTTCAATGTGCCTGGCACATAGTAGGTGTTATATGAATGCTAGCCATCACTCAGAATAAAATATTATTCTTAGAATAATATGTTAAATGTACAAAATATGAAATACATGAGATCACAAAGGAAACCAGTTCCTTGAAATATAGCTATCAAAAGAATTTTTTAAAGAGTTAATGGCCCCTAGGTAAAGAACCTCTAGGCTAAACGAACCCTGCACTGAGACTTTCTGTAAAGTGAATTAACCAAAATAAAAATAAAGTAAATTACCCCTTCCTCCCCCAAACCCTCATTTTGTCATATGGGTAAATCTATCTTTTTTGTGGTGTTTTTGGTCTGCACGAGACCATCGTTTTCTCTCCCCTTAATACCTGGGGACATTTTCACGTGTTAAGGGATTAAGTTGTCCCGTCATCACTGATTAAACAAACCCACCAATCATAATACAGATGTTGACCTTTGGATGGAGTTGGGTCACTTGGCCTCTCAGATCCTTTCCCATGATACTGCTTGGTATTTGTAGGATCCTGGCTGACAAGAGAAGCCTGGGGCAGGAGATAAGAGGCACGAGACTGTAGCAGCTCTTTGAATCTGTGCCCTGGACCTCTGCTGATCGTAGGAGCAAAGCTCCAAAGCTGGAAGAGACCTGGGAGGTTGGTTAGTCCAACCTCTGCATTTTACAGCTGAGGAAACTGAGGCCCAGGAAAGTTGTGACTTGCACAGGTTCACAGGTTGATTAGAAACTAGTCCTCTGACTCAGAAGCTTGTGCTTTTTAAAGGTAGCATACTCTCCTCCTGTACCATGGTAATAGGGATTGGAAATATATATGTGGGGTAGGGGGAGGAAGAGCTCCCAGGGCTCCTTGCCTTTGTTTGCTAGAGCAGCGGGGGAACTTGCATGCTATTGGTACAGCTGTGCTAGTTTGTACCAACTGAGTGACACTCTTCTGCTTCTGCCATACCCCAGGAGATCACCTTTCTCACCCTAGGAAGTGGGTTCCTCTAGTAAAGGGACTTTTAGGAAAGCTGAGCAGAGTCCTGTCCAACAGACCAGGCTAACCAGGTGACAAATAGCCTGATTTGGGGGAATCCTTATGGTTGATCTGTACCAATAGTCAATTAACATTTATTAAGCACCTACTATGTGCCAGGCACTGTGCTAGGTATTGGGGATACAAAGAAAGGAAAAATATAGATCCTGCCCTCAAGGAGCTTACATTCTAATGTAAGGGGAAGCTTCAAATGCGGGAAGACAATACACAAAGGGAAATTGAAAAGAGAGGAGGGGAGAGGGGAGGAAAGCTCTTAATCGGGAACTAGCAGTTATTCAGTCATTTTTCAGTCATATCTGACTCTTTGTGACCCCCGTTGGGGTTTTCTTGGCAGAGACACTGGAGTGGTTTGCCATTTCCTTCTCCAGCTTATTTTACAGATGAGAAAACTGAGGCAAACAGGGTTAAGTGACTTGCCCAGAGTCACATGGCTAGTAAGTGTCTGAGGCCAGATATGAACTCAAGATGAGTCTTCCTCCACTCTATCTGCTGAGTCACCTATGAAGTGCTGGGTGTGGCTTTGTGAATTCTTTAATGGTTTAAAGACCTGGAATTTCAGGAATGTATGTACTCTATTATCAAGTCCTCTAGAATGCTCTTGAAATTTGCAGCAAATAAAAAATGAATCACCTTCCAGACAACACGGTTATGTTCACCATCCAGGCTGATCTTAATTATTTTAGTGCATTCATGATCTCATGAAGGAGGTAGCCCCTCCAAAGGTACAGATCATAGCACATCTGAGCCATCTCACCCTGTGCCCATTTTTTTCCCACGTCCTTCCATAAATCCTCCACAAGGGGTCTACTTAACATGCTGGGAGGCTTCCTCTAGGTGGCTGGTGAAACACCTGGACTGTCAGTGGGCTATCTCTAACTCTTGCTACATGAGAAGCCCACTTCCTTTTCTGGCCACATGCCCCTTTGGGGATATCTTTTAGGTTACTTCACGCATGTGATTCATGGCTTAAAATATGCTACAGCTGTTTTATGCCCACTAAACATCTATCCATGGACAGGTGAGTGACCCACAATTTTAATTCCTTATAGATTGTGGTATACAGTCAACACTCAATCACTGAGTACTCACTGTGTAAAAAGCAGTATACTAAGCTTTTTATTATCAGAAATGTATTTATTATATTATATATAATATATTATGTGTGAGAAACGTGGTTTTGGCGATCACTGGACTTCCTAGGCAGGGCCAAAGTCCTGAAGAAGAACCCTGTGATAATCCCTAGGGAAGGCTGTACAGACCACAGGACTCCCAGAAGAAGACCAAGTGGTAGCCATCCCTTAATCTGTGGGGATCACAGGGCCTCCTAGGGGTCAGACCCTAAGGAAGACCCAAGTGATGGCCCCTTAGGATGGCAGTAAGATCACAAGGCTCCAGGAGACAGGGCCGGAAGTCCCATGTGATGTCCCCTTAAGAAGGCCGTGCAGACCACAGGGTTTCCCAAGGGAATCCAGAGTGGTAGCCCTCTTAACACCGCAGTGGGGATCACAGGATACCCCAAGACAAGATCCAGGAGTAAGCCTGGCGAGCTTCCGCTGCCTGTTACTTCCCTTCACTTGACCTTAGGAAAATCCATGTGATTTGCCCATTCACACCCAAAGAACTCAGGACCAGAGTGGGCAGAGGAAGGCATTTTATTACGCTCCCCGGGAGAGCGGGTGTAGTGCTCACGGGAACACTCACACTGATACAGCTGCAGGAGCAGGGGTAACCATTCCCTCCACTCCTGCTAGAGTCATGGTTAGTTTACAATCTTTGTTTTTTACATAGTTTTCCTAGGTTATACAGTTTATATAAATAGGGTAATAAGGATACAGAAGCAAAAGTGAAGTTAATTAGATTTTCCTTGTCCTAGTTTAGGATTAAACTATATTCTTTTACTTCCCCTACTTTCCCTCTTTAACATATGCAAATGATGCAAATCAGTAGGCCTGGATTCTTGACCAAGACCAGACCCTAGATAAGCTTGAACAGGTTCAAGTGGGTTTGGCCTCTCTAATCCCCCAGACTTCCTTCTCAAAAAGTATGCACATGCATACAAGCCTCTGACCTCTCACCTGACCGACCTTGAGGCCTGGTCTCCGCTAAAGCTGGGGTGGGGGAGGGCAGGGAAGCACACCTTTACTTCTGTGGAAACAAAACTCCTCCTCCCATTTCTTACATTATGTAATAATATTATTATCAGAAACATGTTTGATGAGTTGAGAGTGTCAAACTCCTTCGGTAAACATGCATCTCTCTGATTTACGCTCACTTGATCCTGATAACCAGAGGGTCATCACAGTTATTTCTGTCACATCTGTCAAGAAATCTTGAACACATGTGAGTAGAGCTTTTATGACTTTATCCTGCTCTACCAAATTTTTTAATGGTAGACAAGCTTGGCTCGGTGGAAAATGTACCAGATTTGGAACTAGAGGAATGGGTTCATATTCTTGCTTTGTTTACTTAAGATATGTGTGTCCTCAGGCCTCAGTTTCCTCATATATAAGATGAGGGGACAAGACAAAACAATCTCAAAATTGCCTTTCACATCTAATTCTATTAACAATAAATGCCATGGGATCTTTTATTCCCTGTACCTTTCAGTCAATTTTGTGACTACAAAGGATGGTTTGCTGTAGAATATCATTTGGGAACAACTCTCTTTTCTCTTCTCACATTGTTACCAGGGATACACTCAATGTGTGAATACATCATTCTCAAAAAGGCTTTGTAAAGACAAGAAAATAGGCATATGGGTTGCAGAGGCAGATTTTCTCTTGATCACCTTTTTTTGGGCATTAGTAACATTTATGATTTTTAAAAAAATCTTCCCCTCTTTCAGATATCTAGAGAATTGGTTCTTTAACACCTTCAAAATATATCACTTCCAGAGCAGAATTCCCTCTGAGTGTATTTAATCTGGTTCAGCTGCTCATCCCATCTTTGCTTTTTGTTTTTTTATATATCATTCCCATTTCTTCATGTAGCATATTGGGGACTGTAATGTTAGATTTCAAACATAGAAGTTCCACTGTCACTGATTGAACAAAACAGTTTGTTATAGAAATCAACAGGTATTTTCCATTTAAATCTATTTAATATTTTTTCCCAGTTTCATCCTTAAATGCTCTTGGGTGATCTGGTTTAACCAGGTTATCATGCCAAAATTTGTTTTTCCCTCCACCACTTCTTTTTGTTTTATGAGTTGATACTCTTCATAATTCCTCCTGCATAAGACTTTACAAATGAGTTTATATTCCAAACTGGTTTTGTCCTTTGCAAAACAGGGTGTGCTGGCAAGTTTTTTTTAAATTGGCACACCAAAAGAAAAAGCAAACTTTTAAGTTTAATCTGCATTATTAATGTTTTTTCCATCACTAGTCTAGATGATCAACTAGCCTTGATTTGGTGCACCTGCCGGTTTTCAAAGTACAAATGCTCAACTGAAAATTTATCAATCAGCTCTCCTGAGCTGATAGAAACTAGTCTCAACACACTTCAGCTGCCATCTTTCTTAAATTTATAAGCATGCCATAATCCACAATGATATCTGTTCTTTTCCCCATTTCACATTTCAGTATCTCTAGTATAATTAAATAGGTCAGATTGTAGCTCTTTTGAATACAGGCCCCATCTTCTCTTTTTTATTTTTATTTAGTATAGATTTTGATCTCTGATCTAACAAGTGAATGATTAGATTAAATGTGGACAGCTGATTCAAAAATTACTCCAAAATCAGTAACCAGTTTTTGGCCTCTGCTTGAATATAATCAATTTCATACTTTTGGTGATAGTATTTGGCATTTACCATGTATAATGCCTCCTACTTAACTTCCAGAAGGAAATATTCCTAATATCTAGGTATGTAGTCCATAATCCTTTGACCTCTGATTTCTTTGTCCTGAGCAATATTTTTCCAACACATTTTCCCCTGCATTTCCCATGCCTACTTTTACATTGAAGTCACTGAGTATTGATTTGATTTGGAGTTTCTTTTCAAAGTTCTTCCTTGTATTTCTGTGTCTCTGCATCTTCTGTACCAGATGTGTTGACATGTTAGTTGTAATGTTCTCCATAGCGGTCATTTTGTTTATTTAAGACAAGATGACCAAGCATCCCATGACTTGATGTTTCTTATTACTTTGGGATAAACCAAAAACTAATTTGGCAAATTCCTTTATTTGTCTCCATAAAGAAGGCCTGTGAGCCATTCACTTATAAATGGAACTTCTTTACGAAGATTAGTTTCATTTGTAAGAATATCACGATAGATATGATTCAGTTCTTCCAGATGTAGACCAACAACTTATTAATCATTGGATAAGAATGTTGCATTCAGAGTACCAAAAGCTAAGTTATTATTTATAGATGGACTAAAAAATTGTGTAATTCTTAGCAACCTCTGCCTCCTTTTCTTCCCTTCTGCCAGCATCATTTTAGAAGGAGGCTTAATAGGACTGAGAGCAATTTTAAAATTTTCCTTTGTTTCATCATTTTTTGGGGTCCAGATCTGTGGTTTCATCAGATTTGGGAAGTCCCAGGATGGAAACTCCTTTTGGCAATATGGATTGGCTACTCCTCTGTAATATATAGTCCCAGGAAGCATTAAGAGGTTAAGTAAACAGCTACCATATAACGGAAGCAGGCCTGAAACACGGATCTTCCTGACTGCAAGGATAAGCTTTTATCCATTATTCCAGAATACTTCTCATCATCATCATGCTGACTATATTGCACTTAAGAGTTTTCAAAATGCTTTTCACGTATTATCTTATTTGATCATTGTAACAGCCCTATGAGGTAAGTACTACAGGTATGCTGTTGTCTTTTAGTCATTTTCAGTCATGTCTAATTCTTCATGACCCCATTTGGGGTTTTCTTGGCAAAGATACTGGAGTGGTTTGCCATTTCCTTCTCCAGCTCATTTTACAGATGAGAAAACTGAGGCAAACAGGGTTGAGTGACTTGCCCAGGGTCACACAGCTAGTAAGTGTCTGAGGCCACATTTGAACTCAGGCCCTCTTGACTCCAGGGCCAGCAATTTATCCTCTGTACCACCTAGCTGCCCCCACCAATATTACCAGTGAGTAATCACCAAATCTAATGGTCTCTCCTTAGTCCTCATCCGTTCTGACTTCTCTCCAGACTTTGATACTATGGATAACTATCTCCTCCTGAATATTATCTCCTTTCAAGGTGATCCTGACATTGCTCTCTCTTGATGCTTCTGCTACCTGTCTAGCAACTCCTTCTCTCTATTTTACTGGATACTCATCCAGGTCACACCTACTATCCATAGGTGTCCACCAAAGCTCTGCCTGGGACCCTCTTCTCTTTTCTCCCTATACTGTTTCATTTGGTGATCTCATCAACTCCCATGAATTCAATGATGATCCCTACCCATAATTCCTAGCTCTACCTATCCAGCTCTAATCTCTCTTCTGAGCTACAGTCCCACATCACCAACTGCCTTTTGGACATTTCAAACTGGATGGATGTCCTGGAAGGCATCTCAAACTCAACACGTCCAAAACAGAACTCATTATCTTTACCCCTAAACCCTCTTCATTCCCAAACTTCCCCATCCCCGGTCATCCAGGCTTGAAACGTTGGTGCCATCTTCTACTCCTCAGTTTCCCTCACCTCCCTTATCTAATCTGTTGCCACACTCCTCGAGGTATCTCCAGTCTCTCACAACACCTTTTGCATATGCCTCCTTCCCTTCACTCACCCAGCCACCATCTTGGTATAGGCATCCAGCCCTTCTCATCTGTCTATGCAATATCCTTCTAATTGTTCTCCCTGCCCTAAGTCTCTCCCCACTCCAGTCCATCCTCCACTTAGCTGCCAAAGTGATTTTCCTAAAGAATTGATCTAACCATGTAAACTAGCCCTGCCACTCATTCAACTCTAATGGCTCCTTATTACCTCCTGTGTTGGTAAGCAAAATGGGCTTTTAGCACTCAGTTCAACCAAGTGCCCTTGAAGAGTCTGACTTTTGTTTCCTTTGATTAATGCAGTGTATTTCATTGAGTCTTACTAGGTGCTAAGCCCCAGGCCCAAACCTCTATTAGGCTAAGGCTATGTGGGTGTGAAGCTCCCAGGTTACTAAGGGGAGGTGCTAACTCCAGAGCCAATCATAGGAGCCTAAGTTCTGGTCATTCAGATGACGTTCGATGATGTCTGAAACGGTATAAGAAGAGAAGACAGAGCTATTTGCTCGGGGCTCTCAGGCAGCTGCAGCTAAGAGCCCTCCAGCTCATAAACCCAGATGCTGGGACTTTGTTAAACTCTGGTAACTATGTATTGGGATTTGAATCAGACACGGTCTGTCTGTCCATGTTTGTACTTTGTGTTTTACTCTGAAGTTCAGGTGCTGGCTTTTTCCCCTGAACTAAGTGAGTGATATTTGTATGCTGGATTAAAATAAGCTTGATAACCCTTTAACGTTGCTTTCCTTAGTAAAGCAGATCAAAAGAACCTGGGCTTTGGCAGCGTTCTTGTTGTTGGGCTTGTGTTGGTCTTTCACCCCCACAACAGCTGCTAGCCGGATTGTTGAAACACCTCCAGGATCAACTACAAAGGGGAAGGGAAGAGAGGAACAAGCATTTATTTAGCACTTTCTGTGCATGAGGTGCTATGTTTTATGAATATCTCATTTGATCCTCACAACAACCCTATGAGGTAGGTGCTATTAATACCCCCATTTTACAATTAAGAAAACTGAAGAAGACAAAGGTTAATTGACTTGTCTGATGTAAGATTTAAATTCAGGTCCTCCTGACTCCAGGTCCAGTTTTCTATTGTACAGACAAAATCCTCCTGCACTTAAAGCTCTTTGCACCCTGGCCTCTCCCTCCTTCTCTATCCTTCTTATACTTTGCTCTCTTCCACATGTGCTATGACTCAGCAATATGGACTTACTTACCATTCCTCTCCCATAGCATCTCATCTCTTTACTCTCTGCCTTTGCTCAGAATGTTCTTCCTCCTCACTACCACCTTGTTGTTTTCTGATTTGCTTGTAGTATCAGCTCCAATCCCACCTTCTGTAGGAGGCTTTGCTCAGTCTCCCTAGAACCTACTGTCTTCCCTCTCCGATTAACTCCCATCTGCCCTGTTTATATCTTGTATACCCCTAACATAGTTGTTTGGGGCAGCCAGGTGGTACAGTACATAGAGTATTGGGCTTGGAATCACGAAGACTCGTCCTCATGAGTTCAAATCCATCATCAGACACTTAGTATCTCTGTGACCCTGGGCGAGTCACTTAACCTTGTTTGCCTCAGTTTCTTCATCTATAAAGTGAACCAGAGAAGTAAAGAGCGAACTACTCCAGTGTCGCTGCCAAGAAAACCCCAAATGGGGTGTTTCAACAATCCGGCTAGCAGCTGTTGTGGGGGTGAAAGACCAACAGAAGCCCAACAACAAGAATGCTACTGGCACGCTGCAAAAGCACAGGTTCTTTTGATCTGCTTTAGTAAGGAAAGCAATGTTGATTGGTTGACAAGCTTACTTTAATTCAGCATACAGATATCACTCAGTTCAGGGGGAAAAGCCAGCACCCTGAACTTTAGAACAAATAGAAACAAATTACAAACATTGACAGACAGACCTTGTCTGATTCAAATCCCAATACATAGTTACCAGAGTTTAACAAAGTCCCAGCATCCGGGTTTACAAGCTGGAGGGCTCTTAGGTACAGCTGCCTGGAGTCTCTGAGAGCCACCAAAAGTGAGAGCCCTGTGCAAATGGCTCTGTCTTCTCTTCTTAAAGCATTTCAGACGTCATCAAACGTCATCTGAATGACCAGAACTTAGGCTTCTATGATTGGCTCTGGAGTTAGCACCTCCCCTCAGTTAGCGCCACCTTGGGCTCCACCTTAGTTACCAATCCACACCCACATAGGTTTTACACCTAATAGGGGTTTGGGCCTGGGGCTTAGCACCTAGTAAGACTCCATGAAATACATTGAATTACTCAGAGGAAACAAGAGCCAAACTCTTCAAGAGCACTTGGTTGAACTAAGTGCTAAGAGCCCATTTTGCTTACCAACACATGGGGTCACAAAGAGTCAGATGCAACTGAAACTACAAGTGTAGTTGTTATCTCACCCATTGGGATGTGAACTCCTTCAGGGCAGAAAATGTTTTGCTTTTATATCTGCAGCTCTTGGCACATTGATTGGCACAGAGTAATGCTTAATAAATGCTTTTTGATTGATTAATTGACCTCAGTCATGTAATATCACCAGAAGAATATTGCTATTAAAAATATAGACCTTTCCCTTATGGATCATTAAAAGAACTTTACAATTCCCCAAAGAAAATCCCATCTATTCTCCTCCTCTTGTTCAGTTCTGAGCCCCAATTGGACAGGCAGTCAACAAGCATTTGCTAAGTCTAGTCCATGCCAGGCAACTGAGCTAAGCAATGAGTATACAAAGAAAGACAACAAATGAAACAAACAAATAAAAAAGTCCTTCATGAGAAGCTGATGGTCTAATGGCGACTTAGCATGCAAGCAACCATTTACAAACAAGACATATACTTTATAAATTGGGGATAGTCTCAGAAGGAAGGTACTAAGATTAAAGAGGATTGGGAAAGACTTTTTTGCAGAAGGTGGGATTTGAAGAAATCCAGGGGAGCCAGTAGATGAAGTGGGAGAGTATTCCAGGCATGGTACACAGCCAGAGAAAATGACCAGAGTCAACAGACATAATGTCATGTCTGTGGAAGAGCCAAGAGGAGAGTGTCACTGGATTTAAAATATATGTCGGGGGGCGGGGCAGGGTAGAGGGGCATGGAGGTGTAATATGTAAGACTGGAAAGGTCAGAAGGGGACAGGTTATGAAGGACTTTACAAGCTAAACAGAGGGTTTTATATTTGATCCTGGAAATAATATGGAACCCCTTGAGTTTACTGAGTAGGGAGTGACATGGTTAGACCTGAGCTTTAGGAAGATAAATTTGATAGCTAAGTGGAAGATGGATAGAGTGGATAGAGACTTGAGGTGGATAGGCCAACCAACAGGCTATTTCAGTAGTCTAGGTGTGAGGGGTATACATATATATATATATATATATATATGCATATATATATTTAATATTTGTTGGAGGTAGAAATTACAAGATTTGACAATCAATTAAATATGGAGGAAGCCAGTAGTGAGCAAGAGAGTGAGAAGGTAAGGAAGACACTTAGGCTGAGAGTCTGGGTGACTGGGAAGATGATGGTGTCCTTGACAGTAATAGGGAAGTGAGGAGGTGGGGAGGGTTTCAAGGAAACAATAAGTTCCCTTTTGGACATGTTGAGTTTAAGATGTCTAATGGACATAGAATTCAAGATGTCAAATTAGCAGATGAAAATATGAGACTGTAGGTCATGCAAGGTTAAGGCTAGACAAAGAAATCTGAGAATCATCTGCATAAAGATGATAATTAAATTATTAACATCAAGCAAGTTATAAAATACATGTTTGCCAAAGGTGTTTACCACTGTCATGGAACAGAACCAGGGCAGAGTCCAAGTCCAAAAGGGATTCTCTATATTTGGTGAGGTCCTCCAGATGGCCCTGTTTGCAGATAACATTGTGATGATCTGCTGTCCTGACTTCCTGGCTGTCCCCTATGGCTGGAATGTTTTCCCATCTTGTCTCTTCCAAATGGCTTCCTTCAAGTCTCATCTAAAATCCCTCCTTCTGAAAAAATAAAATAAAATCCATCCTTCTTGAAAGGGACTTTGCCAATCCCCCTTAATGCTAGTCCTTTCCCTCTGAAATCACCCTCAATTTATCCTGCCTGTAGTTTGTTTGTACAGATTTGTTTGCACATGGTCTCCATTAGATTGTGGGGTCTTTGAAGTCAGGCACCATTTTGGGACCTTTCTTTGCATACTCAGTGCTTAGCACAGTGTCTGGCAAATAATAGGTGCTTAATAAATGCTTGTTGACTGATTGCATAGTCTTAGACACAACAGAGCCTCTTAAATTAGATTCATAATCACCTCACTATCTATATAGGAAAGTCCAAGTGAATGAAGAATGCAATAGGATATACAACCTACAGGTCTTGTGTATTATTACATATCTTGGACGCTGCAGATGTACCATGAGCTGCTCTCTCCTGGTTCTCCTCTGGCCTATCAGACCACTCCTCGGTCTCTTTTGCTGAATTTTCATTTAGATCACACCTGCTAACCATGGTTGTCCCCCAGGGCACTTTGCTCCTTCTTCTACACTATTTCTCTTGGTGATTTCATGACTTGAAGGAATCCATGCATAATGGAAGAACATTCCAGCTGTGGGGAACAACCCATAAAAAGGTATGGAGTGTGGTGCTCAAGGCATAGCAGAGAGGGCAGGTCAGCACAATGTTATCTGCAAACAGGACCATCTGGAGGCCAGTGGTGAACACCTTTGGCAAACACATCTTTTATAACTTGCTTGATGTTAAGGATAAGAGGATCGCTGAACGGTCAAGCAAGGTCATCTCTGCAGCTGTGTATGTATGAGTACATTTCCCCCCCACCTAATAGCATTATATTTTTTCCCAATTACATGATATTTTGCGTTTCAAATTTTTTGTTCCCTCCCCTCCCCAAGACAGCATATAATCTGATATAGGCCATACATGTACAATCATATTTTTGAAAATATCTGGTATGATTCTGACATGGGGATGAGAGACACTTTGTTGGATGAGAGTCATTGAGGCATTTTGTTCTACCAAATCAAATGCCTTTTAGAGCCAATGAACAAGATGTCCAGTGGGATCTTGAACTTTTCTACCAATTTGGATGTTAAAAATGTGCTCTCTGTGTAATATGGTTTGGAAAAGCTTGACTTCCCATCTGCTAAGGATGACTTTAATGCATGCATATTAGTCTTTTAAAAACTTTACACGGGCAGCTGGTGACACAGTGCATAGAGCACTGGGTTTGGAATCAGGAAGACTCATCTTGACGAGTTCAAAACCAGTCTCAGATACTTCCTAGCTGCAAGTCACTTAATCCTGTTTGCCTCAGTTTCCTCATCTGCAAAATGAGCTGGAGAAGGAAACAGCAAACCAATCCAGTATCTCTGCCAAGATAAACCTCAGACGAGGTCACAAAGAATTGTACATGATTTGAAACAACTGAACAATAACAAAAGAAAACAGGCCTATAGACCAGTAGTCATTGATATTGTTTCAAGTATATTTTTTCTGGTTGTAATAAAGTTGTATTTTTTTCATGCCCCAGGTATCTTCCTGTCTTTTGTATACCTTGGTAGTTGACTCTGCAAAGCCTTAGAAATTGTTGCCTCCGGTACAGGACTCTTCAGTCTAGACTTGGTTTAAATTCAGCTGTTTTTCCCACCTTCATTTTCATAAGTGTTGTTCCCACTTTCCTAGAAACCTATCCAGGACGGTGGGTAGTTCCAGATGTTGTAATCTCCATTTAACTGATGAAAATACTGAGGCTTAGAGAATAGCATCTTTTCTGTGGTTATAGGACGGAGTGTCCAGGGCTCTTCTAACTCCAACATGCAACATGGTTATCACTGTACAACATGGCCTCTCACATACACTGACATGCCACCCGATGCTCTGCCTTCTCACGTACATCAGGCATCACCATGCCCATACTCAAAGACGTTCCAGAGCTTGCTGTCTATCTATCCACTGAAAGAATCCTTAAGAACCCTGGGTCACTTCCATATACTGGGAAATATGGAGGCAGCTAGGAAGAGAAATGGATAGAACATTGAAAGACATTTCCAGACATTTACTTAGACTTGCTCCTGTGACTCTGGGCTAATCATTTTCCTTCTCTCATCTCAGTTTCTTTATCTGCAAAATGGAGATGATAGCAACAGCCACCTCCTAGGGTTGTTGTAAGGATTAGATGAATGAAAATATGAAAAGTGCAAACTTTAAAGTGTTAGAGAAATGCAAGCTATCATTGTTATTTACACCCTGGAGAGATATCAGAGGAGGAACTCAGTCAGAAGAGATGTGTGAATATCCAAGTAAAACTAAAAATTGGTAATCTGGTCATCCAATAAATCATATACGGGCTTTCTATAGGAGACCAGCCCACCTGGGCATTCAGAGACATCCTGTACTTCAAGGCAAGTCAACAAGCATTAAGTGATTTATTTATTATGTAATTGTTTGTTTATTTATTATAATTCTTTATTTATGTTACATATTTTATTTGTTATTTATTAGGTGATTACTATGTGTTAGGCACTAGAACACCTAACATGAATTAGGAGGCAACATGGTGGATTAGAAACAATGTCATAGGGAGGGTGGAGGGGAGGAAGGGAGGGAGGGATAGAATTTGGAGCTCAAAACAATTTTTAAAATGTTAAAAAAAATTGTTTTAACATGTAATTGGGGAAAAATATTATATTAAAAATTTTAGAAAGTCAAAAGAAGAAGAAGAAGAAAGAATGTCATACTTCAAGTCAGGAGACCCAGACTGAATCCTGGTCCTGGCACTTAGTGGCTATGATGAGCATTACCTCCAATTCCTCTCCTCATGTTCTACAGTCTGGCTTCTGATCTCATCAGCCAACTAAATGTGCTCTCTCCAAAGTTACCGATGATCTCATAACTGCCATAAATCTAATGATATTTTCCATTCCATTCCTTTCTTTGTCCTTCCTTCCTCCCTCCCTCCCTACCTTCTTTCTTTCTTTTCTTTTCTTTCTCTTTTTTTCTTTCTCTTTCTTTCTTTCTTTCTTTCTCTTTCTCTCTTTCTTTCTTTTTCTGGAGGCAATCAGGATTAAGTGATTTGCCCAGGGTCTCACAGCTAGTAAGTATTTGAGAAAAGATTTGGACTCAGGTCCTCCTGACTCTAGGGTTGGTTGCTCTAGCCACTGCACCATCTAGGGCCCCCATTATTCCTCATCTTTCTTGACCTCTTTGCAACATTTGCCACATATCCCCCAACTCACCCTAGATACTGTTTCATCTCTGGGTTTTCTTTATGTGACTATTTTTAGGTTTTCCTACTATCTGGTATGGGGATAAAAATTATCTGACCTACAATAAGAGAAACTGAGGCAGAGTTCTGAGCCAATGGCACTTTATTACAGGGTCCATGGTCTTCTCTAATGAAGTGGACCTCAAATCTTCCTCACCATCTGAGATGCTCCCTCCCTCCAGGGCTCTACTTTTATAGGGTCTGATATGTAAACATTCAAGAGCAACTATACCAGATACAGAATAATTCCATTGGCTGACATATGACATATAGGCTAAAATAAACAAAACAATATATCAGCAGGGTCACGAGTTGGGCAAAGCAAGGAATATTTCCACTGACTAGGTGGCCATAAGATGGTCACAAGATGGGCACTTGCTCATGTTGGATAAGAGAGAATGATCCAGAGGCATAAAAATAATTTGGGGAGACTTTCCATGTAGTTGAGTCACCTCCACCACACTGGGCTTGGTCACCACAACCAGGAAAAATAAAAGTGGAGGGTCTGCATCCAGCTTCCCATGACTACACACATGATCTCACCATTTGCAGCTCATAGCCCTGGGGCCAAATATGCAGAATTTACAATCATATTGATGAGGGCACAGTCTCTGGGAACCCCCTTGAATCTGGAATACAGTCTCTGGGAGCCCCCTTGAACTGTCCTTGAAACTTCCAACTAGATCTGGCCTTCCCCTAAGGCCACAAGCCTCACATTATCATTAGGCCCAAATCTCTACCTAGCCTCACCCTTTATTGTTCAGCTACTTCCCCACCCTTGACATTAATGTCCATAGCATCCATGCCTTCAGCTACTTCCCACCCTTAATCCCATTACCCCACCTTATCCTCCTTAGACTTCCCCTCAAGACCCTCCCTAAACCCCTCCTCTAGTCACCCCTCCATCCCTCCTACCATCTTTGTGTATATAATCTCCATCTTGCCTCCATGAGGGGGCTCAGATTCAATCTAATTCAGTAGCCAGTTCCCTTGGCTGAGAAGGCTTGAGTCGAATCCTTTCGGCAGGACCTGGTGCGTCAATATTTTGGGGTGTCGAGCACCTCTCAACCTTTTACCTCTTCATATATGGTGCATTGGCCGGGAACGACTGCTAATCTCAAGTTCTTCTCCAGCCAAGACTGGAAGGTAAGCCTCTCCCTAACCCAAACTCTTTCTTGCTCTCCAAGCATTTTGGAGGTGCTTTTCGGGCCTGACTCCCCAGGTCCCCAGTAGGTCAGACAGCTGCTTGCTGTCTTGGACTCAGCCTGACTCTCTCAGGCTCTCGGTCCAGTGGTTTATGTTCAAGGCCACGGACCTGGGCACACCTTCTGAAGCATAGAGGACAAGGACGGATGCCCTATCTGGAGGTGCGCCCCCAATTTTCCCAATTCTCTCAGGGCTAGGGAACGGGAAAATCTCAGGTACCTTTTTGTGTTTAATTTTTTCCTGTCTTGCTTTCTTCCTTTTTGAGGCTTACCCCCAGATCCTCCTTGCAGAAGAAGGGACTCCCAGCTCCCACCAGGCCACAATGGGTCAAACCTCCTCGATTCCCAAAAATTCACCCTTAGGCTGTCTTTTACAAAATTGGAAAAAATTTAAGTTCTCTAAAGAACTTAAAAGAAAAAGCTGGTATACCTTAGAAGGCCATGAAGATTGGCCTGTTTTTGGGACTTTACAATATAATACTCTTTTAGAGTTAGAATTATATTGTCAGCAAGAAAGAAAATGGACAGAAATTCCTTACATAATGACCTTCATGGAGCTCTCTCAGAACCCCATTCTCAGAAAAGATTGTAAGATGCTCATAGCTAGAACCATCTTACAGAAGGGAAATGGGGGTCAACTGGACATCTTGGATGACCCCCTTCTTATGGCTCCTGGGGCCTCAGCCCCCCATTCTTCCTTCACCACCATGCCTCCACTCCCTACTCACCCTGGAAGTTCCCACAACACTTATGACCTCCACACCCCGGAACATCCCTCCACTCCTGCAGACCTTCTCCTGTTGGTGAGCTCTTAGAACCTCAATTTTGAGGAAGAGCCCAGGACAGTCAACCTTCTCTTCTCTTCTGGCTCTGACTGATTCTCTGAACCTCAGTGCCATGCCTGGGTGCAGAGGCTTCTCCCCACCATCACTCCTCTCATGTTTTTCACCTCCCTTTTATGTATTATCTTCTTGAATTAAAGGAACAGCTAGGTGGAACAGTGGATAGAGCACTGAGCCTGGAGTCAGGAAAACCTGAGTTCAAGTCTGGCACCAGGTTCTTCCTAGCTGTGTGACCCTGGGCAAGTCACTATACTAGTCAAGTGTCTCATATAATCAGCTCCTCCCTCTGACAACAAGTGAATGCATGCCTCTCTGCCTAGCTCGTGAGAAGGTGGGGTGTGTGTGTGTGTGTGTGTGTGTGTGTGTGTGTGTTTGTAGACACATGAAACGATGGTTTGAATTAGAGGTATTTGCTATGTTACTTTGATGCAATTTGCCAAATCTGATACTGTGAAAAAATAATTGACAACTTTTCTATCTCATACCAGACTGCTCATTCATTTCAAAAACATTTTCTTTCTTTTAAAATCATAAGTACTTTTGTTTCATGCACTTGCTCAGCTCAAATCCAAAGGATTTAAGACAAAAACTGTGTTATTCTCTTTCTTGCTATCAGATTAAAAAAGGTAAATAGAGAGCTGTTTTGTTTTAAGGGGATGAGTTATAATTCTTCATTGAAATAGTAGCGACCTATAGAAGATTTCACTAATTTCACAAAATAAGGCTTTGTGAATTTTGCCAATTTTTAGTACAAAAGTTACTTAAAGCGTATACAAAATTTTATAGAACATCTATCTGCCATGTCAGATAATTTCTGATACAACTTTTTCATTAGGTCTAACTTTCTTTGCTTTTGGCTTTTAAAAGAATATTAGAAATAAGCATTAATTTTGCACATAAAGGCTCAAGTATGTATCCACTTAAGCTTCCTAATTCATGTGAAGTTCAAACAGTTGGCCTTGTGTAATAGGTGAAGCAATTTGTGCACATAGCTGATTTCTAAATACTTGCATGATTATTCATTTTTAAACAACTCAGTATCACACATGGCAAATTATCAAGTGACATTGTGTTCCCCAACTTATCAACTCATTCCCTCTTACATACCCTCACAACTTTGAAGTCAAAGGTCCTCAGTGAAGTTCAGTAAGCACCTGCATGGTGACCTCATCTATTACCTTGTCTCACTTAGAAATGATTTTCAGTGTATTTACTATGCAATAGACATTCTCCCCTTTGTATTCAGCTAGCTTTTGTTTAATGTGCCACCACTTTGTCTTCCTGTTACGTACGCAATATTTCAATTTCCTTTCGATATATGCTGTGCCGTTTTGATTTTTACTTTGGTTGGTTGGCGACACTCCAAACATTTGAGGAGAGATTTGCTAAAAAGATACCAGTATTTGTTCCAGTTTCCTCTCAACTATGTTGAATCTGGACATTTTTAGATGTTTATCAAAGGTCTTTTATTGGGAAGAAATTAAGCGTATGAAATACATGTGTGACGTTTTTGAGTAACGTGTGCTCTAAACAAACTTTTGAAAACTTAGTTGACAAAATTTTGGATCAACTAAAAAAAAGCATGACTTTTGAAATCTATGAATGCTTTGGTTCTCAGTTTATGATTCTTTATTGAATTTATTTCTTACTAAAATATGTAGTTTGAAGAATTTTTTCTGACAGTATTATGTAATTTTTTTAGTGGGTAGATGGGAGTATCACTTGTATGCTGCCCTGCAGCTGACATGTATTTGTCTATTCTTTATTGTCTTAATAGTTTCATGCTATGTATGTACCATAACCAACCTACTGCCTGCAAGAAACATGTAAGATAATGTATTTACAGCCATTGTTACAAGTTTATAATGTATTTTCTATCTTGTTTTATATGTACGTTATATAACATTGAAAAATAATTTTTTCCTGATAGAGAAAGGAATACAAAATGCAAAACTCACAATTCTGATAACTGAAAATTGCCAATTGTTTTGCAATACTTTATTATATTGAGAATATTGTCTTTTGGGGGCTTTTAGTTAGCTACTGAATGAATACATTAAGCATATTTGGGTTTTAGTTGGGATTTTACATAGCTTGCAATTTGATTCTTTGGTTCTTTGCTGTTTCTATTAACTCATAGCATTAATGTAATAAATGTTATAATACCAACCTTAAAAAAGTCACTTCACCCTCTTTGCCTTAGTTTCTCACCTGTAAAATGAGCTAAAGAAGGAAATGGCAAACCACTCCAGTATCTTTGTCAAGAAAACCCCCAAAAGGGATCACAAAGAGTTGGACAATGACTGAAAAAACAAATTTCCTGCATTAGAATTTAAGCCCCTTGAGGACAGGCACTATCGTACCTTTTGCTTGTATTTGTATCTCTAGCACTTAGCACAGTGCCTAGCATTATAACAACTGCTTAAAAATGTTTGTCGACTTGCTTGAGATCCATCAGTGAAGAAAATTGTCCACGCCAGGAGTATCCACACCATGAAATGGGGGAGGAGGAGGAGGAGGAGGAGGAGGAGGAGGAGAGAGAGAGAGAGAGAGAGAGAGAGAGAGAGAGAGAGAGAGAGAGAGAGAGAGAGAGAGAGATGGAGAGAGAACAGCATTGCTATACTTTATAAGTCAAACTCTTATATGATACCACCTAGAGGTGGTTACTCAGATGCTTTATAGATCTTTTGTGCATTGGGTTAAATGGTTGACAGCTTGCTTATTCCAATGCAGAAAGAAAATGAAAATAGAAAGTTTATATTTTACAGGGGTGGGGAACCTGCAGCCTTGAGGCCACATGCGGCCCTCCAGGTCCTCAAGTGTGGCCCTTTGACTGAATCCAAATTTCACAGAACAAATCCCCTCAAAAAAAGAATTTGTTCTGTAAAACATGCCATAAGTGTGTTTTTGTCTGTCTTTTTGTCTCTGTCCTGGCATGTGCTTCAGTGTGACTTCAATTGCTTGAGGCAGGGAGCTAGGAAAAGGATGGGGTCTTAAATCAGCTGGACCAGGAAGACTTAGCCAAAAAGCAATTCTGTGTCTCTTTTGTAGTGTTTTCTATAAAGTTTTTTTTCTCTTTTTTTCTGAAAAGACAAGAATAAAGAGAAAAAATTTTTTTTTTTTAAATCTCTGTCTTTTAGTTGTGGCCAAAATGAAAAGACAGACAGAGAAGAGTATCTTTCCCCCAATTTATAGAAGTTTGACATGGTAAACTAATCAGAAATTAGTAGGGTTTCTCTAAATTGTGGATTTTACACTGAAATTACTGTAGTGAGTCTTGAAATAATATTCTTTGAAATGTGTCTTAAGAAGGTTAAAAATATAACTTTAAAAAAAATTCCCTAATAAGATGCTTGTGACAAGACAGAATTTATTTTACTATTTGGCATTAAGGCAAAGTGTTAGGAATATGTATGGATCAGGAAATTTGTTAGCTGTGTGGTCTTAAGCCAAGTTACCTCAGCTTACCAATTTGTTAACTGTATGAAAATAGTACCTAACATAAATGCGATTAGAAATATGGTTTAGAAAAATGAATTCTTCTTTGATTTTCTTGGGTTATAGATTTAATTGCTAAAAGACTTGTAAAATTTAAAAAACTCTTTAGAAATATCAAAAACAGTAATAATGATTTTCTCTGAAGTGGGAAAGAATCTAGAAAAAGCAGAATGCTAAGATTGTACCAGCCCTACTAACAGGTTGAAGTAATTAAGTTTAAGATTTAATTTTAGTTGAGAACTAAGAATTACAAAAGGAAAAGATACAATCACTACCTGTTATACCACAGCGCCTAATCTCTTAGTGAGCTGTATGAAGTGAGATGCAAGTAGGCATCTGGTCACTGCGCTGCTCAGTTATCATGTGGTGAGAGCTAGCTCAAACCTTATGACTCTAATGAGAACATTAAATTAGGAACTTCTAGACCAGAGAACTGACATTTTCCCCTACTCTTTGCTACTCCTATGCTTATCTAGACACTGCCAGTGACAGGCTGGAGGGAGAATCTAAAAGAATCTATGAGGATCTGACTTGTAGAATGAGCCCTTCCGGTTATAAATTTGGTATTTACCAATGTAGTTATGTAAGCAAAAGCTAAAAGTGCCTCTGAAATTGGCATCGCCCCCATGGTCATTTCAATTCTGGTGTTCATCTATTTCATTCTGTGCCTCAGATTCAGATCCCAGAAAGGAATGAAACTTTAGTTTATTACCTATAACTGGCTTGTGATGTAAGTTAGCAAATCGTTGTGTTGGCAATATTCAGGAAATTCAAACAACTGAAAAATCAGAAAATTCCAAATTCAATGTTTATAATTGACATATGTAATTATCTGATTATGTTTTTTTTTTTTCAAAAATAAAATTTTCTCTCCAGCTATTTGCTTTGTTATTTACTCTAGTTATTCACTTTTAGATGTTCATTCTCCCCTTAGGAGGATGAGATTCTGTTAAGGATTTCATCCTATAAAACACACAGGCAAGAGTAGTTTTTGTAGGTAGATCCCAAATGAATTTACCTAAGAGACATTTATTTTATTCCAATTTTAACCAAAGGCTGTGATGGGATGTGCTCCAGATTGTACCAAACGAGCCATCTATGGTAAAACAGGTTCAGTTACTACTAACCATCTTCAGATGAACCAGGTATTACACCTTCATAGACCACTGCTCTCAAAGCCTCTTTAGATTCTTATATAATTCAACTGCATTCCAGAGCATGAGCATGCTCTCTCTCTCTCTCTCTCTCTCTCTCTCTCTCTCTCTCCATATATATATATATGTGTGTGTGTGTGTGTGTGTTAATCTCACACTAATACAATATTGTTTATCAGGAGCTGAACTGTTAAAGGAAAAGAAAATGATTGAAAATGTTAATATTTTGAAGTGCTGTAATCTAAGAAACTGGAAACTTTCAGTATGCCTATAGAAAAGAGGCAGATTTATTGGCTAGAGAAAACTGAATCCCCTCTCCCACTGCAGACACTTTTTGAGGAGGGGGCGTGGTAATTAGCAATTTGCTAATCAACTTAGTCTTAACAAATGACAGTCTTAAAGATTGAAAACCTCCAGGGAGGGAGAACCCACCACCTCTGAGGCCAGCCCTCTCATTTGGACAGTTCCTATTGTTATGACATTTTTTTTTCTGGTTATCAAGTCTAACCTGATGTCTTTACAATTTTCACCTACTGCTTCTGCCCTCAGGGACCAAACAAAAGGAGTCTAATGTCTCTTCCAGGAGATAGCCCTTCAAATACCTAGAGACAGTGGTTTATGTTCTTTAAGTTTTTTTCTTCTCCAGGCTCAACATTGCCAGTTCTTTCAACTATTCCCCAAAGAAAGAAGGAAGGGAGGGAGGGAAGAAGGGAGGAGGAAATGAGGGAAGGAAGAAAAGGAAGGAAGGAAAGAGGGAAGGAAGCTAAGGAAGGAAGGAAGAAAGAAAGAAAGGAAGAAAGAAGAAAAGAGGAAGAAGGGAAGGAGGGAGAGAGGAAAGAAACATGCATTTATTAAGTACCTATTATGTGCCAAGTACAGTGCTAACTGTTTTACAAATATTATCTCATTTAATCCTTACAACAACCTGGGAGGTAGGTGGGTATTATTATCCTCATTTTTCAGTTGAGGAAATTGAGGCAGACAGAGGTGGAGCGACTTGCCCATGGTCACACAGCCAGTAAATGTCTGGGGTTGGATTTGAACTCGGGTCTTCTGGTCAAGTGTTCTGTCTACTATGACACTTATCTGGTGGGCTCTATCTAGTCACCTAGGCCCTTTGCCATTCTTGCTAGTCTCCTATGGACACTCTTCAGCTCATCAATGTTGTTTCTAAAATGTGGCATCTATGCTTACCAATATTGGCATTTAAGACAAACATTTCAGGTCTTGTATTCCTTTGACCTTTGCTCCATCAAGGATGCCAGGCTAAGCAAAGCCATGGGGACAAAGGTTACCAGAGTGGCCCCTTCAAAGAATCACATGCACTGGGAAGCTAAATGCCAGAAAGAAATGCTGAAACAATCTGAGACAGCAAACCTCCAGATCTTGTCCTTCTTAGTGCCAGAAAGATCAGTGCAACAGGGAACCATATGCACTAAGGAACAACTTGGAGTTCTTCTCTGGTACTGTGAGTCATCTAGCCTAGAGACTTTTCTTTCTTTTTTTTTAAGAAATAAATTTTATTGAGGTCTTTGGGTTGGGTTTTTTTTTTTAATATCACCAACATTTTCTCCAGTATCTCTCTCCCTTTCCCTCACAGAGAGCAAACCCATACAGCAGATAATTTTTTTAAAAAGAGGAAAAGAAATCAGTAAAACTGATCAATACATTGTAGAAGTCTGGAAATATGTGCAATGGACCATGCTTGTGGACCTCAGTAAAGGAATGGGGGCGGGGATGTTTTCTTGTATGTTTTCTTTTTTGTTTGTAATTTCCTATTGTTTGCTTTTTGCAACATTTTGCCATGTTTAATTTTTTTATGGTCATTCTTCACATTTAAATTGTTGCAAACGTTGTATATATCATATTCTTGGCTCTGCCTTCATCTGTTCATATAGATCTTTACCTGCTTCTCTTTATTCATCACATTTGTCATGTCTTACAGCACAGTAATATTCCATAATATTCATATACTATAATTTGTTTAGCCATTCCCCAAAGGATGGACAGCTACTCTCTTTCCAGTTCTTTGCTATCACAAAAAAATGCTGCTGTCAATATGTTGACGTACATGAG
Organism: Trichosurus vulpecula; assembly: GCF_011100635.1. NCBI lineage: Eukaryota > Metazoa > Chordata > Mammalia > Diprotodontia > Phalangeridae > Trichosurus > Trichosurus vulpecula. Next base: position 391,348,848 of record NC_050575.1, read on the forward strand.
GACTTTCTTCTTGTCGATAGCCTCCTTGGGGTATAATTTTAGTGGTAGAATTTTTGGGTCAAAGAGCATGAATATCTTAGTTACTTTTTTGTTTAATTTCAAGTTCCTTTCCAAAATCATTGTATGGGTTGAAATCTCCTCCAACAATGTGCCTATCTTCTCATAATCCTTCTAACATTGACTATAGCTATCTTTTGTTATCTTTCCTGATTTGCAGGATGTGAGGTAAAACCTCAGAGTTGTTTTTATTTTTACTTCTCTTATTATTTGTGATTTGGAGCATCATTTCATATGGTTGTTAGTACTTTGAAATTCTTCTTTTGATAATTATTTTTTCTTATCTTTTGGCCAATTATCTTTGGAGAAAGTCTGTATAGTCTTAAAGGCAATGTAGGATCCACCAAAAGGAGAATCGCTTGGCACCCTGAAAGAAAGAGATGTTGAATGTCCTGAATGTGAAATCTGTCTTTTTTGCCAAGTTAAACAAAGCTGATCCTATTGTTAATGCCTTGCTAGCCTGGATGCTTGCAGAGGATTTGGGACCCTTTTGATGAGAACAAAGTGAGCCAGAACCTGACTTCTCAGGGTTTCCCAAGAAAGAAGATGGCAATTCAGAGAGATTTGGTGAGAATTCCTCCAAAAATTATGCTCAGATCAATTTTATCAGAAGAAGGGTCTCAAATGACTCGTGGATTACACGTTGCCATGAGGAAACTCACAGGACTGTTTGTGTAAGACTTTCCTCATTCAATAGATGAGGAGAATCTTTGGGATCCTTAAGCCCAGACCCTCCTCACCCCACTATTGGCAACCTAGTACTTTCCAGTTTATCTTCAGGCCCAGATTTTCATTGCTTCTTGGGGGTATAATTTGAGCTGGATCTTGAAGTATAGGTTGGATTTCTCTCTGTGTTCCTTGCATGGAAGGTCTTCCATGCTTCAGGAACATTGTAAGCGTTTGTCCAATTGAACTAGAGAATATAGTCTCAAGGCAGGAAAGTGTAGTCTGTCATGAGGTAGAAATGGCAAAGTCCTTACAGATACAAGGAAAGCTCAAAGCTAGAGGCTTAAGGCAGAAAAGTGAAAGCAATACATGTTGCAAGGGTGTGTGTGTGGTGGTTAATGTGCCTGGAATATAGGATACACAAACGGGAGATGTGGGAAAGGCTGATTGGCAGCTTGAGGTCAGTCAGTCAACAAGCATTTATAGTTTTTTGTTTTTTTTTACTATGTGCCAGGCACTGTGCTAAGCCCTAGGGATACAAAGAAAGGTAAAAAAAGGATAGCCCCTACCCTCAAGGGGCTCCCATTCTAATAGGGGGAAAAGCATGCAAAAAACTATGTACATACAGCATGTATACAAGATAAATGAGAAGCAATCTAAGAGGGAAGACACTAGAGAAAAAGACACTGGATAGAGAACAGGCTGGATGAAAACTTTTCCGTGGCTCAGTTTCCTCGGCTAGTACCTGTGCAACTTACCTCACGAGGTTGTTGTCTCTTTAGCTTAGAAACCCTGTTTCTAGGGCAGCTAGGTGGCACAGTGAGTAGAGCACCAGCCCTGGAGTCAGGAGGACCTGAGTTCAAATCTGGCCTCAGACACTTGACACATTTACTAGCTGCGTGATCTTGGGCCAGTCACTTAACCCCAACTGTCTTGCCAAAAAGCCAAAAAAAAATTTTTTTTTTAAAAGAAACTCTGTTTCTTTTCAGTAAGGATAATTAATAATAATAATAGCTAGCATTTCTATAGCATTTTAAGGTTTGCAAACCACTTTACAAATAGTCTTTCATATGATCTTCTCAAACGGTCCTGAGAGGTAGGTGCTATTATCGTCCTCATTTTACAGAAGAGAAAACTGAGACAGACAGACGTTGAGTGCCTTGTCCAAGATCACACAGCTAGTATCTGAGGTTAAAATTTGAACTCAGATCTTTCTGACTCCAGGTCCCGTGCTTTGTGTACCATGGCACCACCTAGCTGCCTTTAATATCAAACTGAGACTTGTTAAAGACCTTAGCTTGAAAAGGCCAAGGTCCCCACTGCATCCTGGGCCATCTCCAGTTGTCCTGATTGGTATCTGGATACTGGACCCAGATGGCTCAGGAGGAGAAAGTGAGGCTGGTGACTTTGCACAGTCCACCCTCACTTAAATCCAATTCACTTGCATGTCATGGCATCACCTCCCTCATATCATGGTCATCTTTGAAAAAGAATGACAAACAGCAACGATGAAATGAACTTGGGATCTTAGTGGGGAGAAAGAGTAGTTTCTGCCTTCATTAGGAGTCTTTATGCAGAGGTTAGATGACTACTTGATGAGTATATTGTAGAGCAGATTCTTTTGCAGGAATGGGTTGGTCTCTTCTACTTCTGAGAATCTTTGATTCTGTGCTAGAGCCTTTGCTTAATGGGGACAGATATTGACTTGGATTTCATTGCATCTTCCCTGAGTGGGGATGAGTGTTGGGAAGATAGAGGCAAGCAGGAATTGTGATCAGTTGTCTCTGAAGAGTAAGAGGATCCTAAAAGATTGTCTTGAGAACAGTTGTATTTATTTATAGGATAATGCTGTCTCTCAGACTTGGCAGAATTGGAAGGCTAACCACAAGCTGCATTAGCCTCTTGGCTTAGAATTGGAGGTCTCTAGATTGGAAGTGCAACTAAGTTGATGAAGCACAAATATTTGTCTGAAGTCAGCTCCTGGCTCTGTCACTGGTGAAGAGTTTATCTTTGGGTGAGTTACTTAGTTCCTCATTGGCTTGTCTGTAACAAGAAAGGGGTTATTTGAGGTTAATTAGTGTTCTTCTCAAAGAATGATCATGAACTTCAGATTTTCAAGTGGTGGAGAAAGGACTATTACAGCTAGTGAGTCAGAAGGTATGAGTAAATGTGTGAGCAGTACTGAAAAGAGTGGTCAAGGATGCCAGGGGAATCAGGGATCAGTGAAGGCCAGAAGAAAAAGGGGGTGAGAAAGAAACAGAATTAAGATGAAAGTGAGTTTGTTAATCATGGAGAGAGCATTTCAGAGAGCACAGTGGAAAGGGTGGGAAGACCTTCAATGAGACATTGGGGGAGAGGGTTAAGGAAGATGAGAATAAGGAGGGAGGTGGGTGATTGGCCATGGGGAATGGAGCTCAAATCCCTGGGATAGGGAGAGTATGAGGGAGAACAGGGAAGGCTCTTGGTATGATGCATCCTATGGTGCATCATCTACTATTAACACCTATCTAGACCTAAGAGCTGTCACTCTGGAAAGCAAAAGGCTGTGTTCTGAGGAAAGGCAACTCTGGATAGGGAAATTCATAGTTCTAGAGCAGTATTAAGGGCATTAGATCGGAAGTCAAAAGACTTAAGTTTGAATCCAAGTTGTTTTGATCTCTTTGGACCCCAGTTTTCTCATCTATAAAATGAGGGATTTTGAGTAGATGATACCTTCCATATCTAAGTCCTATGACTTCCTTGGCAAAGATACTTGAGTGGTTTACCATTTTCTTCTCCAACTTATTTGACAGATGAGGAAACTGAGGCAAAGAAGGTTAAATGACTTGCCTAGGTTCACACAGCTAGTAAGTGTCTGAGGTCAGATTTAAACTCAGGTCTTCCTGACTCCAGGGCTAGCATTTTATCCATTGTGCCACCTAGCTGCCCCCATAGCTTGTATTAGCTGGTCAGAAAGTGAGGCATTGCCTATCAATTGGGGAATGGCTGGACCAGTGGTGGTATGTGACTGTGATGGAATATGATTGTGCTGTAAGAAATGATGGAGAGGTTTATTTCAGAAAAACCTGGGAAGACGTATATGAACTGATGAAAAGTGAAGTGAGCAGAACTGGAGAACATTGTACACAGTAACAACAACATTGTAACGATGATCAGCTGGGAATGACTCAGCTATTCTGATCAATATACAATCCAAGACAATTCCAAAGGACCCGTGATGAAAAATGCTATCCACCTCCCAAGAGAACTGGTGAACTTTGAGTGAAGATTGAAGCACATTTTTTTAATTTTCTTTATTTTTCTTACTTTTCCCCCCTGTAACGTGGCTAACATGGAAATATGCTTTGAATGATTTCATATATGTAATTTATTATGTATAATATGTATTTCTTGCCTTCTCAGTGGATGGGGAAAGGGTAGAAGAAAGGAGAGAATTCAGAATTGAAAATAATTTTTTAAAAAAATAGTGATGGTTGTTAATGTTTTGCTATATTGATCTCTGGCCACCTCCCAGGTACTCATTTTTTAGACAAATTTCACTCCTTGGATATTCTCACCCCTGATCCCAGCCCCAGGTATTCAGTGTCCTACTATGTCCTCTGGCTACCCACAATAGTGACTAATGGTAGAGGAGTATCTTGTAGAGAACCAAAATCAAATCCAAAGAAACTCTAATACAAAGAAATTACTTTCTAATGGTGGAATTGCGTATCATTCCCAATGAGTGGGTGGCAGTGGTAGTGAAGGGTTTTTGTTTTTTTTTAGTTAGGGAATCCTTTCTTAGTCTTTCAATTTATAAACTGTTTATTCTTTAAAAGGTCTACCTTCATTGTCTGGTTTTAGCCAACTTTTTTCACCCCTTCACTCACTCTATTGGGATTCGTGAACTTAAAAAAAAGCTTATGCTTTTACAGATGTGTTACAATATGATTGGTTTCCTTAGTAATCCTAAGTATTTTATTTTATGCCTTTGTGAACATGATTCTGAGGAGGGGTCTGCACGCTTCACCAGTAGGACATAAAAAATCTTAAGAATGCTTCCCAAGACGAAGTGGCTGATCAGAACACCCTTATTCTTAACTTGTGTGTTCACAGATTAAAGCAAACATGAGACAAGATTGAACCAACTGAAACTACATACTGGTCTTAACTAGTGAAAAAATGATTACTGATATTTCATTTCAAAGTCTACATACTAATAAAAGTTGCTGAAATTGTTTTATATATATATACACACATACATGCGTATGTATATGTATATATGTATATATACATATACATACGTGTATATATGTGTGTGTGTGTGTGTGTGTGTGTGTGTGTGTATAACCCTTGTCCTAGAGGCTATTTGCAGATAAGCAAATTGAGACCAGGGAAATTAAGTGACTTCCCAGGGTCACACAGTAAACAGAAGTAGGAGTATGAACCCAAATCCATGATTCTTCCCAAGATACCATCCTGCCCTGTCCTCTGGTACCAACCCCAGCATATCCATGGCAGCTGCCTTGTTTCCTTCCTTACTAAATTTGAACTCAGGTTCTTTTTCCTTTGGAAGACCCCTCTGTGTCATAAAGCGCGTCATTCCCCTGGGGGTTATCAAACTGGTATGGATCTATTTCAGAAAGTTCTTCCATTCTCATAATTTTTTTCCTTTTGCCTATTTATTTTTTTTGCCTATTTTAATCTATTTTTTTCTTTAACTATTTCCTGGCCTTTCTCTAGGTAGCTATTCAACAGGTAAAAGCAATTTTATAGGACAGACCTCCCCCCTCGCCACACACACCCACTATCACACCCTAAATGGTCACCTACTCCATTTCAAATGCAGCAGAGGCAGGGATTCATGGATTTGAAATTTCAGATTCATCCCTTGGTCCAGCCCTGTTACTTGACCAAGGCTCTGTTTTCAGTCCAAAGAGCTTATTGTCACTTTCAGCTGGTGAAGCAGTATAAATATCCGGGCTAATCCTATACTTTCCTGGCCAAAGGGCATCCTTGATCATTTTCCCCTGGCACAAAAATGATACTGTGATAATACTTAGTCTACTCCCCACAGGGAAAGACAAGTCCAGGGCAGGAGGGAGGCGATTTGGCAAGTTTTGAGAGTCTCCAGCCAGTCTCTAGAGGGGAAACTACAGCACAATGTGGAATTGGTGGTTTTGGTTTTGTCTGGCACTCTGCACCGCAGACCAATTCAGGGATGAAGCAGTGAGAATCATGAGTGAGGTGCCCTTAATCGATGGGTAAGTAACTCTGCCCATGAGAGGGCACCCCTTCCCCTTGCCCCCTCCAACAATCAGAGAGCAGTGGATGGCACAGAGAAAACTATCTTAAGCGATGCAGGAAACACACAGGGAGTTTGGATTCTCTTCCAGTCCCAGAAACCCCCTTTGCCCAGTGCTACTCCCTGTCTAGATTTCTCTTTCTCCAACTTTCTCCAAGACCATCACACCTGAGCATATGAAGCCCCAGTCAAGCTGGTGAATACTTGGTCCACTCAATAAGGATTTAAGAAGCGCCTACTGTGTTCTAGAGACTGTGCTAGGTACTGGGGATGGTCCTTGTCCTTAGGGGGTTTACCTTTTACTGGGAGTACAGAAGATTTACACAAAGTAGTAAATACAAGGGAATCTGAAGAGACTAAGAGTCCTAACCATTGTGAGGGCAGGGGGAAACAAATATGGAGAGATATTTTGCAGTTGGTAGTCCTTGAGCTAAGCCAGGGACTTATGGGGAGTGTGTTCCAGGTGTGAAGGGCCAGCCTCTTCCAAGGCAGGGAGACAAAAGGTGAAATGCCTCATTTGAGGAAGAAGTCCAGTTTGCTTGGAATGGAGAGTGGTGAATCATTCTAGAGAGGATAATAATTAAGAGTAAGAACTGATAGACGTGAATATTGTATTTAAAGTTTACAAAGAGTTTTGCCTTCTCTCGTCTGTTTAAGTCAGGAAATCTGGGTTTAAAGCCCCCTCTGATGCTGCTTAATAATACGAATAATAATCATTAGCATTGATGTGGTGCTCTGAGGTTTACAAAATGCTTTACAAATCTCATCTCAGATCTCTGCTCCCTTCCTTTAGGAAAATTATCTTGGCAGTTTCATGGAAAATAGATTAGAGAGGGGACAAAAGTGAAGCAGGAAGACCAACCAGTATGTTCTTGCAGTTGTCCAGGTGAGAGGTAATGTAGAAATGTACCGGGGTAGGGACCCAGCGAAGAGAGAGAAGGGCCCAATGGGAGAGATGCTGTGGAGACAGAATTGACAAGACTTGGGAAGTGATTGCTTGTGAACAGTATAAAAGACAGAAGAACCACAGATGACTGAGAGGTTGTGGACCCAGACGATTAGAAAGACGGGTGCCCTTCTCAGAAGTAGGAAAGATTAGAGGAGAGATGGTCTTGAAGAAGATAGTTCCATTTTGGACTTGTTGAGTCAAAGATGTCCTTGGGATATTCACTTGGAGAGATCCAAGAAGACCTGCCAGAAGGGAATTTGGAAGAGGGGGGCAGGGCTAGAGAGAGAAGAGAAGGGAGCCCAGGAGGGAGCCTTGGGGAATAGCCCCACTTAATTCACAAGAGATGGATGATCATATGGCAAGGAAGACTGAAGAGGAGTAGTCATACAGGTGGGAGATGAACCAAAAGATAGGGGTCTTCAGCAGAGAGAAGAGAAATTCTCTCCTAGGAAGAACCTTCTCTGTGGCTTGTATGGGTTGACTATGTATGGCCACTGAGGTCCCTTGCAACTCTCAAATTCTGTGATTCTGTGAAAGTATCCCAGAGGAAGAAGAGTATGAAAAGCTACAGATAGGTCAAGGTGAATGACAATGAAGAAAAGGTCATCAGATGTAACAGTTGAAGTCATTGGTGACCTCAGAGTTTTAATGGCATAGTAGGGTCTGAAGTTAGGTTGTCAGGGCTTGAGAAGGGAGGTGACAACATGTGGAGAAGGCTTTTTTCTAGAAGTCTGGTTCTGAAAGAGTGCAGAGACATGGGATGCAAGTTTGGGGAGATGGCAGAGTCAAGTGTTGTTGTTTGTGAGACGGCTGTAGGCAGCAGGAAAGGAGCTAGTATATGAGAATCAGTGTAAGATTAAAGAGAAAGAGAAATCAAGTCAAGAAACATTTATTAAGCACCTATTACGGGCCAGGCACTGTGCTAAGTGCTGGGGATACAAAGAATAGCAAAAAACAGCCCCTGCTCTTAAGGATCTCGTGGTCTAATGGGGAGAAAATGGCAGCCAACTATGTACAAACAAGGAAGACACGGGGTAAATTGAAGATAATTGACAGAGGGAAGGCATTAGCATTAAGGGAGATTGGGAAGACAGTATGAAGAAAGCCAGAAAGGCCAGGAGGTGGTGACAAAGGAGGGAGAGCAATGGGGACAGCCAATGATAATGCTTGGAGTGGGGAAAGGGACCATGATGCTGATTGCCAGAGTCACTGGAATTGTAGAGGGGAGATTGGAGGAGGAGGGATGAGGGAGGAGTAAGGAGACTGGAAAGGGAGGAGGAATCCAGGTTAGGGAGGAAGGATTTCACATTCGATCCTGAAGGTAATACTGCTCCTGGAGATGAGACATGAGATGGGACCAAAGGCCTTGAGGTGGAAAAAGATGATCTTTTCCTCAGACTGGAACAAAGGTGGGGAAAATGGAGAATTCCATGAAGAGATTTTGGGGTGTCAGTGGGGGAGAAGAGGACACTCAGGGGGAGTACCTCCATTTGCTTAAAAAAGGAGACCTCTTCCATGGGGGTCAGGTGTGGCAAGGAGAACACAATTCACACAACTGTGCAAAAGAGCCTTTTCAAAGGTGTCATTTACATTTTTTTTTAATTAAGATTTTTTATTTTTAGTTTACAACATTCAGTTCCACATGATTTTGATTTCCAGATTTTCTTCCCCCTCCTCCCCCCCGCCCCAAGATGGCATGGAATCCGATATATCTTCTATATACAACTTCGCATTGAACTTATTTACACAATAGTCAAGTTGTAAAGAAGAATTATGACCAATAGAATGAATCATGAGAAAGAAGAAACAAAACCAAAAAAAGAAAAGAAACAAAGGAGAAAAAAAGAACAAAAGACAAAAAGAAAAGGAGAGCAAACAGTTTGCCTCAATCTGCATTCAGACTCCATAGTTCTTTCTCTGGATGTAGATAGCTTTCTCCATCATGAGTCCTTTGGAGTTGTCTTTGAACCTTGTATCGCTGAGAAGAGCGAGGTCTATCAAGGTTAGTCAACACATTCTTAAAGGTGGCTAACCCAAATTGACCTTTCATTAGTATAAACTTTAATCTTTCTGAGCAAGTATGGGGAGAAAGGGAGAGCCCTCCTCTAGGCTCTCCTATAAGAGGGAATTTCAAGCTCAATATAAAGAATACTGAGGGGAACTCCCCAGGCTCAGGATAAAGAATAATTGTGGGGGGGAGGAACTTGAAGGTGGAAGGCAGCTAGCAATAGGCACCCACCAATTCGTGGTCAGATACATGGAACCTTTAGGCTAAAGGGGAGATTGGTAAGGCAAAGCAAGGTCCCCATATTTTTCCTTGCTCTTCCACCTGGCACTGAAGTAATACCCAACTGCCCCATGACATCAGAGTCTTAACTCTGGGAAGCCTCCCAAGAGAAGCAGAAATTGTGGAAGGAATCTTTTCCCCACCCACCTCCCCAAACTCCATGGACCATGGGTGAGGAAAGCTACTTAATGTCTGTGTGACCTTGGGATAGTCATTTCTTTTCTCTGGGGCTCAGTTTCCACATCTCTAAGTTGAGGGGATCGGACTAGATGATCTTTAGGGTCCCTTTCAGCTCTAAGTCTGTGATCCTAATATACAAACCATTCAAGGTTTGTAAGGCATTTTTACAAATCTTGCCTTATTTTATACTCATCAAACCTGCTGTTCTTATGCCCTTTTACAGAAGAGGAAACTGAGGCAGAGGGTCACACAGCTAGTGTCTTTGGTGGATTTGAACCCAGGTCTGCCTGACCCAGGCCCAGGGTACCACCTAGTTGAGTAAGAGGAAAGAGAGGATGATAAAAATAAACTGAGACAAATCCAAGGGCGTTATTTATTGGTGTTATTGGATCAAGATTTCTATCAGTCAGCTGTGAACGTTGTACCAGGCTGCAGAGAGGTCAGAATCCCTGTGATGGGCTAAGAAAGTCAAGAGATAGTAAGAAGGTGCGTACCTGAAGTGACTCAGCATTGTCAAGTCCCCGATAAACCACCTTCCTGGGTTTCCTGAAGGTTCTGGTCAGTGACATTGCTGAGTCACACGGATGGAGACCTTTGAAAGACCGTAGAGAACAGGAGAAATGTCACAGGAGTAATTTAAAAAGAAAAAGAGAAGAGAGTGGAATCAACAAGTTCTAGGCTGGTGAGTTTGAGTTTGATTCCTGGAAAAAATCTAAAATGTCTTAGTAAAGGGATAATGTATGATCAAGACTGAACTCTTCTTCCAATGTTTCATTGTGGGGTGGGGTGGGGTGGGGTGGGAATGAGACACTGCATCCTCAAAGGATGTACCAGTAGGGCACAAGTTTTGGTGGGTCCTATGTCAGGGAAGGCTTTGCGTAGGGCCCCATTGATGGAACATATCTCCATTCTCTAAAGATCAACCAACCTAGGCATGTTCAGAGGGGCTCATCACCAACTTAGCTACAGCAGGGAGTTGTGGATGGTGGCTTGGTTTAGAAGCTCCAAGTTCAGTATTTTCCCCACTGCCCACTTTCCTCTATGACCTGTAGCATCTGAATAAACACCTGGGGAAAATTAAGCTAATCCCTTTACTCCTCAAAGTTCACCTCCACCTTCAGGCACTCATTGCCTTCCTGTTCTTCCTCCAATCTGCTTCACATGCAAAGGTCTTGGTAGGTTCATTCACACTGAGGTTTCAATGACTGAGAAGGGTTAAGGGGTGAAGTAATTGGCATTTTAAGAGGGACCAAAGCTTTAGACCAAAGGGATCTCTAATGTGTGGGTCCTTGAGTTGAGCTCCATGGACTCATGGACAAATTTTTTGATAACTATTTCAATATATTTGGTTTCCTTTGAAATCATGTGCATTTTATTTTGTGCCTTTAAAAACATTCTAAGAAGGCATCCATAAGCTTCATCAGACTGTCAGAGGGGTCCAGTTAAAAAACATGGTTTACTCTAATGATAGAATTTCAGACACAGAGAAACAGATGGGAAGGAAAGGGAGACGTATTTTTTGAGCCAAAGGACCTGAATTTCGCTGAGTCAATAGTCAGCCCTAGAATTAGTTTGTGGGCAGCTAGGTGGCACAGTAGATAGAGAGTGCTATACCTGGAGTCAGAAAGACCTGAGTTCAAATCCTACCTCAGACACTTGCTAATTGTGTGACCCTGGGCAAGTCACTTACCCTTGTTTGTCTCAGTTTCATCAACTGTAAAATGAGCTAGAGAAGGAAATGGCTAAACCACTCCAGTTTCTTTGCCAAGAAAACCCCAAATGGGGTCACGAAGAGTCAGAAATGACAGAACGACAACAAAAAATAGTTTCCTTCCACAGCTAAAACTAAGCCCCATTTCTCTGAATATTTTTAAAAATTAAATTTTAAAAATATTTCATTGCTGCCTTTTGGTTTTTGGTATTATAGTCTTCCATTATAACAACAAAATAAAAGACACACACAAAGAAAAGCAGGCAAAACAACTGACCCAGGGGCCACATCTGGCGATGGGTATGACATTTTTGGCCCTCTTCCTTTGGGAGAATCACCTAAAGTCCATATTGTCCCTGCTCCTCTCTTCTAGTTAAGTCGTCAGAAGTCCCTCACCGCACCCCCCCCCCCCCGCAATTCTTCCTTTGATTCCAGTTTCCTTTACTTTCCCCTACATCACCTCCATGCTCTTTCATCCTTTCTAAGTCCTGCCATATGGTTAATTCCAGTAATTTCAGGAGTGCCTGGGACCTTTCAAGATTTCTCACCTGTTCCATTACAGGACCACCCAGGCGCTGGGGTTCTGAACTAGATGGCCTCAAGTGGTCAGGGTCCCCCTGCCTGCTGCCCACACCTTTGGGAAAGCCCTCCAGGCTAGGATTCCCTGACTCAACTACATTCTGATCCAGCTCAATGCTCTCATATTCCTTTCTTGTACTCATGCAGTGAATGACCATGAATGGTTTATCCAGAAAAGGGGAGTGTAATTATTGCCGAGGCTGACCCCGCAGCTCTTCCAAGCAGTTGGTGAAGGCTGTCACCTCTTCTACTCTAAACAGGGACCACCCTTTCTGCTCACCACCAGCCCTCTATCGGAACTGTGAATTCAAATTCAACATTCATTAAACGACCTACTATGTGCCACCAGGCAAAGTACTAGGCATTGGAGATACAAAGATGAAAAATGACTGCCCTCCAGGAGGTCACATTTCACAGTGGGAAAGATGTGTAACCAGACAAGCATATCACGAAGTAGGGTCTGATAGGGACAAAAGGTCTAGACCAAGTGTACCAGGGATATCTGAAGAGGGAAAAAATTCTTTTGGCAGAGGGTGAGGAGGAGAGAGTCAGGAAAGCATTATGATGAAGTGGATATAGGAATTGAATCTTAAAAGAGAATAAAGTAATCTGAGAGGTGGGGTTGAAGAAGAGCATTCTAGGCATGGAGAGCAGCTTGTCCAAATATAGGGAGGTGAGAGGTAGCATGTCAAGTAGTCTGGTCTGTCTTAAATATATAGTGTGTAAATTGTACTAAGGTGAAACCAGATTGGGGAGGGACTTAAACATTAGGCCAAAGAGTTAATGGATGGATATGGAGAGTGGAGAAGGTGGGGGAAGGAAAGTGATGAATCAAACACACCTTGAAATTTTGAGCCTTGGTGACTGGGAGGATAGAAATGTCATTTTAAAAAAATAGAAGTCTGAAGGAGGGGGTTTAGGGGAAGAGATTAATTCCACTGGTGGCATGTTGAGTTTGATATCCCTATGGGATGGACATCCAGTAGGGAGCTGTGGGTACAGTCCTGGAGTTCAGGGAAATGATCAAGACTGGGCATAGAGATTTGGACACCTTCTGAATGAATCAGTATCTCCAAGGGAGAAAGTGTTAAGGGAGAAGGGGGGAAGCTCCAGAATAAATCTTTGGGAAATATTCATCCTTTAAGGGCAGGGAGGAAGACAAGGCAAGGGAAAGCAATAAGCATTTTTTTAAATCACCTACTATGTGCCCAGCACTGTAGTAAGCACTGGGAATACAAATACACAAGCCAAAATATAGTCCCTTCCCTCTGATGGAAGAAAACATCATTCAAAAGGAAGCTGGCAGAGTGGGTAGGGGAGGTACCCATAAGGGTACATGGTGGCAAAGTCCTGAGAGAAGCAGAGTCAGGAGTGGAATGAAGGTTGCCTTTGATGCATCTATTCATCCAGGGACCTAGTGCCCCCATGCTACCATCTAGTTACTCCAAATCCCTGCATCTTTTCTCCCTCCAAGCCTCCTGTCCCCAGCACCACCTTCTCCTACTATGTCCTTCTCCATTAACCCTGAAATATGACTCTTTTCCGTGGAGTCAGTTGAACACACAAGCATAACCACCTAAGGCTCTTGACACAAGCCCAGCTGAAAGCCCCTTCCCCAATTCCAGTTACTTGGGAGGGTTTGAGGGAGCTGATTCTGTAGCATCCAACCATCCAGGGAGGCAGCGGTGGACATTTGGGGTCTTCTGCCTGGGACCTTCTCAAGTTAAATCAGCAGCCTCTAACACTCTTGTGCCCCCTGTCACTGGCTAGCTGAGACGTCAGTCAGTAAGACAATTGGTTTTAAGGGATATGAGTAGAAAGGGGAGGAGGTGGAGCTTCAGCCTATGTTTCTATGTATTCCATAACTGCTTCTGGAGCCCTGTCGGTATCAAACTCTTACAAGCAAACTAATTTGAGTTCATACGTTAATCAGGGAAGATAATTCACCCATCGGGTTCCATTTTGGAGCTAGAGAGAGTGCAAGGATTGTCGAGAGGCTGAGGAGATGTTCTTGGGCTACAGATCCGCAGGGCAGGAGACGCCCCTTTGGATTAGGGTAGAAAGGGACCTGAAGGGCTGGATGCAGCTCCAGGGCCCACTAGGGTCCAAGCCAGTGGTGGAGAACTTGCAGCCTTGACGTCACATGTGGCCCTCTAGGTCCTCAAGTGTGGCCCTTTGACCAAATCCAAACCTCACAGATTCAGTCAAAGGGCTGCACTTGAGGACCTAGAGGACCACATGTGGCCTGCAAGGTTGCAGGTTCCCCACCTCCGGTCAAGGCTAAAGTTGAAGGGGTTGCCTGAAGACAGGGGGATGGCCTTTCTTTGTCTAGACTGTGACTAGGATGACAAAACACCCCATAGCATATGGTATTAATAGTATTTGTACAGCCCTGCAGGGTTCTCAAAGCATTGTGCCTTATCTGCTTTGATCCTCACAACAACCATGGCAGGTAGTTTATGATTATCTCCATCTTTACAGTGGGGAAAACTGAGTCTGGGAGAGATTAAGGGACTTGCTGAAAGTCCCAGAGCTGGTAAGTGTCTGAGGTCAAGCTTCTTCCTGGTCAAAGTCCGGCACTCCAAGCACCCCTGTTCCACCTCAATGCCTCATAGATGAAAGTCAATTGAAGAAACTGGGGATGTTTGTCCTGGAGAAGCAAAGACTCAGGGGGCACATGATAACTGCCTTTAGGGATATAAAAGGATGCCCTGTGCAAGATGGATTAACCTCATTCCACTTAAATCTCAGAGGGCATAACCAGGGGCAGTTGTGGTAGGGCTGGGCTTGGGGGCTCTCTTTCAGAATGTGGGTTGAATTGGACAGGGGAGGGTCTCTGACCTCTCATCATTCTACAGTGATACTCATGCCCCTTTGCTTTCTCCTGGCACCTTCTTCTCCCTTCCAGACACAATGATCTACCATGGCAAATTCTGAAAAGGTTCAATGGCCAGCTGCAGCCCACGGAAGCCAACCTGAACTACCTGGAGGGCACACACACCAATATTCCGAAGCTGAAGGCTGGCTACGTGGGAGGCCAGGTGTGGGGCAGGGGAGGATCCAGAGAGTTGGGCATGCAGGCCCTGTTGGAGATGCGGGGGAGGGAGGTGGCACAGATAGGCATATTGGTAGGGGCTGTTGCCACAGCAGTCACCAGCTTTCAAAGCAGGAACTCTGGCTCACTGTCCCCCAGGGAGAAGTTCCCCAGGCATCTATCCTAGGCTAGCCTATGCCAGCTGCTGGCTCCCTGCCCTGGGCAACACTGGGCTTAGTTGGACTCTAAGTGTTCTGGGGCCAGCCTCCAGCTCCCCTCCTTTCAATGTCTGCTGGGACCCAGGTGCCAGCCATCCTCGAGCTGCCCTCCACTGTGAGGTGTGCTCCCATTTTCTGGCCCCTACTTGAACCTTCTCCTCACCCCATATCCCTTCATCCACCCCCTCAGGCTCGTTTTCTGTGACAGAGGAGTATGGATTTTAATCAGAAAAACAATCTTTTCTAAATGTGTTGTTCCTCCTGGCATCATATTGTCTTGTTAACTCAATCATAATCTGCGTGACTCCAGAAGTCCTTTAAGGAACAAATCACGCCATGAGCATTGCAGCCTCCCTGTTACTCCTCCTGCCCATGTGGGGGAAGGCTTGGGGGATTGAGGACCTCCTTCAGGGTCTTCTCCATCCCTAGTGACTAGAGCACCTCGAGATAAAGATGGCCCTGGTTCTTAGGCTCATCAGGGCATCGACTCCGATTCCCTTACTGTACAGATGAAGAGACCGAGGCACTTGCCTGTAATCATACAAGTCGTGTGGCAGAAGTGCTTACGGGGGGGGACGGGACCCCCCTATACCTTAACCAGTCCTAGATCAGAATGGACCTCTGCAGAAACCTCTACTGATTCAGATTCACCGTCCCCAAGTCTGGGGAGAACCTGGCTGGGGTAGTAGCCCTTAGCTTTCCTGAGACCAGCTTCCCCTGGACCTCCACAGTTGCCTCTCAGCCTGGATGAGAGAGGCCTCAGGGTGTCACCCTGATAGCTCCCCAAAACCTTCTCTCTCTTGGCCTGCAGTTCTGGTCAGCTTACGTGCCCTGCGATACCCAGGATAAAGATGCAGTGAAGAGAACCCTGGAGCAGATGGATCTCGTTCACAGAATGTGCCAGACATACCCTGAGACTTTCCTGTGTGCCACCAGCAGCTCAGGTGAGTTCTGCCAGCTCTTGCTGGCAAGTTCCTCTAGGGTTAAGTCAGAGCTGCCCCCTTTTTCCCAACACCCCATCACCACCCCCCTATGTACACATAAACTTTCTGATTTAAACACAGAAATGCCTGTCCCAATAAGTTGATAAACTCATCCAGATGTCCAATCATGGGGGCAGGGTGGGATCCCATTGACTTGTCACTCCTCTGCTGTGTCTAGTCTCTGTAGGCCACTACGTCTAACCACAAGGCTCCTTGGGATCATCCAGGGTGGGCCGTGAAGGCTTCCCTCCACAAGACCTTACACACTAAGGCCTTTCCCTTACAGATATAAAGCAGGCATTTCAGGAGAAGAAGGTGGCCAGCCTGATTGGTGTGGAGGGTGGTCATTCCATCGACAGCAGTCTGGGTGTCCTCCGGGCACTGTACCACCTAGGCATGCGCTATATGACCCTCACCCACAGCTGTAACACACCCTGGTAAGAACTTTGGCCTAGCCCCTATGGATTCTAGGGAAAGATGCTCTGATTCTAATTCTTTGCTATTAATTTTTAAATTTTTTTCAATTAATGAGAATGTTTTCTTCCTTTCCCTCCTACCTCCTTCTCCTGAGTGACTGAACACAACGTAAAAATGGGACCCTCATAACAAATATGGAAAGTTAGCTCTGCCAGTCATTCTCAGGCCTAAGAGGGTGCTAACCACAGAATCTCTTGGACTGGGGAATGGAGGGGGTGGGAGTGGGGGGGGTCAACATGCCATTCTGAGATGTGATAGAATCCTTTGGTTAGAAAAGCCTTGGCCAGAAGCCTGCATGTCTTCCTATGATGCCTTGACTTGGACTCCTGGCTGGGCTTTGGAGAGGGACTGATGGAGGACCTGGTCAGAAGCATGGAGCTGACTGAGTAATTCTGGAGGGCCATCCCACAAGCTTTGGGACCCCCTCTGGCCTCACCTCCTCACTTGATTCAAGCCCTTCTTTAACTGTCTTCTTGTGTGTGACACTGGACAAAGCATTCAACCAATACCTCAGTTTCCTCAATGGTTAAATAAGGGACAAGTATGCCTAGCCAAGCTCTGGAGAAGCTGAAGGGGCCAGCCTATACCCTTTGTTACTTTTTGTTTTAACGTCATAGGGTTGACAACTGGCTGGTAGACACAGGAGATGACAAACCCCGGAGCAACGGCCTATCGAAATTTGGAGAAGTAAGCAAAGATCGGTACAGGGGAAGGGGAAGTCCAAGGGACCATAAGGACAAGGGTGCTCTCCTTAGTGCAACGGATATACAGCAGGATATGCCAATGGAAGAGATTGGAGGGGGGACCCTGTTCACTTGGGAGGCAGCCCAGCTGGGGACCAAAGGTGCCTGGGCTGAAGCATCAGGGCAGACAGAGGGCTTTCTCTCCCCTCTGCAGGAGGTGGTGAAAGAAATGAACCGCTTGGGTGTGATGATCGATCTGTCCCATGTCTCAGTGGCCACCATGGAGGATGTGCTGTACCTGTCCCAAGCCCCCGTGATTTTCAGCCACTCCTCTGCCTATCAGCTATGTCCACATAAACGGAATGTGCCAGATCATATCCTCCAGTTGGTGGTAAGAAGTGGGCAAGGGCTCGGGGGTGAGCAGTGGGTAGATGGAGCCCACCAGGATATACCCTTGCCCCCACCGCAGTCATCACATGCTGCTCTATGGCCGGTGCTGCTCCTTTGTAGGCAGCTAGGGGGCAGGCAAAGTGGGTTAGAAAGCTGGACCCAGAGTTTAGAAGGGGAGTTCAAATCCCTCCTCAGACACTGAGAAGCTATCTGACTCGGGTAAATCACTTACCCTCTCTCATTCTCAGTTTCCTCACCTGTAAAATGGGGGTAATAAATACCTAATAAAAACACCTACCTCACAAGGTTGTCTGGAGGATCCAGTGAGACAGCATATATAGCATTTTGTAAACCTTTAAAGTGCGAAATACCATAAACGCTAGGAATTTCAGAAAGCCCACTGCCAGCCCAGCGCCCCTAGATTCCCTGCTCCAGGCCTACAGTTAAGAACGAATATCCCCTACTCTCTTTCCACTAGGGGACACTACAGCCTCAGATTTCAGAGGGCATTCAGACACACTCTGTCTGTTGATTCTCCCAACAGCTTTGGAAGGTTGAATACTTACTCTAAGGCCAGATAAACAAAGAGAGTCAGAGAGGTTGAAACTATTTAGCTAAGGCTACTCTTAGGGGAGCCAGGATGCCTTTCCTTGGCCAGTCCTTGGTGAGGTTTAAGGGGACAAGGGATGAGAAGGCTGCTTCAGAATACTCCTTTTCTGATGGAGGAACCTCCTAGGAAAGGCTGGTTTGGTAACTTTCCCCCTGACATGTACAATGGAGTCCGCCCTTTCTAAATAGAACAAGACCAGAAGTCTGGTGATGGTGAATTTCTACAGTGAGTACATTGCCTGCCAAAAGGAAGCTACCCTGTCTCAAGTAGCAGGTGAGTGTGGCTGAAGCTATTGAGGATTGGGGAGAAATGGCAGAGTGGGCCCCAGGTCCCAGTGACACCACTCCTGCCTCTCCCTGAACAGATCACTTGGATTATGTCAAGAACGTTGCTGGACCAGAAGCTGTGGGCTTCGGTGGGGATTATGATGGTGTTGAATAGTAAGGAGAACAAAGAAGTTGTCTTAACCCCACACAGCATGGCAAATGACAAAGGCTTCCAGTAGCCTGGGCTTTTAACTTCACCAGAAAGATGCATCTCCTCCCACCTTTTCTTGCCTGGGCTATATCATTCACAATTCCACTGTCCCTACCCATTTTGACCTCCTTTCTGTCCAAAGGTAGGCCCTGGCTTTACAGCAGAAAAGGCATGGAGCTGACTTTCTTTCCTTGGAAGTATCTCTATCTGGAGTCAGGAAACTCACCTGGTTAGGGCAGGGGGTTCATGAGACCAAAGCCACCAGTTCAATCCCTGCAGCCAACCATTTGGCAATCTTCCTCCAAAGTTCACACACATGCCCAACTATAAGGAAACTGGGGGAGTCTGGGTAGATGGCTAAGTAAACCTGTCTCCTTTCCTGGAAACACACCTTAAAGTGGGATCTTCCTAAGGCTTGGGCCTGTATAATCTTTGGGTGTGAGAGTGCAGAGTTATGCCTCTCAAAGGGAAGACCATACCTGCAGGGTGGTGACAGCATGCCCTGGGACTCACTCCCACTCTCCTCCCACCCTGAGAACTCCAAGACTTCTCAGCAAAGTCACCGTTCCTCCTTCCAGTCTCCCCACAGGGCTAGAGGATGTCTCCGGTTACCCAGACCTGATAGCTGAACTGCTCAGGAGGAACTGGACTGAAACAGAAGTGAAAAATGCCTTGGCCAATAACCTGCTGAGGGTCTTTGAAGAAGTGGAGCGGGTAAGATGGGAGCAGATAAGGTGAGGGGCAGCCTTTGGGCAAGAATGTTGGATTCTCTTTCACCTACCATCCTTCCACATCATTCCACTTTTTCTCTAGGTAAGCAACCACAGCGCCCTCCCTAATGAGAACTTCATCGAATTTAGCGAGCTGGAAGATAGTTGCAGGACCTCCTACGGCTATCCGAACCACAGCCACCAACACCAGCCTGGAGCCCTAACTGCTATCCTCACGCTTCTTCTCCTTTACCTGTGGCTGCTATGATCCTATCAGGCCCATTGCTACCCCTCAATTCACAGGCTGTCAGCAGGAGCCAAGATGACTGTGGGGCTGGATATAGCCTCAAAGGCCTCAAAGAAGGGCCAGATCCATCTCCAAACCAAGCTCCTCCTGATGTCTGCTCTCTGAAAGGAGGATGGTCCCATTTGTGATCTGAGCATACACCTGCTCCTTCCTCAGATACTTCAGATACAGCGAAGGGAAGAATCTAACCTATAGACAGACATCTGGTGAATTTGGTCCAGGCCTAGAAACACACACACACACACACGAGATGGACAAAAAGAAAATTCAATAAAAGTTGCAGTTACTGCTATTTAAAGAGTATACTTCTCTTCATACCACTATCATTGCTAAACTGCAGGAAGAGGCATTGTCTATCTACACAAAGCAATACTAGACCAAAAATCAGGAGACATAGGTAACAGCTTTGCTTTCTTCTGATCAGGTGGCCCCAACCAAGTCAGTTCATCTCCCCTGGTAACAATAATAATCCCCTAGAAAATGTAGATCAAACCTCAGCCTCCTCAAAATGCCATAAGGATATGTGCTGCTATGTACTCTGTAATTTCCAGAGAGTCTTTCTCTAATGCCTCACCCCAATAGATTAGAAATCAGGTCTGGCTCCAAAACCTGGGTGCCATTCATCTACTCTGACTTGGGTAAGTCATTAAACCTGATTTTCATCTTCCTTCTCTCTCATATGGGAATAATGTCTATCCTAACTACCTAACAGTTTGTAAGGATCAAGTGAGATTTTTTTTTTTAGAAAGTAGGACTTGAAAAATTATAAAGTACTGTACAACTATAAGGGTTTGTCAGGGATAATGGGGATATTATTATAATCTTGTACTCTCAAAAGAATCCTTTTCAGTCTCAAACCAACCTCCAGGCAATAACTGGCAGGAAAATGCTCTGAATTTATTGCTCTGTCCCTGAAAACCTTTGCTCACTAGCCTTTGACAATCACCTTTCTAGGCTGGGAAATAGGATATGGTTTCAAGCCCTTGACTGCTGCTAAACCAGGTGCATGACTTTAGACAAATTCTTTTCCCTCTCTCATTTATCTATAAAATGAGGGGGCTGATCTCCGAGACCTCTTCCAGCACTAACATTTTAGGCTTCCAGGATGCCCTCGAGAGGGAAGCCAAGGGGAAGATGTGCACAAGTCCATGTAAGTCCACCCTCAAACTGGATGCATAAGTCGATACACTAGGGCAGGGGAGGAAAGCCAGTAAAGGACTTTTCAAGAACCTTGCTCTGGATCTGTAGAGCAACAAAGACAACTAACCTCTGGATTCCAGGGTCTTCTAGTTCCTCCTCCCCAATCAACCTGTGTATGAGTTCCCTTGCTAGAACAAACAGGTCAGTCTTAACATAATGGCACATGATAAGCAATAGGCCACCGAATGAGAGAAGGGCAACAGTCTAGAGTAGCAGTTGTTACCAACATTCACTGATCCGTTTAAAAATTAGGAGGCATTTGCAGCATGCACTCCAAGCAAGGGGTTAAATCTTTAGCTTCCCATTTTACGTTGGCCCCAATGCAATTAGAAAAAGTTTATATGTATTATGAGACCAATGAAAGGCTATGGGGCTTCAGAAAAAAGACATTAGGAGGCCCTGGATCCTCTTTCAAATCCTGGCATGGCCTCTGTGGGGCAGAGCCATCTGTAGGTTTCCTTTCTCAGGCGCACCAAGTTGGCAATTGGGTCCTCGAGCAGCCTGATACTCATGGACTATTGGCTCCAGCTTCCTAGAGTGCATTTCAGCGCCTCCTGTATTTTAAGCCTAATTAATCTACACCTCAAGAGAATTGAGGAATTGTCAACTTCCTGGCCCTCCTCCTTAAGCAGCAACCCCTCCCTCCCTCTAGGGAATCTCATTCTTCCCAGGAAGCACATTCCAGGTTATCTGTTGAGCAGACAGCCAAGGTTAGTGTTAAAAGGCGAGAGCAATATGGTTTCTATCATTTCTTTCCCCACATAAATCTGTCCATGGGGCCTTCATCCCACCCAGCTTGGTAGAATATAGGGAGCTGTCTTCTAATCACCAAAGACTTGCTATATGAGGAAGTGGCACCCCCTTGGGGGAAAAAGAGGTAATAACACCTGACTTTTGTCTCCAGACTAGATGTTTCCAAGCTCCCCTGGGCTAAAAAGGACTGGCGGGGGCAGTCACACCTAGTCAATCATCAGAAGAATTTCACTTGTTTTTAAAGGCCATTAAAGAGCCTACATCCTCCAGGGCCTATGGATGATTTCAGTGGAATCTGGAAGTCCTTCCTTAAGTCTGTTTGAGCCCTCCTACTTCTCTTATTCTCATTTATTCCCACAGCTAGTCCAACCCTTTAATTTTGCAGAGAAAACGAAGGCCCAGAATAGAAGTCACTTGTCCAAGGTCACGAGTAATAAGTGTAATAAGTCTCTGTCAGGACACTCAAACCCACGTTCTTCAACTCAACGCCAAAGCTCTCTGCATCACACCACACTGCCCTGTTCTCAGGGAACATGGAAAATGCTCATCTCCATACCTTAACACAGCCAAATCATCACGCAAGCAAAAAAGGGAATTGCTACCTGACTGGAAAGTGGAAAATTCCTACGCTCTGCACATGGAAGAGGTAAGGGGACACTAGGAAGAGAAGACAGGGAGTTCTTGATTATTTATCAATATCATTACCATAAGACAAGAAGTGCCAGAACATTTCCCACCCATTGTTCAGCACTTCTGGGAAGTGCTACCATGAAAGCATCATGGTAGAGTAGGCAGAGCACTCACCCAGTGGTCAGATTACCTGGAGTCCCAACTCTGCCACTGAATTTGGAATTAAGATCTAACTTGCTGAATATCTATTTGACCCTGGACAAACTCATTCAACCATCCTGGGCTTCAGCCCCTCTTCTGTAAAATGAAGTTGGATTAGATGGCCCCCACAGAGGTCCTTGTAACTTTAAATCTGTGATCCTCTGTCGTTCCCCATATGTTAAATGAGGTGGAACAAAATGCCATTTAAAGTCTCTTTCCATTAGAACATTCTCATTCTGCTCTTCTCTAAAATTCTCCTGCACCTGAGGAACTAAGGCCTCCAGTAGAGGGGGAACACTCCCAGAAGGACTTGGATGAGAATGACTGTGAGATGTGAAGACTGTGAGATTGTGACCTGGACCAGTGGAGGGCACATCCATAGAAAAATGAGATCACACATCCTCCATTCCTATTCAAGACAGCAAATGTGTCAGCTTGCTCCCATTAGTGAAGGACTGGACAACTGGCTGAAGCTGACCCCTCACCCTGCTTCCCCAGCCATGCACTTCTTCCTAGGGCTTCCCAAGCCAACAAGATGAGTTTTCAGGGATAAGAATTTGTTTACTTAAAATGACATTGTAGGAAATTAATGGTATTGATTGTTTTAAGGCAAATTAGCCTGTTCCTTTGATGAACATGAGAACACACAATATCCTCAGGTGCCAGTCTCATCAACTTGTTCAGTGATGGCAAACCCAGAAGGTCCCTGATTGTATGGGCCTAAAACAGGGTAGAGTTCAACCGCACCGTGGATTACTCCATGCTTCTCACACTGCCCTTTTAGCAGTTACGATTCTCTCTTATGATGCTTTATGTCACATTCTTGAGGGCTGCAGAGTCTGTGGAAGGTGTCTCCCAAAGTGAGCATCAATACTGGATAATCATCGAGTTCTTGACACTCTTCATCCACGATCAAAGTCAACGGTGGAAAAATCAGGTGACCACCACCTTAGGAAGCAAGCCTGAAATCTATCTAGTTTCCACTAAATGCACACACCCCCATCCAAAAAACAGAAGGATCTTGGGCCTCCCGCTCAAGGATCTGACCCAACATCCAAATTCCAAGCTTCGAAGGAAATCCTTAAAGGGGCCTCTTTATTCCACTGAACCCAGATGCTCCCAAGGCCACAAGGATCAAAGGTAAAAGATCAAAAGTAAAGATTTTCAAACATATCTATACACAACTCATAAAAAAATATATACAGTTCCCTTACTATGCAGCACAGACAATTTGGGACCTATCTATGGGTATCCTTGATGAAGACTGCACCAGAGGTGAGAGAGTTGGCCAAGTATAGGCACAAGGTGATACTCCAAGTACCAATCTTACTGAGTATGTGTGTGTTGGGGTGGGGATGCTAAAAGGATTTACCTCCAACTGCCTACTCCCTCCAAAAACCACCAAAACCCCTGAAGCTTCAAGAAAATGAGTAAGTTTCAGCAGACAGAAAACTGCTCTGGGCTCATGCTTTTTTCTGCAGGCCTGCAAAGAGCTATCTGGGAAAGAGGAGGAGGAGAGAATAAAATCAAGTGCACAATTATGAACCTTTTTTGCTTTTCTCCCGATGGTTCAGAGCTGCAGATAGTCCCTAGAGTCGGCATCACTGAGAGTTGGGGATTAATGTCCAAGTTCACCTTCACAAGCCCACTGTGTCCTAAATCAAGCCCCTCCACGAGGGAAACAACAGATGGGAGCAGATGGGGCTTGGAGGAACTGCCAGTGGAGGGGGGGGGAGGGACAAGAATCATATTTGCAATAAAAGGAAGAAGGAAAAAATAAACAAAGTGGTACAAATACCAGAAAGGCACTATGAGCCTTCCATAGATAAATGGCAATGTTCTCCTGCGGCGCCCAGGCTGAGCTCTCAGCTCATGAGCTTCCCTTAGTCTGCTGAGAAGGAATGGGGCCATGCAAACGTGTTATCATTAGCTACTGATCCTAGGGCAGAGATTCTAATTATGAATCAATTTAATAACCCAAGTTTTGGTAGGGTTGAAAATGTAAACCACAAACACTTCTAAGAAACTGAAAGGGGATTAAAAATGATTAAAAACCCCACTGCAGTATCTTCGGGGACTACAGCAGAACTCCCTAGGCAAGTGTCACCCAGGAATAGTAAGGCTTATATAGAGGGTGTCCCAAAAGTCTTACCACCATTTTAAGGCTTAACTGCTTAAAGCTACTGGACTGCAATTGGGGCAGGAACCCGGCAAAATTGGCTAATCTAAGTTCAACAGCCTAAAACGGCACTAAGACTTCTGGGACGCCTTGTCTATTAGGGATTACCACTATTCATCTGTCTCCTCCTGCCTGTCCTCAAGAACAGACTAGCTCCCAAGAGCACAGAAACCAACAGTTCTCCCTCAAATGCTGAGCTAGCTGTTTACTGAAGGAATCCATTTGATGAAGCAGCTGAATAAGTAACTGAGAACTCCAGCTCCTTGTTCAAGTCTGGTCTGGGCTAGGGAGTCTATACCTTTAACACTGGGAGATAGTTCCTTCCTAAAAGGCCACTCACTGGGAGGGAAGTTTTCAAAGGTCCACTTGATCTGCACAAAGCCAGACTCCCCAACATGGCCAATCTGTATCACCAGAGCGGACAGGAATCACTGAGGCCCACCCGGCGGCCAACTCAAGGACCCAGGAACCCCCTTTATGTACACAGTCACTGCCCAAGAAGGATGGGGTCTCCTGTCACACACACCCCTCTGCAGAGTCCCTTTCCAATTTCACCAGACATCTGCAGAACGGAAGTCTGCTGGGTGCATTTAGCCTTGGACAAAGCTACCACGCTCATCCCCCCTCCCCCCAAGGGGTTAGTTCAATTTTATAAGGGAATAGGACCCAGACATGCAATACATCAGAAATGAAGCAATACCAAAGAGTCTAATCACCTAAAGCCCCTAAGATAACCAAGTAGTGTTGCATTCAAATCAAGTCAGTATTCCTTCAAGTGTACAGAAAAGAAAGATTCCTTTGGAGATGTCAGAATCCAGACAGCGCTGCCTGACCTCCACTAAGAGCACAGCTGACAACACAAAAGCCCAGGTGATGCAGTGGGGTCTTCCCTGTCAACGCTCTGTGGGAGGTCCATTGGCATAGAAACAAGGTACAAATGGATGGTAGGAGCTTACTCCCCACAGAGATCCACACCCAGAGAAAAGGGTAGATTCCAACGCCATCAGAGATTGGCAGGGCAAAGGGTAACAGTAGGAGGAGTTGGCTGCTTCTCTTCCGCAGAGGCTGTGGAAGGGTAGGGGGGATGGAGGACACAGCCTCTCTCCCACTCCTTCCCAGGGTGTGATCAGTGCAGGGAAAGCAGTCCATCAGGCTGAGGTACAGTTCAGTTTCGCAAGGCCGCCAACCTAGGGAAAGAGGAGGTGGTCACTTCAGCAGGATCAACACCAGTAACTCCCACTCTCTTGGGAAAAAAGGAGGAGGTTCCTCTTTATATTTGGGCCCATCAAATAAATATATCTTTGCAATCAATACTTGCATTTCATGGGTCCTAAGATCATACTAGGAAATCCTGACTAGGGCACTGGATTGGAAAGAGGTAGCCAGGTAAGCAAGGGCCAGGAACCTGGCAGACTTGGCTTATCTGAGGACGGAGAAATACAATTAATGGCTCATGCTTGGCCCCTGTCCGCTTGGAATCAGCTATTTGATATATGTAGGATGCAGGAAGGAAAAGCAAAGTGGAGAAGAAGATACAGGGTCAAGAACTGAGTTCTATAAGGGTTAATGTTCAACTGTCATTCAGTTCAATAAGTTCAGGATCCAAGTGCTCAAGACACTACAAAAGAACATAGGTGTGATGTATTCACATGTGAAGAAGTCCACTTTGGGAGGCAGCCAGGTGGCCCAGGGAGTAGAGCACTGGCCCTGGAGTCAGGGGGACCTGAGTTCAAATCTGGCCTCAGATACTTGACACTTACTAGCTGTGTGACCTTGGGCAAGTCACTTAACCCCAACTGCCCTGCCCCCCCTCCAAAAAAAAAAAAAGAAGTCTACTTTCCCTTGTTAATGAAGCCTTCTTCAATTACTCCAGCACACAGGGCTCTCTCCCTTCTACTGGATTCATAAAGAGTTACCAAAGGATCTTAATGATACTAAAGGGTAACAGCAGCTTGTATATCCCCCCAGCGGGACTTCGTGGGAGGCAGGTGGATGGAGAAGCACATCTTAAATTTTTCATACATGCCTCAGTTGCCTAGTGCAGGGTCAGTGTTCTGAAAAGACCTGCTATTTCTATTCTGTAGCCAATGGTTTTAAACTTCTATCATCCTTTGCCCAGATGGCTAAAACGGCACATGATCTTTCTTATAAAAGCTTTCTGAGCCTTTGGCAGTAAGGCCTTACAAGTGGTCTCACCCAGCTTACCCACAGCCTAGGAGATGAAAAATAAGAGCATTCCCCTCTCTGGTAGCATGATGAGTGGTGAGCTGACCGCACAGCTCCAGGATCTGCTGCCCAAATGATAACCAGAATGATCCCACAATGCAGAGCGCCAGAACTAGGAATATCCTAGATCTACAGGGTTGGGGGAGTTGGGGGCAGGGGACATGGAAGGACTGTCTATTGAGCAGATGTACCTTCGAGATAGTTGGTCTTCCTGGCTTCTAACAGAGCTCTCTCCCACAGCAGAGGCCCCTTCAGGAAGCTGACTAAGCTGGTCCATGACCTCCAAGCCATTTTCCTCAGCAATCTGCACGATAAGGCTATCCACCTGCTCCTGAGGAGTGGTCAGTGTGGTAGCTGAGCTCATCGAGTCCTCCATCACCTAAAGAAGGAGGGAAAATCATCATTGTAGCAACAGGAAAGAAGAAGGCTGGCAAAGACAGAAAGGGTTCTACTGCACCTAACTTTAAAAATCATCTCATTTAAGCTCCTTTTATGTGGACAGCAGCTAAGGGAGGGATCCCATTCTCTGCTCATCCACATGTCAGGGGCTCCCTGGCCTCGCCTACTCTGTCTCTCAGAACTTCACTGCATCATATCCCTTTGCTCCTTATCAAGACCAACTCTTTTACCTAGGTCTACTCGATCTCCTCGCCCAGCCCACTAGTAGTCTTCTTTGCTGAATCATCATCCATCTCCTGCCCACTAAGTGCAGACATCCACCAAAGGGCTGTCCTGGGCCATTCTCTCTCCAATTACTCTCAATTATTATCTTTATGAAGTAAGATGACTCCCCTATCTATATATCTAGTCCTAAATTTCAGTTCTACCTGCTAAACAGCTGTACTCGGGTGTCCCAATGGCAACTCAAACTCAACCTATCCAAAACGGAGCTATCTTCTCTGCTAATCCAACCCATACTTCTAACTTCTCTTCCACTGAAAGAGAAAATATTTCTATTTCTATTCTTTAGTCACCCATGCTGACCATCTACAAGTCACTCTTGACTATTCCCTCTTTCTCATTTTCCATAGTCCATCAGCTGTCAAGTCTTACTGATTCTCCTATCATCACCTCTCAGAGCTGAGCCCTTTCTTGTCTCAGGATTCCCACCATGATTTGCCCGTCCTTTACCATAACAGCCTCCTAACTGGCTCTGTTGCTCCTGGTCTCTCCCCTTTCCAATCTGTCTCACTAATCATCTCACAAAGGCCCTGGCCTCAATGATTTTCAGTGGTCCCCTGCTGCCTCTGTAAGAAAACAGAAACTCCTCAGTGTAGCATCTAAAACTCACCCAATCTGACTCAATCCATCTTTGCAGACTTATCTCACATCCTTCCCTGTCACACTCTACACTCTAGGCACACTGGTCCATCAGTTATTCTTAAGTCTGACATTCCATCTCCTGTCTCCATGCCTTTGAAAAATTAGTGCAGAACAGCAAAGAGGCTGTAACTGACTCTGCTGGTCCTGAGTCTGGGGACCTCATTCTGCCTGACACATCCCACCTGTGACCTTGGACAAGTGACTTAAACTCATTGGGCCTTCCCTAGTTTATAAAATGACAGGGTTAGGCTAGATGGCCTCAGAAGACCTTTCTAGGTCTAAAGATATGAGCCTATAATGCGCTCTCCCCACACCTCAGTCATGCCCCGTTTCTTTCAAGGCTCAGGCTTAAAGGGCCTTTTCCTAAAGACTCTCCTCCTCTCCCCATTTAGTAGTTTCTGTCCTCGATAACCATGTACTCAGTTATCTATCTACAGTTGGCATGACCCTACACAGAATGTAAGATCCTCAGAAGAAAGCAAGCCTAAGAGGCATGGGATGACCGCACAAAGTCTAAACAGATGTTGGGCACTGCATGCATCATCACAAAGGCTGCTGTGGGGATTTTGTTTTGCTTATCTGTTTCTCTGTTACAAAGGATGGTGGTCTCTGGTAGCCACAGGTAGGGAGGAGTGGGGGACATGTGAATATCATTGTACTACATTAATAAAATTTTTTAAAAAGGAGAGTAAGATCTGCAAGGACAGGGTTTGTTTTTGCCTTTGTATCCCTGGTGCCTCAAGACACTTTCTCAGTAGTAGGTGTTTCATAAATGTTCGTGGAATCATAGTCCCTTCCCTTTCTCAGACTGAATGTAAATAGCAATTGTTCTGTTTTGGTCAGAAACCCTGAGGGCCTTCCTCTCCCAGATAGATTTTTTTTTTTGGACTTAGGTAAAAGAGGCCATTCTTCACCTCCTGTCTTACCTAGCCTTAATTACTTACTGGGGGTTGCCTCAGTCAAACTGAGACCTGGGAAAAATCTTAGCTTTAAAAGGCCTTGGTCTCCCACTGCATCCAGGGCCATTTCCAGTAGTTCTGATCTACATCTGGTCACTGGACCCAGATGGCTCTGGAGGAGAAGATGAGACTGATGACTGCACAGTCCTCCCTCACTTGAATCCAATTCACTTGCAAGTCATGGCATCACTCTTCAAGAACGGAGGACAAACAACAACAACTGACTCGTGGTTTACTGCTGAGTACTTCTGTCACAACGCTGGCCTCTGTCCCCTCTCTATATGGCTGCCTCCATCAAAAAACACACGCAGACATACATCTGAATGCAGCACAAGTTACCTACCGAAGTGTGAACATCCAGATTCTGAACCTGCTGCTCAAATTTGTCCATCACAGCAGACACCTTCTGCAGGTCCATGGTATTGAGGGCTTTGTCTAGGGCCTTGGTCACCTGAGCCATGTTCTTAGTTACCTAAGATAGGGTATGGGTGGACACAGAGGAAGCCAGAGAAAGGAAAAGATTAAAACCAAGAAAATGTCATCACAAAATGAGAAATGATGGATTCTCCGAACTCGCTAGAGCAGTCCTCACTGAACCAAACTGGGCTATCTCCATACTGCTCTAACCCAGCTAAGCGGGCTTTGGGGCTAATCCTGGGGCTTGGAGGAGCATGGATACTTCCTTTCACCAGAAGAGGTCCAGCCTTAATAATAAGAACTGAAGGCATTAAAACAATGTCACAGGATTTCAATAAAGCAGCACATCCCATGTAATTTTTATATCCCCTATAGCACTCAAAACAATGCCTTGTACATCGACATAATAGTTGATGTGAACAAATTAATACAAGGAGTTCTAGAGCAAAAAAGAAGATCTGATAATAGCTAACACTGCATTAACAAAATCCAGCTGCTAGAAAACTACAGTAACTTACCCCCTTCATGGTCACGGCAGTCTGGACCTTGGAGGCCACTGCATCCACACGGGAAGACATCCGAAGCCAGTTCAAACCCTCATTCTTTTTACGGATTGCATTCTCAGCATAGACCCGAGCACATTCCACATTTTTCTGCTGAAGAGCCTGTAAAGACAAAAGGAAATGTTAACTGAAACCAACTGGTTGGAATTGTATTTGCAAAATTTTCTTCTAACTCCTTTCAATCTCCCAATCTTTATTTTTCATCTCAAATGTAATTTGCAAAAGATGCCCACCCTTTCATAGATCCAAGCTATGAACTAGACTAAACTTAACGATAGTTTAAAAGATTCCAAACTTACGAAGATTTCACCATGTAAATTTCTTTGGATGTGCTCCTTTTTTGTTAATTCTGCACTTTTCATTCCCTGGGCCTCATCCCCATGTTAGTCCCAAGCTTTCCAACATTATAAGACAGTAAATAAGTTAAGAGTGCCCCCCACAAGTAACTCACATTTATACAGTCCTTTCAGATTTACCCAGATTCACAATAAAGCCTAACCAAAAAGGAGGAGGGACAGAAAGAGGGTGAAGAGAAAGGAGGGTGCTCATCAAATTTTTTAGCATAGTGCCTGTTTAAGTAGGCACTTAAGGCAGGCAGATCAATAAGATTCTTGAGGCCCTGACACACCTGGCACGGGCATTGCCACAGGGATGTGATCAGACAGAAGGTATTTTTTTACTGTAGAATCACTGCCCTCAGCAGGGCTGCCAGTCACCTCACCTTCTTGACTTTGGCTTGCTCAGCCTTAGAGTCTTTCTCAGCCTTCTTGGCCAACTTCTCCAACTGTTTTGCTGTGAACTGAAAAGAAATAAAAAATGTACTAAGCAGTAACTGGAGAAACAGTGTGAGAGAGGGCTCTCTCAAGTTTTACCAAGTCTCTCTTCACTAGCGAGTAAAGAGTCCCAAGAGGCAATCCTAGTTCTCAGTCTTGTTAGATGCCTTAGGGTACACCCTTGTCACTTACCAGTTATCAGTCACCACTGAGTGCTGGACATTTTAAAGGATGAGGCCAGCTGCTGCAGATGTGTGATTCTTCCTTCTATGGTGGTGCCAGTCAGGTTACCAGGAGCTGTGATTCCTACATTCTCTCTTTCAAACTATTAGTCACATTCCCTTCCAAGCTAAGGAGAGGTCTGAGGAAGTCTGACTAATCCTGTTTCTACCCTGAAGAACTTGCTGGGACAGAAGCTCTCAGAATATAAAGGTAAATACAGAACTTCTGTTAAGTTTGGAAAATCAGAACAATAAATGGTTTTCTTAGATTTATTCTGTAACATCCAAATTGAAGCCCACCATTAATCCCCTTTGAGCCTACCATTAATCCCCTTTATATTCTTGTCTTTGTCTCTGCCCTACACCCTGAAATGGCTTGAAACAGTTTAAGGCATAGTTCTGGGTAGATTGCCCAAGGCTAGTCCCCTGACCGCGGCTCCCCCCCCCCTTCTCCTGATTCGGTATTCTGTATATTCTCTCCACATCAGCATTATGTGCAAGGATCAGTTTCAGGGTAGGGTATAAGTTCATCTTAAGGAGAGACCACCCTGTTACCAAACAGGGTCCCCACACCCTGGGTTATGGTGCAACTATTCTGCTGAACAAGCTAGGTCCCTCCACCCATTCTAGGAAGCTGACCACCCTGGGAGGGACCCCCTTGTCACAGGATGGTCGCACCCCTGTATCCTTGCGCCATATTCCCAAATTAGCTCTGAGCTATGGATCCAACCAATGGCTGATCTTTGCTTCTGTATGTCATTGCTGCTGCTAGCGACCCTCCCTCATTGTGTAATTGTGGTTTTTGCCTTTATAAGCATTGTAGCCCCTCAGTTCGGGACTGCCTGATTTGAGTGTACTTTGAGTATGAACTCCAGGTGGTCGCGCGCTTGGCCAATAAATCCACACTTAAATTTACCTTGAACCCAGGTCTCATCTCACTGTTTATTTTCTACACAACAATTCTATCCATAAATTCTCACGCTTAACTCTCTTGTGGGAAGAAAAAATTGTGAGAAACAATTCACACTCAAAACTTTCTAAAACTTTTAAAGGGTTTTCCATTTATAAAAAGAACAAACAGAAACAAGATTCTGTACAAGAGCTCAAGAGTTAAGCACAGTAGCAGCAATGTTGTAATGATGATCAACTGTGAAAGACTTGGCTACTCTGATCAATACAGTGATCCAAGACATATCCAAAGGACTCCTGATGAAAAAATGCTATCCACCTAGATAGAGAGAACTGATGAACTCTGAGTGTAAATTGAACTATAATTGTCTTGCTTTTTTTGTATGACATGGATAATATGGAAATAAGTTGTGCAACTATACATGTGAAATCACGCACAACTTATTTCCCTAACTGCACAAGGAGAAGCAAGGACAGAAAACATCTTTTGGGGGGATGGCACTAGGTTAAGCTGGCTGGGGCTTACAGACAACAAGTAGATGTTCCAGGAGCTAACTGAATGAGTGATAACATTCCTTTTCAACTATACCTTGAAACCAGTTGGGAGGGGTGACTGCATTCTTGAGCTTAAGTTCACAACTGAGAAATGTGGCCTGACAAAATGGGGCATAGGGTCAATTACAGAATAGAATCAATACAGTAGAAATTAGAGGTAATATAAATTCTTATCTTCTCACATAATTTTTTTTTTAAAAAGAACGAAATGAAGTCTTTGGATACAGCGGGGAAAAGTAGAATGGTATCCACTACTACCCCGGATGCCACTTGGTGGGACCAATAGTATAGGTTTAGCCACCTTTGTAAATAATCCATGCCAGCCCTATTAAATAAGAAAGTGAATTTCCTTATTTTCAATTCCTAATCCAATTAAGAGGAAAGAAGCTCATCAAAATGAATGCGGACAAATTGTTCTTTAGGAAAGAGAAATATTCGTTAAAACAGCCAACACCTACCAGGGCTTTATGCTAATGCTTTCTGATGCCTTAACATCAGCTGTCAACATACACAACTAACAATCCAAAGAACTTCTATGTAGAACCTTCTCCGTGGCACTGCCCCTTCCTAGAAGCTTTGAGAGCCTTGAACTGCTTGCAAAGGATTAACAGAACTTAAGACAGCATCAAATTCCAAGTACTGCAGACCTGAAGCTCACACAAATCAATAAACTCCACCTTCTGAATACACATACATACGTACATGTACATACACACACACATACACACACACACACACACACACACACACACACACACACACGCAATTAATTTTCTTCCACGATCACCAAAGGCAAATTTGATGGCACTATCCATGGCCAGATGCTTAGCCACAAAGTACTTTCCACACATCCCTCTCAGGTGGCAAGTTGCCCTTTTGTGACATTCTCCCTCTGACTATTTCTTTTCCCCTGCAACACTTCACTCCTGTTTTCTCATATTATGTTCTTTGTCCTCTGTTGATCAAGGTTGTACTTGATGTTCATTTTAAACAGATTTCACCAGTGAAAATGTTGGAGGTTAAGAAAGGGGAACACACAAAATATGACTTGCTCTGGGCTTCTGTGCTACATACAGTATTTCCTCTCTAGTCTCACCTTCCAACAAAGCCAGCCCTTAGTTCTCCATAGATTAGAAGAGGAAAGATACTTAAAAATCATCCTGTACAACCCCCTCAATTAAGAAATGGGGAGACTAAGGCCCAGAGAGGTGAACTATTTCCCTCAAAGTGATAACTTAGTGGTAGAGCTGAGAAAGGGGCCCAGGCCTCCTGTCTGAAGTCCTACACTCTTCCCATGCCACTGTTTGGCTACATTGTGTAGGGTACACAGCACCAGTCAATGTGCGACCCTTTTTGAGGGCCCCATTTTTAGAGGCTAAGTGTCTTTTAATGATACATGATCAATCTCAAGGCTTCTAGTGTCTATGTTTTTAGAATATAGTTTTCAACAATATGGAAACTCCTAGATAAGTATGTCAAAACTTGCTTCAAGAATGATTAGTTTCTAAGTTGCTTAGCACAGTGCCTGGCACATAATAGGCATGTAATGAGTGCTTGATGCCTTCCTTGTTTTAAGTGTGTGCATAACTATGAAATCTAGGCCTACTACCTCATTCATTCTGAAGGTGATGGGAAACTGATCATACAAGATGTCATTAACCCTGACCAATCTTGAAGTAACCTCAGAATTTTAATTAATCTGTGGACAGCCAAACTAATCCCATACCTGCTTGAATCTAGGGCAAGTGGTAGCAAATGCTTGGATAAGATGAAGGAAGAAAGAAAAAACAGAAATCTGCCTTACTACTGTTTCCTATCCTCTCTTATGTGTTTTCTAATCCAAAAACCACACTATTTCTGAGAGTACCTGATTGATCGGGAAGACTCATGCAGTGATATCTCCAGTAAGTTTTAGCCCAAAATAACCCGGAGAATGCAAGATGGAGATGACCTCCAGATGGCCTAATTGGCATGTAATCAGGGAGAGACCAAAAGCAAACATAAGTAAAAGTCTACTCTGGTTTAACTAAGAGAGCCAAAACTCAGGTGGAAGGAAAAGGCTCAGCTTTCATGAAATCTCTTTGAAATGTGATATTAATGGATTTGAGGCTGCCTTTTAGAAGCTGAGGCAAGCGAAAGGATAAGTACAGCGTTCAAGTTGTGTTTCTTAAAGATAAGATGCTCAATCTTTTCTGGGTGAGTCAAGCTGACCTGCTTTTGCTCAGCTCCAGACAAGAAAAGCAACTAATAAGCCATCAAGCCAACTAAGAACCCCTTCTTGTCAGCAGCA
This sequence comes from Trichosurus vulpecula, assembly GCF_011100635.1. Classification (NCBI taxonomy): domain Eukaryota; kingdom Metazoa; phylum Chordata; class Mammalia; order Diprotodontia; family Phalangeridae; genus Trichosurus; species Trichosurus vulpecula. The sequence goes on from NC_050575.1 coordinate 391,383,649, forward strand.
TAACTTTGCCAGAGTATCACACACAAACTTATCATCAGGGCCACAAGCCATTGGAGGTTTTTCTAGTATGTGACACTTATACTATGAATATTTACTAATCATAGGCCAAGATTAAAGAAACAAAGTCCTTTCAGTACATACCTTCAACTGGAACAGGGTATCTGAAAAGAGAAAAGATACAGTTTAAGGATTTTAGAAGTGATTAAATTAAAAGACGATGGCTTTTTCACAAACATATCTAGGAATGGATGCTTCTTGATGCTAATAAAACTAAGAGAAGGAGATCAATCAATAAATATATACATCAAACAGGATTCCAAAGTTACATTGAGAAGGAACTTTATAGCGATCATCTTGTTCACCACCACCATCACCTTTCTACAAATGAGGAAACTGAAGCCCAGAGAGGTGAAATTACTGATCTCAGGTCAAAGGCATTAAGCACCATCCAGGTGTCCTGTCTTATGGGTCCCATTCCAAAGTACCCCATTAGTGGGCTTTCCCTATTCTTCTCCAGTTACTTAACGGTAATGTCGAGTGTCTCACTGACTTTGGATTTTCCTTTCAAACTTTCTGATGAAGGAAAATGAATAAGAAAGGAGGGTGATGGTGTTTATGGCATCAGAAAGTCTCAATTTTAGAAAGCTGGAAGAGAATGCTTTGGTAGGGTTATGAGTTTTTTGTTTCTTTTCTGGCTATTCTCCTCCATGCATAATTGGCCACTTCTGCAAAGACATGCATGAATGACTTGACAAGTCATTCAACATCAACTATTAGCCATAGGATTTCCCTGTTTACTGAATAAGGAAAATTTTTTTCAGAAGGTACAAATAATTTACTGCTGCAACTCCAGTCTCCCAAAAAGTGCTGTAGAGGAGCTTCTGCTCTCTATAAATCAAAGCCATTGCCCTGGGCCTAGGCCTTCAGCTGCCACAGGTATACGAACCAGTCTAATCAATGCCACACCCAGACTACTGCAGTGATCTCAGCAGAGGTCCACAACACCAGAGTAAATTTTGTTTTGGGAGAGAAAGGTTTCACCTCAGAGCAAATTACTATTGTTGAGTAAAACTGGGTCTGGGAGTGAAAGTGAATGCTATGTACTCTTATCATGACCAAGCTTGACACCCCTCCCCCCAAGGGATAATGCACCTCCCTCTCTTTCTTTTGGGGGACAGGTAGGGGAAACCAAGGCCATACAGATGTGAGATGCATATGCTGTCAGACTCAGTTGATGTGTTGGTTAGTTTAGTTGTACTGTTCTTTCCTTGTGTTTTTTTTTTCTTTTTGTTTTTTCCTTCTCTTTGCTAAAGGGATAGCTCTAGGGGTAGAAGAACGATATATACAAAAATTAAGGTGAGTTAAAACGTTATTAACACAAATTTTAAAAGTGAAAACAAAACTGAGTCCGGATGAGTTATCATGAGGCATCAATACAGCATGCATTGCTATGTGACTCTGATACACGAGGACCGGGACATTTAGGAATCCTGACAGCATCCAAGACTTTGATAAAGAGGATCTCTCCTTCCAGCTCCTGAACATTTTGGCAAATGTAGCTTTCGGTCTTTTTAAAGTGAGGCTTCCATTGCAAAAAGTTACCAGGGATGTAGTAAAAGGAATTCACGGTCAGTCAGGAGTTGAAATATTTAACTGCTGAAATCCCTTCCAATTCGGATATTCTGTGATTCCTTGGTGCAGCTGATTCCTCACGGTCACCTCTCCCGCATGACACCAGTTGGCTGTGCTTACTTCTCTAGATAAGACTAAACTATCAGCTCTTCCCTAGTCTATTTATGAAAGATGTCGCTCAGATACAGACTGGATTTAGATGGCCTCTGCACACAGTAGGCGCTTAATAAGTTTGTCGCATATTATTTTGTATTTCCCCCAACAGTGATCTGCACACGTGGAGAGATGACAGGGATCTCAGGTATCCACAAGTACCTGGCACTATTTCGGGGGGAAGGGAGATGTCAGGGCTCAGAAATGGACCCTGGTAACTCAGAGCCATAGAACTGCAAATGTCCACACAAATCATCCCGTCTCGGGGTACCTGGGACCGGGTTCTCCAACATCCCCCCCACCCCGTGCAGTCACAAAGCTTCCGTCGGAAGATTACCGAGAACCGGGAAAGTAACAACTCTAAAGGCAGTTCGTATTCTGTGATCGATCGATCAATCAACACCAATTAGGCACCAATAAAGTCCTGGACGCCTGCTAAACACCGGGGAGACCAAGGCGGGCTGACCCAGTGCCTGCCCTCAGGGAGCTGACAATCGAAGAGCAGGGATGAAATGAAGACGGACAGGAGGCCCGGCGGCCACCACTGGAGGGCGTGGGGTCCCGCCACGCCCCCTTCCCTCGCACCACCATTGCCCCCACCCCCGCCCCTGCCGCACAGGTGAACCCCGCGGTAAAGGGGGAAGGGGTGGAGCCCCGCACTGGGGCCGGGTCCGAGGGGACACGAAGGCTGCTCCCCGCCCCCCCAACGTCAATCCTCCTCAGCCGCGGTCCCGGGCTGTCTTACCGTCCATGGCGAACGGGCCGCGGCGCCGGCGCCTCAGAGGCCGCTGGGCTGGGGTAGAGGACCGGAGCTGGGCGGGAAGGGGGGGTGTCAGCGTCCAATGTCGGCGACCCCGGCCGACCCGCAGCGCCCCAGACGGCACTTCCGGGAATGCCCTTCCTGGTGCTGCGCTTCTCTTCTCGCGAGAAGAATGAGCAGGATTCGTCCCGCCCGCCTTCGCCCCGCCCCTTCCTTCCGCCCCATTCCCCCGTCCATCTTAGCAGGGCTCTTCCGAGCCACGTGATGAGGGTGCGCCCCTCGCAATTCAGCAGGGCGGGGCCAAGGAGAGGCGGGGCCATGGGGTGGGTGGCTCCTCCCCGCGGGCTCCCGGCCCCCGGCCCCGCCCCTCCCGGGTGCTGACGACACCGCAGCTCTTGTGAGTCACAGTGGCCCGGCCTTTGGTAGAGGCGATGGGGGCGGGGTGGAGGAGAGGACGGGGACGCAGACAGAGCGCTCGGTGAGGGGGCATGGACGAACCCACTTATGGGACTTAGCAAAAGCAAAGGCCCGTCAGGTAAAAAGAAGGCTCCAGTCCAGCCGCCCCCTCTCCTCCCCAGGGGTTTCCAGCCTAATGGACTGGAGGCGGCGGGGAGAAGGAGCTCCCCGGAACTTGTGTGCTGGACACTTATTAAGTGCTTACTGTATACCGTGAACTAGACCATGGTCCCTGCCGTTCTAACGGAGGAGACCACATCCATTCGTAATATAGGCATACCCTAGGTCCATACAAAATGCAGGAAAAGCACCGAGGGAGGTAGGTGCCTTGGAAAGACCCCCTTACCCCCCAGAAGATGAAATGAGGCCCGCACTCCGGACCCCGGGATCCCATGAGAAACATTTTTGTACCAGGGCGAATGTGGGAATTTGTTTTTGCTTGACCATATATTGTCAGGGGTTCAAAACCTGTTTCCTCCAATGTGGGGAAGTGGGGAGGAGAAAAAAAAATTTATTGGAAAAAGAAAAGGAATGGAGTCAGTGGTTGGAGTATTGTGGATGAGGAACAAGAGGTGGGCTACTGTAACTACAGTATATGAAGAGGAGTTAGGTAAAAAGGCAGGTAAGATCTCAGCTTAGGAAGGGCTTTAAATGCCAAAGAGAGCATTTTATACATAATAAGCACTTAATAAATGCTTGTTGATAAGATTTCTGGAACTGGGAGCCACTGTGAGTTTATTGAGTGGCGGAGGGATGACACTCAATTCCAGGGCTTTACAAAGATCGCTTGGCTGCTGAGTGAATGGAGGAAAGGTTGTAAGTAGACATACTAACCAGAAGGCTGTTGCACTAGTGTAGATGTGAGGTATTATGGCCTGCATTAGGGTAGCGACTGTGCATAATAGAGAGAAGGAAACATATAAGAGACGTGTGAAGGTAGAAAAGGACAAATTGGATATTTAGGATGAGTGAGAATAAGGAGTCAAAGATGACAGCAAGGTTGCACCCAAGGTGTCTAGGAGAATAGTGGTACACTCAACAGTAATAGGAAAGTTAGAAAGAATGGAGGGTTTTTTAGTTTTGTGGAAAATTCTCTTTGACATATTGAGTTTAAGATGCCTACTAGATGTCCAACTCGAAATGTCCAAAAGAAAGTTGGTGATTTGGGTCTGGAGCTCAGGAGAGAGGTTAGAGCTGGATATATAGGTCTGGGAATCATCTACATTGAGATGATAATTGAATCCCTGGGAGTCAAGATCACCAAGCAAGATAGCACAGAGAAAGAAGAGAAGAGGGGCAAGGCCAGACTGTTGGAAGATACCAGCAGTTAGTGGACCAGATTTAGAAGAAGATTTATCAAAGTGGAGACTAAGGAAGGGCAGTTAGGAAGGAGGAGAAACTAGGAAGAGGGTGCTGTCTCATAACAGGAGAATATGTAGGAGAAAAGAGTGATCTACCACGTCAAAGGCTTCACAGAACTCAAGAAGGATGAAGACTTGAAAAAAGGCTGACAAATTTGGTCATTAAGTGGCCATTGGTAATTTAATCAATAAGCCTTTATTTAGTGCCTGCTCTGTTCTAGTAGGCACTGTGCTAAGTGCTGGGGACACAAAGAAAAGTAAAATGCAGTCCTCGCCCTAAAGGAGCCCACAAATCTAATGGGGGAGACAAAAAGCAAACAAATATGTACAAAAAAGCTATGTACAGGATAAATAGGAAGTAATGGAGAAAAGGCACTAGAATGAGGAAGGGCTTCCTGTAGAAGATGGGAGTTTGCAGGTGTCCTACACTCTTGCCAAGTGATATGTTGGACACCTTCTGACCTGAGGGGCTGATCTTCCCGTGTCATATCTTTTGTCATTTTAATACTGTCCACGGGGTATTCTTAGCGGATACTGGAGGGGTTTGCCATTTCCTTCTCCAGTGAATCATCTTTTGTCAGGACTTTCCACTATGATGTGTCCTTCTTGGGTAACCCTGCATGGCATAGCTCACAGTGTCATTGAGCTATTCAAGCCCCTTCACCACAACAAGGTAATATTGTACAGGAGGCAGCCACAAAAAAAAAAAAAGAAAAGGAGCAAAAAAGCAAAATTACAGTCTGATGAGACACTTTACAAACAACTGAGGAAAGAAGGAAAATGAAAAGGTTTTTTACTTCTTTTGAAAAAGGGAAAGATTACCCAACTGACTGCAGAATTCCAGAGTTTAGCAAGGAGAGATAATGTTTTCTTAAATGAGCAATGCAAAGGAATAGAAGAAAGTAATAGAATTGGAAAGAAGCAATCTCCTCAAGAAAATTAGAGATATTGAGGGAAAATTTCATGCAAAAGTGGGCATGAGAAAAGACAAAAATGGTAGGGCTTTAACAAAAGTAGACCAGATTAAGAAGAGGTGGCAAGAATACACAGAAGAACTATACAAGAAAGATCATAACGTCACCAGTAACTGCAGTGGTGTGGTTACTGATCTAGAGCCAGACATCCTGGAGAATGAAGTCAGGTGAGCCTTAGGAAACATTGCTAATAATAAGATTAGTAGAGGTGACAAAATTCCAGAAGAGCTATTTAGAATCCTAAAAGTTGAAGCTGTTAAAGTGCTGCACTCAGTATGCCAGCAAATTTGGAAAACTCAATAGTGACCACTGGATTAGAAAAGATCAGTTTAACTCCCAATCCTAAAGAAGGGCAATGCTGAGGAATGTTCAAATTACTGAACAATTATATTCATTTTACATGCCAGCAAGGTTATGCTTAGGATTCTGCAATTTAGGCTTCAGCAATAAGTGAACTGAGAATTACCAGAAGAGCGGCTGGTTTTTCAAGAGGCAGAGGAACTAGAGACCAAATTGCCAACAAGAAAGCAAGGCAGTGCCAGAAAAAAAAAATCTGCTCCTGCTTCATTGACTACACTAAAATCTTTGACTGTGTGGATCACAACAAAATGTGGCAACTCCTCAAAGAGATGAGAGTACAAGATCATCTTGTCTCCTGAGGAAGCTGTATGCAAGTCAAGAAGCATGGGACATGGGACATCTGGTTGATTTAAGATTGGAAAAGGAGTCCCACAAGGCTGTATATTGTTGTCCCCATATTTATTTACGTAGAGAGTACATCAGGTGAAATGCCAGGCTGGTCAACTCAGCCAGAATTAAGGTTGCTGGGAGAAATAACAACAATCTCACATATGCAGATGATACCACTCTGATGACAGAAAGTGAAGAGGAATTAAGAAGCCACTTTATGGTCTTGAAAGAGGAGAGTGCAAAATCTGGCTTGACATCAAAGAAACTAAGATCTGGGCAACTGGCCCCATCATTTCTTGGCAAACAGAGGGAGAAGAAATGGAAGCAATGTCAGATTTTATATTCTTGGGTACAAAGATCACTGTAAATGGCAGCCACGAAATTGAAAGATACTTGTACTTCGGAAGGAAAACTATGGCAAATTAAGACAGCATGCTAAAAAGCAGAGACACCACCTTTCTGACAGATGTCCTTATAGTCAAAGCCATGGTTTTTCTGGTGGAAATGTATGGCCATGAGAGTTGGAATATAAAGAAAGCTGAGCACTACAGAATTGACACTTTTGAATTATGGTGCTAGAGAAGACTTTTGAGAGTCTCTTAGACAACAAGGAGATCGAATCAGTCAATACTTAAAGAAATTAATTCAGACTCTTCATTGGCAAGTCAAACATTGAAGCTTAAATACTTTGGCCATGTTAGGAGAAGACAAGATTCATTGGAAAAGACCCTGATATTGGGAAAGATTGAAGGCAAAAGGAAAAGGGAATGGGAGAGGATGGGATGGATAGATGGTGTCATGGAAGCAACAAACATGATCTTAGACAGACTTTGAAAGATAGTGGAGGATAGAATGGCCTTGTGTGCCATGGTCCATGGGGTCCCAAACAGTCAGACATGGCTAAACAACTGAACAAAGGCAACAAACTCGTATATCTGCTGCCTCCTTTCCAAGACATTTCATACTGTTCCCCTTCAAATGTCCCACATCCCAGCCAGGTTGGCTTACTTCTTATTTCCAGAAGTTGGCATTCCTTGTCCTCCACACCTCGGCACACAGACATCTTGTGCTTGGAATACATTGCCTGCACTCCCTCTTTAGCTTCTTTCATGACTCATCTCAGGTATCCTGTTCTTCCTGGAGGGTTTCCTAAACCTAGTGGTGATTGTTCTCTCCCTCCTCAGATTGTCTTGATTTTATTTATCTATGGACACTCTGTATGCCTCCCTCAGAATGTGAGTTGTTTGTTGAATTGCCCTGATGAGGATTGGGAATCAGGAGCAAATCTCTCCCCAAACTTTCTCTACTAAGAAGAATGTGGTAAAGTGATTCAAAGGCTAGCCTTGCTGTCTGGAAGTCCTGGGTCCAAGGCCTCCTCTAACTCATTCTCTGTGGCCATGATCAATTCACTTAACTTTTCACAGCCCAGGCTACTCTGGAAGACTCTTGAGTTAGAGAAAAGTTACTCATCTGCATCAGTAGAGGAAATTCTCACAAAAATCAGTGAAATCACCAGGACAAGAATATAATATTTATAATAATAACGTTCATGTGGCCTTTTTTAGGCTTACACTGTTCATGTACAATTGATGTTTCTAAAATGTGGGATGTGATGAAGGATAGCAAAGGTATGTTTACTTGGCTTCAAAGGAGAGGAAGTCATCTGCCACACACAGTGAGTGAAATGGAAAATGAGTCCCTAAGACCCAGCTCTCAGTCCATTGAATGAAACCATGCTCTTTCCTGCAGAAAACAATATCTCAGAGTTGGAAGGTCAGCTACTCCAGCCCACACCTAGATAAGAATCCCCCCTATAATATATGCAATAGGTGGTCATACAGCCTTTGCTTAAAGACTTTCAGGGAGAGGCCAACCTTCCAAAGAAACCCAGTTCATTTTATGGAGTTGTTAGTTGGGAAGGTTTTCCTTACATCAAGCGCCTCTCTGAGGCTGCTCCCACTTCCACCCATTACTATCATTGCTGCTAGTGGCAAACCTGACAGTTTTTTCCATACACGATTTCCATGCAAATAGCTGTGTGTTTCTGAAAAAAAATAACCATTTCCTTCACAGCTGCCTTGATTGGCTACTCCATGGTGGATCTCACTGGGGAACAGAAGAGGCAAGTTGTTGATTGCCTTCATCCAATTATTTATTTATCTCCCTGTTATTTATTTGTTTGTTTCCAGATGTGCCCAGCAGTTCAATTCAGAAATCCAAGAATAAGAGTCAGAGCAAATATGTGGACAGACAGTCAACAAGCAGCCGTCCTAGCATGATTTCCAATGCTTCCAGCAGTTATGGATCTGTGAAAACACCTATGAAATCTCCACGAAATATTAATGAAACTGGTAGGAAACATCTAAAAGGGGGGTCTATTCAAATCAGAAAGGATATGACTAGGGTGGAAGGCATACCTTTTGGATTTCGTTTCAGCAAATATTGATAAAGCTACTAAGATGGAAGGCTTTGGGAAATCTAAAAACACATATGACCCTGACCCTAAACAATGTAGGACTATACAATTTTAGTATTGTATGGAGTAGTAGTAGAAGACATTTATGCAGATGATCCCACTACAAGGTGAGTATGAAGAGCGCAAAGGAGATCTCCAGACAACATGCTAAAAGTATTTCGACATATCTAGGTCATTTTTTTACCGGAAAGATTTGGAAAGGTTTCACAGAACAGGTGGCTTATTAGAATTGAGCCTTGAAGGGGTTGGCGGGTGCGGGGGGAGGAATATTTACATAGCACGAACTATATGCTAGGCACTGTGATAAGTTGGCATTTTTACAAATATTAGTTCAATTCATCATCCTAACAACCCGGGGAGGTAGGTGCGATTATCAGCATCCTGTTGTATGGATGAGAAGATGGAAACAGACAGAGTTAAAGTGACTTGCCCATGGTCACACAGGTAATATCTAAGGCAGAATTTGAACTCAGATCTTTCTGACTCCAGATCCAATACTTTATCTACTGTGCCAACTAGCTGCCCCTAAAAGAAGGGACTTGATCAGGTGGAAATGAGATAGGAAAGTATTGTGTTCAAAGGTGACCTTGAACAAGGACACATAGGGCCACAAGAGGCCATGATGAGAACAGATATAAGACTTGAAAGGGTTCAGAGGCTAGAAGGCATTGACTACCAGGAAAAGCAATTTATCCTGAATTCAGTGAACAGTGGGAGGTCACTGGAGGCTTTCTGAGTAGAAGAGTGATGTGATCAGAGGGTGCCTAGGAAGATGACTTGGGCAAGGATTGACAGAGCAGCCTGGAGGCAAGAAAGGATCACTGAGGTCCTGAACCAGGGTGGTGCCCAAGGGAACAGAAAGAAAGGACAGAGATAGCAGAAACTTTACATAGATGGAAATGGTCATTGGGCCCTAGGAAACCCCTGATCTGCCATTAACAAATTTCCCTTCATCTTAGACCTTTTCTTCTCACCCTCCTTCCATCTTCTGGCACCTCCCAAATTGGCTCCAGTAGTAGACACCACATCCATGGCCCTCCTCTTGGAGACTGGGGGAGCCTTCCTTTGTACCCTACCCCATTCCCTGGGCCAAGAGGAGGAGGAGGAGGAGGAGGCTTCCTCTTTGCCTCTTGTTTCCACTCCTAATTCTTCCCTTTTTTTTTTTTCTGAGACTTGGTCTTCCCATCTTACCCAGGCTGGAAGTGCAGCAGCTACTGTTCATTGGCATAGAAGCTTTGACCCTCTGTGTTTCCAACATGGGCTGACCTGCCCCTCCCTCAGGAGCCTGGCACCCCCCCCCCCCGCAAATACACCCACATGAGCTCACCACATTGCTTGAAGACCAGTAGAGACACCCAATCAGTTTTAACTCCATTTGCAGCTTAGAACTCCTGAGCTCAAGCAGTTCACCAACCTCAGCCTCACCCAGTAGTCAGGAACATAAGCAGGTGCTGCTGCTCCAGTGTTGAACGACCCCTCTTTCTCTGAGGTTCACTTCTTCCATCTATACTACCTGATCTAGACCCTTGTGGCATTAATCTACTGTCCCCACCCCAGGTCATTCTCCCTCCTTTCTCAAGGTGTTAGGTATCTAGTTCACAGTCTCTCTATCCCAGCCACTGCCTGTGTTCTTGGTGGACAGACTGATGTCCCCTGGCCTTATACTTCATTAATATCCTGAATGTACCTTTCCTCCATCTCAGCAAACACTCTGAAATTTCTCTATCTCATCATCATCTCTTATCCTTCCATCTCTCCCCTGCCTCCTTCCTCCTAAATCTGTTCTTCATTCTGACTGGGAGCTCGAGTCCCTAAGTCTTTCCCTGTTCCATCAGTGCCTTCTCTGTTTTCCCACTTCTCCCTTCATCCTGCTTTCTGCTCCATCTAGGGAACCAGTGCAATTAGACCCTCTCTGTTGCCCCAGAATCCCTTGTGCTGTTGTCTGTCATGCCTGCCCAGACCCCAAGCCTGGATTGTCCCCACCATCTGACTTCTCTTCTCCTGTTCTGAAGGAAGTCACTTCCATGCAAACTGGTTCCATGAGAAATTCTCTTCCATGAGATTGACAGTGCCCTCACTATTGCTTGGTAGTATTCCTTTTCTTCTTCCCCAATAGACTCAAACAATCCCCACATTGTCTGTTCCACATCTTCGAGCTCCTCATACCTATCTCTCTGTCTGTCTGTCTGTCTCTGTCTCTCTCTCTCTCTCTGCCTCTCTCACTCTCTGTCTCTCTCTCTCTCCCCACAGTCTCTCTCTCTATGTGTCTATCTGTCTCTCGTCTCTGTCTCTCTGTCTGTCTCTCTCTCTGTCTCTGAGTTGACCAGGCACAATTGATGTCCTCCATCATGAGCTCCCTTTTCTCTCCCACTAAAAACCTCTCAACCCCCCTACAAAATCCCCCCTCTCTTCTCATCTGTTCCAGTCTCTGAGGTGGAGGCCAGCACCTTCCCTTGTGCCTTCTATCTCATCCCTTGCTGTCCTCTCAAGGAGTCATCCTCTCACTCTTCTACAGCTTCAGTATCTCCTTATCTATTGGCTCCTTCCCCATTGCCTACAAACATGCCTATTTCTTTCCATCCTTCAGCAAGGCTCCCTTTGGCCTACTACCAGCCTCTCAAGTTCTCATCCTTCATCTCTTCTTTTCAGAGCCAAGTTCCTAGAAACTCACTTGAGTGTAACATAAACCACTTCCTCACCTCACTACTCCTTTGAAATTGCTTTCCCAAGGTCACCAGTAATCTCTTAAATGCTATATCCAGTGGTATTTCCTCAGTCTTTATTCTCCTTGAACCTCATTAAAACTTTTGACACTGTTAACCTCCTCCTGGATACTCTCCTCTCTTGGCTTCCAGGATACTGCTCCCTCCCAATTTTCCTTCTGTCTCTCTGACCCCTCCTTCTACAACTTCTCCATTGGATTGTTAGCCACATCCTGCCTTCTAACTGCAGGGATCCCTTGAGGCTTTGTCCTGATTCCTTTTCTCTTGTCTCTCTTTACCCTCTTTCTTGTCAATCTCATCAACTCCCTTGGGTTCAGTGATCACCTCAGCACAGAAAATGCCAAATCTACATATTCAGCCCAAACTTCTCTTTGGAACACCAGTTCTCTCTCCCTTGATGTGATCTCAATCTCACCACGTGAAAAACAGAAGCTACTTTCTCCCTTCCTACATCAAACTCTCCACTAAAAATTCCTGTTTCTGTTGAGAGCCTCCCCATCTGTTCAGTCACCTTGGTTCTTAACCACAGAATTGCCCTTGACAAATGCTAAGTACGTTCTTTTTGTAGATGAAAGGAAGGAGCCAGTGGAGAAGGAGATGTTGAAGATGCATATGAGAAAAAAGGAATGATGGATAAAACAAAGTCCTGGACGAGAGGGGAGGGAAAGGGAGGGAATTTGAAGCTCAAGTGTGAGCCTATTATCTTAGGCAAGGAAGAGGGCTGCGTCTTCCTCAAAGATGGGGGGGGAAGGATAAGAAAATGGTTGAAGACATTGAGAGATTTGGAAGACTGGAGGAGGGAGTGAAAGGGATTGATATGGGATGCCTTCAGCCTTTTCAATAAATAGAAAGCAAGGTCAGAAGAAGGGGAGAGAGAGAAAGAAAGAGTTGGGGGCTTGAGAAGAGATTTTATGAGAGATATTGCATAGCAAGTGCTAGGTGGGGAACCTGTGGCCCTGAGGCCACATGTGGCCTTCTGGATCCTTCTGGATTCATTCAGAAAGCTGCACTTAAGGATCTAGAAGACCACATGTAGCCTCAAGGCTGCAGGTTCCCCACCCTTGTGCCAGAAAATAAAAGATGAAGAAAAAAATTGCCATAGAATAATAGGGTGCAGCTGAGATTAGCTAGCCATAAATTCAAAATGGATCTAATCAATATATTCTCATGATTTCAGCAGTGTTTAGTTTCTTAGATAAGGAGGCAGATGTTGTTAGGAGTTACTCAGAACTGAGGGTTAGAAGTCTGGAAATGGGAATGTCCAAAATTTAATTAAGGGTGAGAGAACATTCCTGAAGTGGCAGACCCCTGGACAGTTATATCAAGACCAGGAAGTGAGAGAAGTGAGGCTAGAACAACATCAACAAGCTGGGAAAACAGGGTCAAATCAAGGGACCAAAGATCCTGATGAGGCTGACAAGGGGCCCAGGAGGAATAAGGGAGAGACTGGCTGTAGAAGTGACAAGGTCAGAGTTGGGAGAGCAAGTACAAATGTGAAAAAATTCACTTAGACTTTCTTTGTAGCCATTGGGAGCTTTATTGATGAAAAAGCCGCGGGCTAGCACTGGAAGAAAGACTAGCCAGGGCTAGCAATTTACAGATGGACAGAGGCTTGTGTTTATAAGGCCAGGGTAAGGGAGACAGGGAGAGAGCAACTCATCCCTTAGGGCACCTTTGTATCAAGAGACTTTAGGCGTCTCCAGATTAGAGCCTAAACTAGGAAAAGGGCAACTCAACCCCTAGGGTACCTTTGTATCCACATCAGAAGGACAGGAGACTGTGGGCAGAGAGGAGAATCTTAGAATAACAGGCCCCAAAAGGTTCTTGAGTGATCCCAGAATGGTGAGAATATGACAGGAACAGAGAGGAAGTAAGAAACGTGACATTTCCCTTCTGGTCTCAATTTTAATGGCCATCTTCAGTGAAATCAGAGGAGATGAGAAATGCCCATTTCTGGAGCTTAATTAATAAAATGCCTAATAACAAGACAACTTTTACTGAAATCAGAAATTCGCTCTGTGAACTTGGTATTAAGCCTGTGCTGTAAACTGGAGGAATATATAGCATCTCTTTCTTTTTTTCCTTCTTCTCTGTGCTTGTTGTCCTGTCACTATGCTGGTCTGTATCTTATATATTGTCTTTCTTAAGGAAAATTTTATAGAGAAATAGATATGCTCATATGTTTCTGGTAAAATTGCAAGATGGTGGAATTATTTTGGAGAACAATCTAGCAGTACGTTACAGGAATTATAAATATAATCATATCCTTTGGATGAATAATTCTATTATTGAGAATATAGCCTAAGAATAATATCAAAAGGAAAAAATAAATCAAATATTTATAGCATAGTGATTGCTATAAATATTTGAACAGATAGTTATTGTAATAATGAAAAACTGAAAGAACCTAATCATTTAACGACCACGTAGTGCCTATTGTGCTATAACAATGTAATTGATTAATGTATCCTGTGGAATAGCATAATGCGATTCAAATGACAGATATGGGAAATACAAAGAAATGTGAGAAAACACATGAGATAATTCAAAGTAAAGAATGTAGAACCAATCAGTATACTCTGCCTACAACTTTAGAGATACAAAATATATACACAAATATAAGGAGGGATAAACAAATCTAGAGAGTGGAAGGGCACCCAAATGAAAGGGGCAATATAGTACAAGGAAAAGAACATTGCTGGACTAGGTGCAGAATGCGAAGACCTCCTCAAGCATAGTCAATGTGGTGATTTGTTTTCCTGATTGTATATATTTGTTACAATGTGGGGAGGTGGGGAAAGGGTTCATTGATTGTATGTATTTGTTACAAGGGGGGAGATGGGGAAGGGGTTCATTGATTGTATGTATTTGTTACAAGAGGATGGGGGAAGGGGTTCATCGATTGTATGTATTTGTTACAAGGGGGGAGATGGGGAAGGGGTTCATTGCTTGTATGTATTTGTTACAAGAGGATGGGGGAAGGGGTTCATCGATTGTATGTATTTGTTACAAGGGGGGAAATGGGGAAGGGGTTCATTGATTGTATGTATTTGTTACAAGAGGATGGGGGAAGGGGTTCATCGATTGTATGTATTTGTTACATGGGGAAGATGGGGAAAGGGTTCATTGATTGTATGTATTTGTTACAAGGGGGGAGATGGGGAAGGGGTTCATTGATTGTATGTATTTGTTACAAGAGGATGGGGGAAGGGGTTCATCGATTGTATGTATTTGTTACATTGGGGGAGATGGGGAAAGGGTTCATTGATTGTATGTATTTGTTACAAGGGGGGAGATGGGGAAGGGGTTCATTGATTGTATGTATTTGTTACAAGAGGATGGGGGAAGGGGTTCATCGATTGTATGTATTTGTTACAAGGGGGGAGATGGGGAAGGGGTTCATTGATTGTATGTATTTGTTACAAGAGGATGGGGGAAGGGGTTCATCGATTGTATGTATTTGTTACATTGGGGGAGATGGGGAAGGGGTTCATTGATTGTATGTATTTGTTACAAGGGGGTGGGGAAAGGGTTCATTGATTGTTTTTGTTGAGGGGGGAGATGGGGAAGGGGTTCATTGATTGTATGTGTTTGTTACAAGGGGGTGGGGAAAGTGTTCATTGATTGTATTTGTTACAATGGGGGGAGATGGGGAAGGTGTTCATTGATTGTATGTATTTGTTACAATGGGGGGAGATGGGGAAGGGGTTCATTGGTTGTATGTATTTGTTACAATGGGGGGAGATGGGGAAGGTGTTCATTGATTGTATGTATTTGTTACAATGGGGGGAGATGGGGAAGGGGTTCATTGATTGTATGTGTTTGTTACAAGGGGGTGGGGAAAGTGTTCATTGATTGTATTTGTTACAATGGGGGGAGATGGGGAAGGTGTTCATTGATTGTATGTATTTGTTACAATGGGGGGAGATGGGGAAGGGGTTCATTGGTTGTATGTATTTGTTATAATGGGAGGAGATGGGGAAGGAGTCCATTGGTAGTATGTATTTGTTACAAGAGGGGAGGTGGGGAAAGGGTTCATGGCTAGTGAGAGACATACAAAAGAGCATCAGTGAAACATTTTTTTAAGTGAACAGAAGAAAACAAAAAATACAGGGGGAGGCACAAATAGTACATTCATATTACTACTTTTGTCAAATTTAATACAAATGTACATATATGTTTCTTTTTAAAAAGCAACATAACAGAAATTCACAATTTCTTATACAATCTACTTTTTTGTTCTTCTTTGTATAATGAAATATTTGTATTTATGGATAATACGAAGTCTCCCCCCCACCAAAGGATTTTTTTTAAATTTAAATTTATTTATTTAACATATTTGGTTTTCAGCATTGATTTTCACAACAGTTTGAATTACAAATTTTCTCCCCATTTCTACCCTCCCCCCCCACTCCAAGATGGCATATATTCTGGTTGCCCTGTTCCCCAGTCTGCCCTCCCCTCTATCACCCCCCTCCCCTCTCATCCCCTTTTCCCTTCCTTTCTTGTAGGGCAAGATAAATTTCTACGCCCCATTGCCTGTGTATCTTATTTTTTAGTTGCATGCCAAAAACTTTTTTTTTTGAACATCTGATTTTAAAACTTTGAGTTCCAAATTCTCTCCCCTTTCCCTTCCCACCCACCCTCCCTAAGAAGTCGAGCAATTCAACCTAGGCCACGCATGTATCATTATGTATAACCCTTCCACAATACTCATGTTGTGAAAGGCTAACTACATTTTGCTCCTTCCCAACCCATCCTGCTTTATTGAATTTTCTCCCTTGACCCTGTCCCCTTTCCAAAGTGTTTGTTTTGATTACCTCCACCCCCATCTGCCCTCCCCTCTATCATCCCCCCCCCATTTTATTTTTTTTAATCTTCCTCCCTCTTCTTTCCTGTGGGGTAAGATACCCAACTGAGTATGTATGGTATTCCCTCCTCAGGCCAAATCTGATGAGAGCAAGGTTCACTCATTCCCCCCTCACCTGCCCTCTCCCCTCCTCCCACAGAACTGCTTCCTCTTGCCACCTTTATGCGAGATAATCTATCCCATTCTGTCTCTCCCTATCTCCCTCTCTCAGTATGTTGCTCTCTTATCCCTTAATTTCATTTTATTTCTTTTAGATATCTTCCCTTCATCTTCAACTCACCCTGTGTCTGCTCTCTCTCTTTTACATATATATTATATATATACACATACATAAACACACATATATACATACGTACACATACATACATATACACATAGATATATACATACATACACATTCACTTATATATATATACATAAACATATATATGCATAAACATATATACATACATATATATATATATATATATATATACACATGCATATTCCCTTCAACTACCCTAATACTGAGGTCTCATGAATCATACACATCATCTTTCCATGTAGGAATGTAAACAAAACAGTTCAACTTTAGTAAGTCCCTTGCAATTTCCGTTTCTTGATTACCTTTTCATGCTTCTCTTGATTCTTGTGTTTGAAAGTCAAATTTTCTATTCAGTTCTGGTCTTTTCACTGAGAAAGCTTGAAAGTCCTCTATTTTATTGAAACTCCATATTTTGCCTTGGAACATGATACTCAGTTTTGCTGGGTAGGTGATTCTAGGTTTTAATCCTAGCTCCATTGACCTCCAGAATATCGCATTCCAAGCCCTTCGATCTCTTAATGTAGAAGCTGCCAGATCTTGGGTTATTCTGATTGGGTTTCCACAATACTCAAATTGTTTCTTTCTGGCTGCTTGCAGTATTAGGATTTTTTTTAAAAGAGGAAGAAATTGCACCGGCTCTGGAGGCCAGAGGAGCTAAGTTTCAATCCCACCCTCTGTAGCTTAATACTTGGTGACCTCACCTTAAGCAAGTCACTAAGGCTTCCTGGATCTCAGATTCCTCATCTGTAAAATGAGGCCATTGGGCTCCATGGCTCCTGAGGTCCCTTCTGGCTCTGGGTCTGTGATCCCAAGAGGAATTCACCAATTGTTACAGGAATATGGATGTTCAGAGTAATTTTTAAAGCATTAAGTATAAATACATGCTTAGGTTATTTAAAATTCCCCATAGCATTTTGTTCGTTGTGATTCACATTTAGGCTTCCCTCAGATTAATTTTGTAATGTCCATATGTTGTTATTTTTCATCTGTGGGAGAGCCGGTTTGGTTTTTTTAATCCATTAATTTCATACTGTTCTAACTAGGGCAGGTCCATCATGGCTTTGTTCAGGACATGTACATTTAGAGAGTCACCCATAGCACTTTCAGTCCTTGAGCAGCATAGAAACAACTGAATTTAGTACCTACCGAGCAAGAAGACCCTTCCAAGGGTCAGCTTCGTCCCACAAGGGGTCACAGGCTTGGTGAGTTCCTGTCCTGCTCTCCCTAACTCCCGATCCTTGGTCAGCAGACTCCCTGGAAGCAACCCAGCGAAGGAGCCCAATTGTGTCCCAGGGTATCTGCCACACCCATGCCCAACAACTGGATTCAGTGAGATTGCCTTTTCAACTACTTGATGGGTGCAAGGGGGCTATTTTCACATCTGTTTAGTCATCACCATACTACACACACACACACACACACACACACACACACACACACACACAATTCTTGATCAATATTTGCATAAATGTACAAAAGGAAAAGAAACATGCCACCCTCAAAGTAATCTAGAATACCCTGGACATTTTAATGTCCACTGAGTCAAAGGAGTATGAAGTTTGGATAAGAAACAGCCCTGGAGAACAGTCCAGATGCAGACACAGCTTCCACTATGATTCACTCCTCAATGTGGAGCTGGAAGGGAACTCGGAAGCCAGTTAGTCCTGCCCCTGACCCTCTACTTTACAGTTGGGGAAAGGAGGTGCAGGGAGTTTAAATGACCAAGGTGACCAAGGAGGCAGGATTTGAACCCATTCCCTTGACTACAAAGCCCAGGCTCTGAGGGAACAGAGCAACTTCGATGTGAGGTGGGGGGTTGTTACCAACTGGGAAGATCCAGGAAATCTTCATGGAGGAAGTGGCTTTTGGGTTGCATTTTCAAGAGTGAGGAGAAGGTTAGGAGATGAAGAGAGGGAGGGAGGAGGGCATTCCTGATGAGAGGAACAGAGTGATTAAAGGCCTGGAAGAGGGAAAGCACAGCTAACCAAGCACCTGTCAAACATCTTTGGTCATTGGAATCATTGGTAACATGGCTGGCAACTGTCTGTTTAAGTAATGCTTGGATTTCCCCTACTCCCCTTCCTTTAGACCTGGCTTCTGATTCAAGGGGTAGAAGGTCCGAACCAAAAAAATTTCTTATTCCCCAAATCGTCATTACTCGAGCTTCCACTGAGACGATTCATACTCTATCACCAGAGGATGATACGCAAAGGACCATAAAGGACAAGACTGACTACGGTCCCTACTACCGGCACAGGAACCCCAGCACTGTCGACGCATACACTAAAACTGAGCCTGAGCGTCCAAAACCCAAATCATTACTGTAGGAATCCTCTGGGACTCCAATGCCACCTTTGGAAGATGGCTGCAGCTCTGCAGCCAATTCTCTGGCAAGTGACCTTGGCCTCACTTCTCCCAGTGTCATAGGCATTTTGGAGGAGATCAGGAATGACTCCTCCTTGGAAAGTGAACTGGGAAGCTTTGTTTAAATAAACACATAAATAAATGAATTTTGAAAATGGATGGATTGGTAATGATGTAATAGGGAAATCAGAGGGTTCCAAACATATCTAATAAGTTAAAGTCTTTGAGTGTACTTTTGGGGGGAAAAATCCCAATGGTAAGTATACCTGTAACTAGATTCCAGATTTAGAAGTAGTACAGTTATTATTCTGGTTGGAGAAGGGGTGTATTTTGAGTTTGTAAAAAATCAGTTTTAGGAAGCCACTGTATAACTTTTAAATTGGCTCTTTATAAATGTGTTGACCTCGTGTGGAGACACCTAATCTATGTAGTTCTAAGTAATGACAGTTTCAGTTGTGGGACTTCCTCAGGGGAAGCTTGAGTGATGTCTGACTCTTCAAAGACAATCTACTGTTCTCCTCATATCATTGAGGCACCTGCCTCTGTTATTTTGACTCTCTTGGCCAGAAATCCAAACTGAAACATTAGAGGAAAGGAGTCTTCTACAATGGCAAGGTGTGTAGGAACTTTAGATCTTGTTAGCAGGATGTAATCACAGATGATTATTTTTGCTAGGACAGTTAGAACCAGAGCCAGCACTTATAAGCCATCATCACAAGGAAACCAGTGAAGGGGAAGATAAGCAAAACTGTGTGTAAGTGACAGTCCAAGTGAAACTTCAAAAACAAACAAACAAAAAGTTAAAAGTTAAGCAGTTAGAGATAACTGTTGCAGTTTAGTTGGTAGAAAATACTCAACTTAGATAATATATTTGTATTCCTTTAAATATAAAGGATCCTTTAAAATGAAGTGGGTTAGTTAAATATTAATACTTTTAGCATAAAAAGAAGGAGAATATGATCAAATTAGGTGCTAATCTGAATCCAACTATGAGAATGATTAGAAAGTCTTAACTAACTTGATCCTCACACTCCAAGGCACCAGCTAGTGCCTAATTAAAAAATAACTAAATTGAAAAGGATTAGGCCCGCAAATTCCCAACTGTAAAGTAACGAACAACATGACACATTTTTAACAGACATTCCACTCTCTCCTTATCAACGATTACTTTAAAGTTAAACAGTATTTGTGATGAAAATGTACTAGTGTAGCCCCCAGTCTGGCTTCTTCCTGATTGTGTGTGTGTGTGTGTGTAAGGAGTGACTAATATAACTTCAAGGCATTCTATGAGTCTAAGCTCATGAGTGACACCTCCCTTAAGGCATCACCTTAACAGTTCACAGTGAGAACAGTAACCACAAAACATTGACCCATAAACCTGAGGTAAATTCTCCCATGAGTCACTGAGTCGGTGGGAAGAGTGGGCACAAAGTACATTGCCAGTAAGGCACATATATAAGGAACACATGACCAAAGCAACAACACACTTCTTTAAAAAGCTCCAATGTCCTTTCTTGTCTTGGTGGTCAGGCTACATACCCTCCTAGGCACAGTATCTGCTGAGTAGGTCACTCATTTGAGCTCCCTGGCACACACTCCACTGAAACTCAACTCTCCACCATTGAGGCTAATTCCCTTTTGAATCTGTCGTTGGCTCTCTTCTCTACTGCCAGGGAGCACACTCCTCGGAGTTGCCTACCCTGTGTTCCCTGCTGGTTATATTGTCTCCTCTTGGGGGAGTAGCTCCACCGTAAAATACCGTATCCATAAAATATCCATATCCTTTCTTCTCTACTGCTCTCTGGTAGAGGGAAAGGGGGATCACAATCCACAAAGCTGCTTTCTCCCCCCCTTTAAGGGCCATCTGGGTGTGGTCAACCCAGCCAGCCAATGATAAGCTGCCTTTGCAATTCTATCAAAGAAACTTCACATTTCATAAAAAAAGATAGCAAGGGAGCAGACACTTTGTTACAATTCATTTGACACATTACTATCTCATTATGCCTGTTCGTTCTATCACTACTATTGGAAAACCTAATATGTAGAAATGCCAGGAACATACTTAAATGTTTTAATGAATCTATGATCTGAGTAGTATGTGCACTGCCAATGTAGATCACAAACCATGTTCTTCCATAAATCTTCCATAGAGCATTCATGCACTGAAAGATTTCTCATATTCTTTTAATATTTCACTGAGAATCACTGTGGTATATATAGCACATATTTTATATATATATATATAAATATATATATAAATAAGACAGAGATTGTCTTAAAGTTAGAAAGGCCTGGGTCCAAGTCTTACAACTTAGCTGTATACCCTGGGCAGAACACAACCTCTCAGTGCCCACAGACTTGTCCACCAGGGTCACACAGCTAGCTAAGTTTCAGAGGCAGGATCCAAGCTCAAGCCTTCCTAATTCAGTCTAGTGCTTTGTCCAGTATAGTACCTGACTTGTCTAGAGGGAGCTCACTCACTGGAAGCTCTCTAGCCTGATGAGGTCAAAGATCTGGCTTCAAAAAGAAAAAAAAATACCACTGGACATCTGTTATTTTTCACTCTTAACCATATATCTATGATGACTCATACCAGAAACAAGTGTGGATAAACTGTGATGCCTCCAGGTCAAAAGGCTTTTTGATACTTTTCCTTAATATTCAAGTAGGATAGTGTTCACCAATGACATTCTTAAGGCACGTGTGAAGAGGACCACAGGTCTTTATACTGCCTGTAGCATTGATCTCCTCTATTCTGCAGGAAGAAGTCTCATAGTAGGACAGGAAACAATATGAGATTTGGAGTCAAGTCTTTGTTGCTACTTGTGTGACCTTGAGTGACATCATGTAGCTTTCTCTGGGTTTTAATTTTCTCATCTGCAAAATGGAAGAGTTGGACCAAATGTGCTCTAAGTAGCGCAATAAACTGGGACTATTTTTCCACTGGGACAAAACTGGACTTGTGGGCAAGGGGATTACTTGTCTTTGGCCATGTAACTAGTATATGTATATGTATGTATATGTAGTATATGTAGTAAGTGACAGAACAGGACTGTGAATTCAAGTCACAGGATCAGGATCATAGTCAGTAAACAATTATTAAGCACTTACTAGGTGCCAGGCACTGTGTTAATCACTGGGGATAGAAAGAAAGGCAAAAGATAGTTCTTGCCATTAAGGAGCTCACAGTCTAATGGCAGAGACAAGCAAACATATCTTCAAACAAGCTCTGTACAGGATAAATAGAAAATACTGGAGAAAAGGCACTAGATTTGAGGGGCTAGGAAAGGCTCCCTGTAGAAGATGGGATTTTAGTTGGGACATAATGGGGGAGCTGAGGAAGGCAGTAGGTGGAATTGAGGAGGCATGAGAGACAGCCAAGGTATAAGAAGACTAGGAAGGGAGGCTAGGTGTGATTTAAAGGCCAAACAGAGAATTTTATGTTTGATCCAGGAGTTGATAGAGAACCAATGGAATTTATTGGGGGGCAAGGGGGGAGGGAAAGGAACAGTATAACAAGGACTTTGGAAAAAGTAGTTTCCCTTGAATGATGAGATCAGAAACCAGCCTCCAATGAGTTTAGAAACAAGTGAGAGGAGAAATGTAGATGACCTTCCCAAGGAGTTTCTCTTAGAAAGAGAAGAGAGATATATTATGGATGGTCAAAACAAGTGAGGATTTTTTTACAAATGGAGAAGATATGGGCATGTTTATAGGAAGCTTCACAGAGCAAGTAAAAAGAAACTGAAGATTAGAAACTGGAGATAGTATGGTACCCTATCTTGTGTGAAGAGGTGGCCATTCTCCTAGTCAAGGCAATCCTCTCAAATGCACCAACCTTCCAGTAACCTAGGTTTGCCACCTTAGAATTACCAACAACTTTCACTACCCAGCCCGATTGGGGCTGCCAAGTCTTTGTCAGTTCTATTTCTACAACATCCCTGGCATCAGGAGCTTTCTCTTCACTCACATAACAGTCACCCTAGTTTGAGTGCCCTTGCCTGTTTTAAAATAGCCTCCTAGTTAGTTTGCCCTGCTTCCTAACTTTCCTCCCTTGAATTTGTTCTCTACCCAACTGTTAAAATAATCTTCTTAGGTCAAGAAAAAAATGTTTATAGCCAGTGTCTCTGATAAACACCTCATTTCTCAAATATATACAGAACTGAGTCAAATTTATAAGATTACAAGTCATTCCCCTATTGATAAATGGTCAAAGGATATGAACAGGGAGTTTTCAGTTGAAGAAATCAAAGCTATGTGTATTCATATGAAAACATGCTCTAAATCACTATTGATGAGAGAAATGCAAATTAAAACAACTCTGAGGTACCACCTCACATCAATCAGATTGGATAATATGATGGAAAAGGAAAATAACAAATGTTGGAGGGAATGTAGGAACATTGGGACACTAATGCACAGTTGTTGGAACTGTGAAGTGATCCAACCATTCTGGAGAGCAATTTGGAATTATGCCCAAAGGTCTATAAAACTGTGGATACCCTTTGATTCAGCAATACCACTACTGGGTCTATATCCCAAAGAGGTTTTTAAAAGGTGTGTGTCGAGGGGAAGGATCTACTTGTACAAAAATATTTATATCAGCTCTTTTTGTAGTTGCAAAGAATTGGAAATTGGGGGAATGCCCATCAATTGGGAGATGACTAAACAAGTTGTGGTATACTACTGTGATGGAATGTTACTGTGTATAAGAAATGATGAGCAGGCAGATTTCAGAAAAACGTGGAAATACATTTATGAACTGATGCAAAGTAAAAGGAGCAGAATGAGGAGAACATTGTGCACAGCAACAGCAACATTGTGTCATGATCAACTATGAATGACTTAGCTAAATCTCAGCAATAAATGATCTAAGACAATGCCAAAGGACTTATGATAAAAAATGCTTTTCGCCTCCAGAGGAAAAAAAAAACTGATGGAGTCTGAATGCAGATCAAACCATATTTTTTTCACTTGCTGTATATTTTCATGTTTTTTCCCTTTGGGTTTGTGTTTTCTTTCACAACATAACTAATATGTTAATATGTTTTGCATGATTGAACATGTATAACCAATATGAAATTGCTTACTGTCTGAAGGAGAGAGGAGGGGGAAAGGAGGAAGAGAGAAAATTTGAAACTAAATTTTTAAAAAATGAATCTTATCAGCTTGCTTGCCATCTTGGGGATGGGGGGAGGAAAGGGAGAGAGGGAGAAAAATTTGGAACTCAAAAATCTTATAAAAATGAATGTCGATAACTATCTTTACATGTATTTGGAAAAATAAAATATTAGGTGGAAAAAATAATGTTAAAGTTATCTTTTACATGTACCTGGGGAGAAAATAAAATATTATTGAAGATGATCTTTCTGAACCATAATTCTGACCATGTCGTTTCCCCTACACAAGAACCTTTAGTGACTACCTTCTGCCCCTAAGATAAAATTTATTTTTTTTAATTTTTAAATTTTTTTATTTTTATTTTTTTTATCTTTAGTTTACAACACATGGTTCTACATAATTTTGAATTCCAGATTTTCTCCCCTCCCTTCCCCCTCCCTCCCCAAGACGGCATGGAATCTCATATAACTATCATGTATAACTTCGCATTGAATTAATTTATACCCTAGTCAAGTTGTGGAGAAGAATTATGACCAATGGAACGAATCATGAGAAAGAAGAAACAGAACCAAAAAAAAAAACCAACCCAAAAACAAAAACAAAAGAGAAGAAAAAAAGACGAGCATGTAGTGTGCCTCAATCTGCATTCAAACTTCACAGTTCTTTCTCTGGATGTAGATAGCATTCTCCATCATGAGTCCCTTGGAGTTGTCCTTGCACCTTGTATTGCTGAGAAGAGCGAAGTCTGTCAGGGTTGGTCCTCACGGAATCCATGTATCTGTGGTTGTGTTCTCCTGGCTCTGCTGCTCCGCTCACTCAGCATTATGTCGTGTAGGTTTTTCCAGGTTGTTACGAAGTCCGTGTCATCCCCATTTCTTATGGCACAATAGTATTCCATTACCTTCATATACCACAGCTTGTTCAGCCATTCCCCAATCGATGGGCATCCCTTTGATTTCCAGTTCTTGGCTACCACAAAAAGAGCCGCTATAAATATTTTTGTACATATGGGTCCCTTTCCCTCTTGTGTGATTTCTTTGGGATACAACCCTAGAAGTGGTATTGCTGGGTCAAAGGGTATGAACATTCCTGTGGCCCTTTGGGCATAGTTCCAAATTACTCTCCAAAATGGCTGGATCATCTCACAACTCCACCAGCAATGTAACAATGTCCCAATTTTCCCACATCCTCTCCAGCATTTATCATCCTCCTGCTTTGTTATTTTAGCCAATCTGACAGGAGAGATGTGGTATCTAAGAGTTGTTTTGATTTGCATTTCTCTAATCAGTAGTGATCCAGAGCATTTTTTCGTATGCCTATAGATAGCTTTAATTTCTTCCTCTGAAAACTGCCTGTTCATATCCTTTGACCATTTCTCAACTGGGGAATGGCTTGTATTCCTATATATTTGGCTCAGTTCCCTGTATATTTTAGAAATGAGGCCTTTATCAGAGATACTAGTTGTAAAGGTTTTCTCCCAATTTTCTGCTTCCCTCCTAATTTTTGTTGCATTGGCTTTTTTTGTACAAAAACATTTCTATTTAAGATAATCAAAATTATCCATTTTGCGTTTTGTAATGCTCTCTATCTCTTGTTGGGTCATGAATTCTTTTCTTTTCCATAAATCTGATAAGTACACTATTCCTTGCTCTCCCAAATTACTTATAGTATCAGCTTTTACTCCTAAATCATGAACCCATTCTGACTTTATTCTGGTATATGGTGTAAGATATTGGTCTATGCCCAGTTTCTGCCCTACCATTTTCCAATTTTCCCAACAGTTTTTGTGAAATAGTGAATTATTAGCCCAGAAGCTGGCCTCTTTGGGTTTATCAAAGAGTAGATTGCTATAGTTGTTGACTTCTCTATCTTGTATTGATAAAATTTAAAGCTCATCATGGTATAGCTCCAGCCTCCTTCCAAGATATTTCATATGATTCCCCTTCACACCTTCCACATCCCAGCCAGCTTGGCTTACCTCCTGTTTCCAGAAATTGGCATTCCATATCCTCCACACCTCGGCACACAGACATCCTGCATGCTTAGAATACATTCCCTGCACTCCCTCCCTAGATTACTTCAACAATCACTTCAGGCGTCCTGTCCATCCTGGAGGGTTTCCTAAGCCTAGTGGCGATTGTTCTGTCCCTCCTCAGATTGTCTTGATTTTATTTATCTGTGGATAGGCTACATGCCTCCAAGAGAATGTGAGTTGTCCTCCCATTCCCAGCACTTAGAACAGCTCCCTACATGTGATGAAGAAATGTTTGATAAACTGCCCTGATGAGGATTGGGGATCAGGAGCAAATCTCTCCCCAAGCTTTCTCTACTAAGAAGAGTGTGGTAAAGTGATTTCAAGGCTAGCCTTGCTGTCTGGAGGTCCTGGGTCTAAGGCCTCCTCTGACTGCTTCTCTATGGCCATGATCAATTCACTTAACCTTTCACAGCCCAGGCCACTCCGGAAGACACTGAGTTAGAGAAAAGTTACTCATCTGTATCAGTAGAGGAAATTCTCACACTGGGAGTTTCCCAAATCAGTGAAATCTTCAGCACAGAAAATAATATTTATAATAATAACACTCACATGGCCTTTTTTAGGCTTACAAAGTTCATGTACAATTGATGTTTCTAAAATGTGGGATGTGATGAAGGATAGCAAAGGTATGTTTACTTGGCTTCAAAGGAGAGGAAGTCATCTGCCACACACAGTGAGTGAAATGGAAAATGAGTCCCTAAGACCCAGCTCTCGGTCCATTGAATGAAACCATGCTCTTTCCTGCAGAAAACAATATCTGAGAGTTGGAAGGTCAGCTACTCCAGCCCACACCTAGATAAGAATCCCCCCTATAGTATATGCAATAGGTGGTCATACAGCTGCTTAAAGACTTCCAGTGAGAGGCCAACCTTTCAGGGTAGCCCGGTTCATTTTATGGAGTTCTTAGTGGTTGGGAAGGTTTTCCTTCATTGAGTACCTTTCTGGGGCCGCTCTCACTTCCACCCATTACTGTCATCGCTGCTAGTGGCAACCCTGACAACTTTTTCCATACCCTATTTCCATGAAAACACCCATGTGTTTCTGAAAAGAAATAATCATTTCTTCCACAGCTGCCTTGATTGGCTGCTCCATGGTGGATCTCACCGGGAACAGGAGGCAAACTGTTGATTGCCTTCATCCAATTATTTATCTTCCTGTTATTTATTCATTTGTTTCCAGCTGCTTCAAAGATATCCAACACATCAGTTCATAAATCCAAGGATAAGAGTCAGAAAAAAATCCCAGAAAAAAATCAGGAGAGACACTTATCATCTGGCCATATCTGGTTCATTTTCCAAAGCTATAGGTAGTTATGGACCTTTGAAAGAAACTATGAAATCTCTACAGAGCGTTAATGAAACTGGTAGGAAACATCCAAAAGGGGGTCTATTCAAATCAGGAAGGATATGGCTAGGGTGGAAGGCATACCTTTTGGATTTCATTTCAGCAAATATTGATAAAGCTACTAAGATGGAAGGCTTTGGGAAATCTAAAAACACATATGACCCTGACCCTGTGTACAAGGACTATAAAATGTAAGTATTGTATGGGATGGTAGGAGAAGACCATTTATGCAGATGATCACCATACAAGGGGAGTGTGATATAAGACTTGAAAGGGATCAGAGGCTAGAAGGCCTTGACTGCCAGAAGAAGCAATTTATCCTGAATTCAGTGAACAGTGGGAGGTCCCTGGAGGCTTTCTGAGTAGAAGAGTGATGTGATCAGAGGGTGCCTAGGAAGATGACTTGGGCAAGGATTGACAGAGCAGCCTGGAGGCAAGAAAGGATCACTGAGGTCCCGAGCCAGGGTGGTGCCCAAGAGAACAGAAAGAAAGGACAGAGATAGCAGAGACTTTACATAGATGGAAATGGTCATTGGGCCCTAGGGAACCCCTGATCTGCCATTAACAAATTTCCCTTCATCTTAGACCTTTTCTTCTCACCCTCCTTCCATCTTCTGGCACCTCCCAAATTGGCTCCAGTAGAAGACACCACATCCATGGCCCTCCTCTCTGAGGCTGGGGGGGGCCTTCCTTTGTACCCTATCCCATTCTCTGGGCCAAGAGGAAGAGGAGGAGGCTTCTTCTTTGCATCTTGTTTCCACTCCTAATTCTTCCTTTTTTTTTTTTCTGAAACTTGGTCTTCCCATCTTACCCAGGCTGGAAGTGCAGCAGCTACTGTTCATTGGCATAGAAGCTTTGACCCTCTGTGTTTCCAACATGGGCTGACCTGCCCCTCCCTCAGGAGCCTGGCACCCCCCCCCCCGCAAATACACCCACATGAGCTCACCACATTGCTTGCAGACCAGTAGAGGCACCCAAACAGTTTTAACTCCATTTGCAGCTTAGAACTCCTGAGCTCAAGCAGTTTACCAACCTCAGCCTCACCCAGTAGTCAGGAACATAAGCAGGTGCTGCTGCTCCAGTGTTGAACGACCCCTCTTTCTCTGAGGTTCACTTCTTCTATCTAAATACCTGATCTAGACCCTTGTGGCATTAATCTACTGTCCCCACCCCAGGTCATTCTCCCTCCTTTCTCAAGGTGTTAGGCATCTAGTTCACAGTCTCTCTATCCCAGCCACTGCCTGTGTTCTTGGTGGACAGACACTGATGTCCCCTGGCCTTCCACTTCACTAATATCCTGAATGTACCTTTCCTCCATCTCAGCAAACACTCTGAAATTTCTCTATCTCATCATCATCTCTTATCCTTCCATCTCTCCCCTGCCTCCTTCCTCCTAAATCTGTTCTTCATTCTGACTGGGAGCTCGAGTCCCTAAGTCTTTCCCTGTTCCATCAGT
Source organism: Trichosurus vulpecula (assembly GCF_011100635.1). Lineage (NCBI taxonomy): Eukaryota > Metazoa > Chordata > Mammalia > Diprotodontia > Phalangeridae > Trichosurus > Trichosurus vulpecula. The sequence goes on from NC_050575.1 coordinate 391,412,368, forward strand.
GCCTTCTCTGATTTCCCACTTCTCCCTTCATCCTCTTTCTGCTCCATCTAGGGAACCAGTGCAACTAGACCCTCTCTGTTGCCCCAGAATCCCTTGTGCTGTTGTCTGTCATGCCTGCCCAGACCCCAAGCCTGGATTGTCCCCACCATCTGGCTTCTCTGCTCCTGTTCTGAAGGAAGTCACTACCATGCAAACTGGTTCCATGAGAAATTCTCTTCCATGAGATTGACTGTGCCCTCACTATTGCTTGGTAGTATTCCTTTTCTTCTTCTTCCCCAATAGCCTCAAACAATCTCCACATTGTCTGTTCTATGTCTTTGAGCTCCTCATACCTCTCTCTCTCTCTCTCTCTCTCTCTCTCTCTGAGTTGACCAGGCATAATTGACGTCCTCTATTATAAGCTCCCTTTTCTCTCCCACTAAAAACCTCTCAACCCACCTACAAAATCCCCCTTCTCTTCTCATCTGTTCCAGTCTCTGAGGTGGAGGCCAACAGCTCCCCTTGTGCCTTCTATCTCATCCCTTGCTGTCCTCTCAAGGAGTCATCCTCTCATTCTTCTACAGCTTCAGTATCTCCTTATCTATTGGCTCCTTCCCCATTGCCTACAAACATGTCTATGTCTCTCCACCCTTCAGCAAGACTCCCTTTGGCCTATTACAAGCCTCTCAAGTTCTCATCCTTCATCTTTTCTCCTTTTCACAGCCAAATTTCTAGAAACAGCCATCTACCCTCACTTGAGTGTCATATAAACCACTTCCTCACCTCACTACTCTTTTGAAATTGCTTCTCCTCGGTCATCAATAATCTCTTAAATGCTAGATCCAGTGGTATTTCCTCAGTCTTTATTCTCCTTGACCTCATTAAAGCTTTTGACACTGTTAACCTTCTCCTGGATGCTCTCCTCTCTTGGCTTCCAGGATACTGCTGCCTCCTGATTTTCCTTCTGTCTCTCTGACCCCTCCTTCTACATCTTCTTCATTGGATCGTTAACCATGACCTGCCTTCTAACTGCGGGGATCCCTTGAGGCTTTGTCCTGATTCCTTTTCTCTTGTCTCTCTTTACCCTCTTTCTTGTCAATCTCATCAACTCCCTTGGGTCAGTGATCACTTCAGCACAGAAGATGCCAAATCTACATATCCAGCCCAAACTTCTCTTTGGAACACCAGTCCTTTATCACCAAATGCCATATAAGGAGGGATCAACAAATCCAGAGAGTGGAAGGGCACTCGAATGAAAGGGACAATATAGTACGAGGGAAAGAACATTGCTGGACTAGGTGCAGAATGGGAAGGCCTTCTCAGGCATGGCCAACATGTTGATGTTTTGCTCGATTTTTGCTCAATGATGTATTTGTTGCAATGGAGGGAGGGGTAGGTGGTGACATTTAGAGCATCAATAAAATATTTTTAAGTGAACAAAAGAAAACAAAAAATACAGAAGGAGACACAAATAGGACAATCACATTACTACTCTGTCAAATTTAATAAAAATGTACATTCATATGTTTCTTTTTAAAAAGCAATATAACAGAAATTCACAATTTCTTATGCAATCCCCTTTTTTGTTGTTCTTTGTATAATGAAGTATTTGTGTTTGTGGATAATTATTAAGTTCCCCCTAAAAAAGGAACTTTTTTTTAAAGAGGAAGAAATTGCACCAGCTCTGGAGGTCAGAGGAGCTGACTTTCAATCCCATCCTCTGTCTGGTTGTTTTCAAGAGTCAGGAGGTTAGGCGATGAAGAGAGTAAGAGAGGGCATCCCTGACGAGAGGAACAGAATATTCAAAGGCCTGGAAGAGGGAAAGCATGGCTAACCAAGCACCTGTCAAACACCCTTAGTCATTGTCATTTAGTCATTTGTCACAGGAACCCCAGCATTATCCACACACACACTGAAGTAGAAACCTAAATCAGTCCTAGGCAGTCATATATTACCATTTATATTTTAAAGTTAAAGAGCCCAATGTGGCTCCTTCCTCAACTTGGCACTCACAAGTTTGTAGGTTATGTGTGTGTGAGGAGTGACTGCTACAACTTTAAGATACTCTGTAGGTCCAAGTTCATGGGTGACCCCTCCCTTGGTGCAATACCTTGACAGTCAGGCGATACACATAATTAGGTTAAAGCAAAACCATTACTAAGATGGTATAGTGAATTACCGTTGTTAACACTCAGGAGTTTTCTGTTTGTTTGAATAGTGCTTAGATTTCCCTCCACTCCCCTCCCTTTAGGTAAAGGAGCCGAGGTGAGCACGTTCATTATTCCCTAAATCATAGTTATTCAAGATTCCAGTGACTTGGAGATATCACTAGAGGAAGATGTGCAAAAGACCATAAGGGACAAAATTGACTACGGTCCCTACTACCGGCACAGGAACCCCAGCATTGTCGACGCGTACATTGAAACTCAGCCTGATAATCCAAAACTGAAATCATTTGTGTAAGTGGTGCTCTGGGACCCCAGTGCCATCTTCAGAAGCTGGCTGCAGCTCTTCTGCCTCTTGTCTGGCAAGAGATTTTGACCTTGCTTCTCTTAGTGCCACAAGCAGTTTGGAGGAAAGCAAGAATGACTCATCCTTGGAAAGTGAACTGGGGAGCTTTGTTTAAATAAATAAATGAATTTCGAAAGTGAATGGTTGGTAATGAGGCAATAGGGAGATCAGAGGGCTCCAAACTTACCTAATAAGTTAAAAGGGGGGAAAAGAATCCCAATACTAAGTATACCTGTAACCAGATTCCAGATTTAGAAATAGTACAATCATTATTCAGGGGGCAGGGGTTGGGGGAGGAGGGAGCATTTTGAGCTTAAAAAAAATTTAGTGTGAGGAAGCCATATCTAACTTTAAAATTTTTATTTTATTTTATGGAATAAAACAAGCATTTCTATAACAATATAATTTTTAAAAGATGATTGCACATGAAACTGCAAATCTATTATATAAACTCGCTATTCTTATTAAATATGTAATAAAACTATCATGTAAATCCCTTTTTTTTTCTTTCTCCCCCGCGCCCCACCCCCCCATGATGGCTATTTTATAGCTTATAACTTATTTAAATGGCTCAGTATAAATGTGTTGACCCAGTGTGGAGACACCTCATCTACATAGTTCTGAATAATGAGAAATAGGTTCAGTTGTGGGAAGTCCTCAGGGGAAGTTTGAAGGGTCTCTTGACACTTCAAAGACAATCAGGCTGTTCTCATATCACAGAGACATGCCTCAGGTTATTTTGACTCTCTTCACTGGAAATCCAGTGTACTTCAGAGAAAAGCAGTATCCAATGGAGAAAAAAGCCATCTTCTACCCTGCCAAGGTGTCAGAACTTTAGATCTGCTTAGCAAGATATAATCACAGATAGTTATTTTTACTAGGACAGTTAGAGCCAGAAACAGTACTTAAAAGCCAGCATCACAAGGAAACCAGTGAAAGGGAAGACAAGCACAATTGTGTATAATTGACAGTCCAAGTGAAACTTCAAAAACAAAAAAACAAAAGTTGAAAGTTTCTTCTTAAACCAAGGTTGGATTAAACAATTAGAGATAACTGTTGCAGTTTAGTTGGTATAAAGTACTCAATTTGGACAAAGATATTTATAGTTCTGGAAATCTTACATGATTAAATCTGAATGATCCTTTAAAATTATGTGGGTTAGTCATGATTAGTTAAATATTAATACTTTTATTTTAGCATAAAAAGAGGGAGGATATGACCAAATTATGTGCTAATCTGAATTCAATTATGAGAATGAATTGAAAGTCTTAACTTGGCACTCATATTACAAGGCACTAGTGAGTGCCTAAGGAGAAAATTACTAACTTGCAAAGGATTATGCTAGCAAATTTCCAGCTATAATGTGATGAACAATGTGGCACATATTCTTACAAATATTCCATTCTATCCTTACCAGTTATTATTATTTTAAAGATAACTTCAGGATGGATCCAAGATGACAGAAGCCAGAAAGTTGCCTGAGCTCTCCCCAGTTTCACTTGGAAACAATGTTAAATCAAGCCTCTAAAAGAATTCTGGAGTGACAGAATCTACAAAATGATGGAGTGAAATAATTTTCTAGCCCAAGATAACTTAGAAGGACTTCAGGAGAGGTTTGTCTCACTTAGGTAATAGGGGAGCACAGCCTGGTATCTAGGCAAGCCAGCAGGAAGCTCTTAACCACAGTGCAAATAAGTGCCCTATGCCCTGCAGTTCTGGCTCAGCAGGTCACTGGTATAGCAGGCCATCTGCGAGGCCTTCAGCTCCAGTGCAGCAGGCAAACTGCCAGCCCCGGAACCCATGACATAACAGGAGCAAAGGCCAGGTCACCCCAGCACAGTGGTCAAGTTTCCATTCCCAGAGGTCCCGTCTCAGAAAGCCAGTGACCAGGCCCCTGGCCCTCAGTGCAAGAAGCTTGGGACAGTGCCCCCTGTACTCCAGAAGCAGAGCTCAACTTTTTAAAATGAGCAAAAAACCAAAAGAGATCCCCGACCATAGAAAGCTAATATGGTGACAGGGAAGGTCAAAACACAAACTCAGAAGAGGACAACAATGTCAAAATGCCTGCACGTGAAGGTTCAAAGGGAAATAAGAATTGGCCTCGAGCCCAAAAACTAAAAAAAGGATTTTAAAAAGCAAATAAGAGAAGTAAAATAAAAATTAATAAAAGAAATGAGAGTTGTGCAAGAGAATTATGAAAAAAAAAAAAAGAAACAACAGCTTGGAAAAGGAAGCACAAAAATTGACTAAAGAAAACAACTCCTTAGAAAATAGAATTGGCCAAATGGAAAAGGAGGTACAAAAGTTAACTGAAGAACCTAATTCCTTAAAAATTAGAATTGGTCATGGAAACTAATGACTCTATGAGACATTAAGAATCAGTCAAACAAAATCAGAAGCATGAAAAAATAGAAGAAAGTGTAAAATACTTCTTTGGAAAAACAATTGACCTGGAAAATAGACCCAGGAGAAATAATTTAAGAATCATTGGACCACCTGAAAGCCATGATCAAAAAAAAAAGAGCCTGGACAGTCTCTTTCAAGAAATTATCAAGGAAAACTGCCTTGATATCCTAGAATCAGAAGGTAAAATAATCATTGAAAGAATCCACTCCTGAAAGAGATTCTAAAATCAAAACTCCAAGGAATATTGTAGCCAAATTCCATCACTATCAGGTCAAAGGGAGAGTAGTGCAAGGAGCCAGAAAGAAACAATTCAGATATCAAGCAGTCACAGTCAGGATTACAAGGACTTAGCAGTTTCTTCAATGAAGGATCAGAGGGCTTGGAACATGATATTCCAGAAGGCAAAAGAGCTGGAATTACAAGAAAGGATCAATTACCCAGCAAAACTGAGCATAAACTTTCAGGGGAAAAGGTGGATATGCAATGAAATAGTAGACTTTCAGACTTTCTGGATCAAAAGACCAGAGCTGAACAGAAAATTATATCCTCGAATACAAGGCTCAAGAGAAGCGCAAAAAGTAAACAGGAAAAGAAAAACATGGTATTCAATAAACTGTTGACATCCCTACATGGTCTTACAACAATTCAGCTAGCAGCTGTTGTGGGGGTGAAAGATCAACACAAGCCCAACAACAAGAATGCTGCCAGCACAAGTTCTTTCGATCTGCTTTACTAAGGAAAGAAGGTTAACGGGTTAACAATCTTATTTCAATCCAACATACAAATATCATTCACTTAGTTCGGAGGAAAAAGCCAGCACCCTGAACTCCAGAGCAAATACAAACAAATTACAAAGATACATTATAAAGAGACCAAATACAATTCATAGTTACCAAGAACGCATCAACATCTGGGTTCACAAGCTGGAGGGCTCTTAACTACAGCTGCCCAGAGTCTCCACATCAACACTCCTCCAAGAGTGAGAGTCCCTAGCAAATAGCTCTGTTCTCTCTTTTTATACACTCTTTAGCCATCATCAAACATCATCTGAGAGACCAGAACTTAGGCTCCTACTATTGGCTCTGGTCTCAGCAACTCCCCTTAGGACCCTGAGGGCTTCGTGCCCACATAGGCTTAGCACCTAGTAATTAGGGGTTTGAGCCTGGAACTTTGCACCTAGTAAGGCTCAATCAAAGAGACTTAATTAATTTATCATTTTAAAACAGTATGAAAGTCCCACCTTAGTTACCAATGCACTAATGGCCTAGTTGGGTAGGATCTGCAGAATAAAAAGAAAGTATGGCATTTTGGGGTACTGAGATGTTGGTTGAATGTTTCCCAGTTTTTGGATTGCTCTTTGTACTTGTGCTAGCTATGGTTCCATGGAGCCCCAGGAGCAACAAAGGCCTGAAGGAAAACAGGTCACTGGCAATGATAGGAATGGTTTCCTGAGAGCCCAGAGCACAGGCCCTGGGTGATAATCTGTCCTTCCCTCTCCCCATGGTACTAGTACTCTGGAGGAGACAGGCTGGAGTAAAGGCTGTGGGAAAAAAAGCCCAGGCTTGGGAGAGGGTTGGATGGCCAGGGCGAGGGCTTTAAAGCTTTAAGCCTGACTCTGGAGGACTGTGCTGAAAGGGTGAATGTTTTGAGACTATATTGTATGAAGAGTTTTGGAACAGGAGCAGAGAACTGCCTTCACACACACTTCAGAGAAAAAAGCAGAAAATTGCCTTCATGCAGATTTGGCAGGAGCAGCTGGTGAGGAGAAGAAAAATCAGATGGCAGCTGCCAACATATTGACCCAGATGGAGCAGAAGACTGCTTGCATGGGAACTTTGAAAAGGTTGAGCTGAGCTCAAAGGTGGAGAAAAGGCTACATCCCCATTGCGATTCCAGCAAAAGTCAGGAGAGGCCAGCAGGAGCTGGAGGACCAGGAGCCCAGGACCTTGGAGTTCAGCCTTGGGGCAAGATGGAAACTTTTGCAGCAAGGAGCTAAGTGTGCCTTTTTGCTACCTCCCCCTGGGGCTGTTTGGGACCCAGGAGGGAGGGGTGGATTTGTTTATGGTGGGGTGGGGGAAGTGCCTTGGACCTCCTGGGACCCCACCCTGTTGGCTTTATTGCCCAGTCACCCCTCAGGACTTGGAAGCGGTGACTGGAACAGTATGGGGAGGACAGATCCCCAAGAGAACTTTATTTGGACTTTTTTGTTTGCTTTGGGACTTTGCTAACTAAAACATGCTGGCCCCTGAGGGTATTGGGAGGAAACCTGCAACAGTAGTGTGGGGAGAAGGACCCACCCTCAAGAAGTACTTTTACTTGGACACTGATTGATTGAAGAGATTAACTTGCTTTGACCTGGGGTTGGATAACGTATTGTAAACAAGTATTTGGGAATGACACTGAATGATGTATTTTGTTTTGTTGTGAATGATATGTTTTAGTTTCCTGATTGATTGGATCACAATGTATAATGCCTCTATTTGTTCCAGGATCCATGGCTATTTAGATTATGTAAAGTCATGTATCCTTGAACAGGGGTGGAGTGTATTGGTAACTAAGGTGGGACTTTCTTACTGTTTTAAAATGATAAATTAATTAAGTCTCTTTGATTGAGCCTTACTAGGTGCAAAGTTCCAGGCTCAAACCCCTAATTACTAGGTGCTAAGCCTATGTGGGCACGAAGCCCTCAGGGTCCTAAGGGGAGTTGCTGAGACCAGAGCCAATAGTAGGAGCCTAAGTTCTGGTCTCTCAGATGATGTTTGATGATGGCTAAAGAGTGTATAAAAAGAGAGAACAGAGCTATTTGCTAGGGACTCTCACTCTTGGAGGAGTGTTGATGTGGAGACTCTGGGCAGCTGTAGTTAAGAGCCCTCCAGCTTGTGAACCCAGATGTTGATGCGTTCTTGGTAACTATGAATTGTATTTGGTCTCTTTATAATGTATCTTTGTAATTTGTTTGTATTTGCTCTGGAGTTCAGGGTGCTGGCTTTTTCCTCTGAACTAAGTGAATGATATTTGTATATTGGATTGAAATAAGATTGTTAACCCGTTAACCTTCTTTCCTTAGTAAAGCAGATTGAAAGAACTTGTGCTGGTAGCATTTTTGTTGTTGGGCTTGTGTTGATCTTTCACCCCCACAACAGCTGCCAGCTGAATTGTTGTAACACATGGGAAGCTGATACTTGTAACTTAAGAACTGTATCTCTATTAGGGCAGTTAGAAGTAGTACACTCAGCCAGAGGGTGTGTGTTGCGGGCCCCCAGCCTCGCAACTATACTCGGGGTTCCCCCCAAGCCCCAGGCCTTTGCCTAGCAAAGGGCCTGATCTCGAGGACAATGTATGGGGCGGGAGCCAAAAGGTGGTGAATGACTCTGCCTTTTATTTCAGCAAGCAGCATTTTTATATCTTTAGTGACATAGGTACATTCTTTGGTTACGTGGGTGAAGGACAGGTAAAAATCAAGACACCTGGGTACTAAGACTGCCCCGACACCGCCTACTCTCCTCCCCTTCTCTTCCCTCGCTAACCTGAAGCTCCCTGCAGGCAGGCAGTCCAGGCAAAGAACCAGAAGTTCCATGTGTTCTGGCAAGCCCAGACAGAGAGCCAGAAGTTCCATGTGCTCAAGCAGGTCCTGGCAAAGACCTGGAATTGCTAGGGAGGCAACAAAGGTAAGACCCCTCCTCCTGGCTCCACCCATATCTCAGGGGCCTGAGTTTATCTCAGCAGGCCCCTGGGTGTGGAGGTCCAAGGAGGGCAGGGCTGGGCTCTAACTCAGCCCATAACAGGTGTGAGTACAAGTTGACTTTGATGTGATGATAAAAAAATTAAGGGATGAAAAAAAAGGATTGTACTGGGAGTAGAGGAAAGGGGGAGGCAAAATGGAGTTAATCGTATCACATGAAGAGGTATGAAAGACCTATTACAGTAGAGGGAAAGAAGGGAGGGAGGTGAGCACTGTTTGAACTTTACTCTCATCAGATTTGGCTCAGAGGAAATAACATACACACTCAGTTGGACAGAGAAATCTATCTTACCCTATAGGGAAGTAAGAGGAGAAAGGTAAAGAAAGGGGGGTGATAGAAAGGAGAGCAGAAGTAGGAGGGAAAAGGGGAAAGAAAAGGGAGGGGAGCTGAGAAGGGAGGCCAGATTGGGGGAGGTGGTGGTCAGAAGCAAAATATTGGTGAGGAGGTACAGGATAAAAGGAGAAAAAAAGTATTAAAAGAGGAAAAATAGGATGGAAGGAAATACAAAGTAATCATCAAATAAAATGAAAGCAAATAGTAGAGTGGATTAAAAACCAGAATCCTACAATATGTTGTTTACAAGAAACACCTTGGAAGTAGAGAGACACACAGAGTAAAGGTAAAAGGCTGGAGCAGAATGTATTATGCTTCAGCTGAAGTAAAAACAAAAACAAGAGTAGCAATACTGATCTCAGAAAAATCAAAAGCAAAAATACATCTAATTAAAAGAGATAAGGAAGGAAACTACATCTTGTTAAATGGTACTATAGACAATGAAGTAACATCAATACTAAACATATATGCACCAAGTGGTATAGCATCCATATTCTTAGAAGAGAAATTAAGTGAGTTACAGGGAAAAATAGACAGCAAAACTATACTAGTGGGGGACTTCAATCTCCCCCTCTCAGAACCAGACAAATCTAACCACAAAATAAACAAGAAAGAATTTAAGGAGGTGAATAGCATTTTAGAAAAGTTAGATATGGTAATCCTCTGGAGAAAAACAAATGGAGATACAAAGGAATATACCTTTTTCTCAGCAGTACATGGCACCTACACAAAAATTGACCATGTACCAGGGCATAAAAACCTCGCAATCCAATGCAGAAAGGCAGAAATATTAAATACATCCTTTTCAGATCATGATGCAATAAAAATTACATGTAATAAAGGGCCAAGGAAAGATAAATGAAAAAATAATTGGAAACTAAATTATCTAATCCTAAAGAATGAGTGGGTCAAGCAACAAATCATAGAAACAATCAATAATTTCATCAAAAAGAATGACAATAATGAGACAACATACCAAAACTTATGGGATGCAGCCAAAGCAGTGCTTAAGGGGAAATTTTTTTATCTCTAAATGCTTACATGAATAAGATAAAGAAAGAGCAGATCAATGAATTGAGCATGTAATTTTAAAAGGTAGAAAAAGAACAAATTTAAAATCCTCAAATACCAAATTAGAAATTCTGAAAACCAAAGAAGAGATTAATAAAATTGAAAGCAAGAAAATGATTGAGTTAATAAATAAAACTAAGATCTGGTTTTATGGGAAAAAAATAGAATAGATAAACCTTTGATTAAAATAATTTGAATTAAAATAATTTGATTAAAGAAGAAAAGAAAAACAAATTACCAGGGTGAATTCACCACCAATGAAGAGGAAATTAAAGTAATAATTAGGAACTATTTTGCCCAACTATATGCCAATAAATCTGACAATCTAAGTGAAATGATGAATATGTACAAAAATATAAATTGCCAAATTAACAGAAGAGGAAATAAAAAATTTAAGTAATCCCGTTTTAGAAAAAAAAAATTGAACAAGCTATTAATGATGTCTAAGAAAAATCTTCAGGGTCAGATGGATTTACAAGTGAATTCTACCAAACATTTAAAGAATAATTAATTCCAAATACTATACAAGCTATTTGGAAAAACAGGCTAAGAAGGAGTCCTACCAAATTCCTTTTATGATACAAATATGGCGCTGCTACTTAAATCAGGAAGAGCCAAAACAGAGAAAGAAAATTTTAGAACAATTTCCGTAATGAATATTGATGCAAAAATTTAAAATGAAATATTGGCAAAGAGATTACAGCAATTTATCATGAGAATAATACACTATGATCAGGTGGGATTTGTACCTGGAATGCAGGGCTGATCCAGTATTAGCAAAACTATTGGCATAATTGACCACATCAATAACAAAACCAACGGATATCATATGATTATCTCAATAGATGTAGAAAAAGCTTTTAACATAATACCGCACCCATTCCTATTTTTAAAACACTAGAGGATATAGGAATAAGTGGAGCTTTCCTTAAAATGAAAAGTAGTATCTATCTCAAACAATCAGCAAGCATTATCTGTAATGGGGATAAGCTAGAAACAAGGATGCCCATTATCTCCACTATTATTCATAATATTGTACGAGAAATGTTAGCTTTAGCAATAAAAGAAGAAAAAGAAATTGAGGGAATTTGACTAGGCAGTAAGGAAACAAAACTATCATCTTTGCAGATGATATGATGTTATACTTAGAGAATCCTAGAGAATCAACTAAAAAACTATTGAAATAACAACTTTAGTAAAATTGCAGGTTATAAAATAAACCTGCGTAAATCATCAGCATTTCTATATATTACCAACAAGCTCAGCAAGAAGAGAAAGAAAGAGAAATTCCATTTAAAATAGCTGTAGACAATATAAAACACTTGGTAGTCTATTTGTCAAGACAAACTCAGGAACTATATGAACGAAATTACCAAATACTTTTCAAAGTCAGACCTAAACAATAGATCTAAATAAAGTCAGATCTAAAAATTGGAAAAATAGCAATTGCTCATGGGTAGGCTGAGCTAATACAATAAAAATGATAATTCTACCTAAATTAATTTACTTATTCAGTGCCATACCAATCAAACTACCAAAAATTATTTTATAGAACTAGAAAAAATAATAATAAAATTAATCTGTAAGAACAAAAGTCAAGCATATCAAGGGAATTAATTAAAAAAATACAAAGGAAGGTGGCCTGGCCAAACCAGATCTAAAACTATATTATAAAGCAGCAATCATCAAAACTATTTGGTACTGGCTAAGAAATAGAGCAGTGGATCAGTAGAATGGGTTAGGTACATAAGACACAGTAGTAAATAAGTATGGCAATCTAATGTATGATAAATCCAAAGATTACAGGTTCTGGGGTAAGAATTCACTATTTGACAAAAAGTGCTGAGAAAACTGGAAAATAGTATGGCAGAAACTAGGCATAGACTAACATGTTACTCTGTATATCAAGATAAGGTTAAAAGGTACGTGATTTAGATATAAAAGGTGATACCATAAGCAAATTAGGAGAGCAAGGAATAATTTACCTGTCATATCTATAGAGAAGGGAAGAATTTATGACCAAACAAGAGATAAGGAACATTACAAGATGCAAAATGGATAATTTTGGTTCCATTAAATTAAAAAGGTTTTGCACAAACAAAACCAACACAACCAAGATTAGAAGGAAAGCAGAAAGATGGGAAACATTTTAACAGCAAGTGTTTCTGACAAAGGCCTCATTTTTCACATATATAAAGAACTGAGTCAAATTTATAAGAACACAAGTCATTCCTTAATTGAGACAAAGGATATGAACAGGCCATTTTCAGATGAAGAAATTAAAGCAAGTTAGTCATATGAAAAAATGCTCTGAATCACTATTGATTAGAGAAATGTAAATTAAAAAACTCTGAGGTACCACCTCACACCTCACACCTATGAGATTGGCTAATATGGCAGAAGAAGGAAAATGATAATGTCGAAGAAAATGTGGGAAAATTGGGATGCTAATGCATTGTTGGTGGAGTTGTGAACTGACCCAATCATTCCGAAGAGCAATTTAGAATTATGCCCAAAGGGCAATCAAGTTGTGCATACATATCCTTTGATCCAGCAATACCACTACTAGGTCTATCCCAAAGAGATTATAAAAAAGATAAAATGACCTACATGAACAAAAGTATTAATAGCAACTCTTTTTGTGGTGGCAAAGAATTAGAAATTGAGGGGATGCCCATCAATTGGGGAGTGGCTGAACAAGTTGTGGTCTATAAATGTAATGGATACTAATATGCTATAAGATATGATGAGCAAAGAGATTTCAGAAAAACCTGGAAAGACTTTCGTGAACTGATGCTGAAAGAAGTGAGCAGAATCAGGAGAACATCGTATAGAGTACCAGCAACATTGTGTGATGATCAAGTATGATTGACTTAGCTCTTCTCAGAAATACGATGATTGAAGACAATTCCAAAAGGCTCATGATGGTAAATGCTATCCATATCCAGAGAAAGAACTATGGAGTCTGAATGCAGATTGAAGCATACTATTTTCACTGTTTTTTTATGGCTTTTCCTTTTTGTTCTGTTTCTTCTTTCACAACATAACAAATGTGGAAATATGTTTATATGATTGCACGTGTATAACTTAGATTTTTCACCATCAAGGAGGGGGAATGGGAAGGAGGGAGGGAGAAAATATTTGGAACTCAAAATCTTATTAAAAATTAATGTTGAAAACTAACTTTATATGTAATTTTAAAATACAAAATACTATTCACAAAAAAATAAAGTCAAACTTTTTATGAAAAACATACTGGTGTAGCATCCCATCTGGCTTCTTTCTGTTTTTGTGTGTGTGTGTATGTGTGTGTGTGTGTGTGTGTGTGTGTGTGTGTGTGTGTAAGGAGGGACTAGTACAACTTCAAGACATCCTATGAGTCCAAGCACATGAGTGACCCCTCCTTTGGTGCATCACCTTAACAGTCCACCAATACACACAATTAGCTTAAAACAAAGGCACTTACTAAGGTTGCACAGTGAGAATAGTAACCACAAAACATTGACCCACAAACCTGAGGTAAATTCTTCCATTAGTCACTGAGTCAGTGGGAAGAGTGGGCACGAAGTACGTTGCCAGTAAGGCACGTATATAAGGAACACATCACCAAGGCAACAACATAGTTCTCTAAAACACTCCAGTGTCCTTTCTTGTCTTGGTGGTCATGCTAGACTCTCCTGGGCACAGTATCTGCTGGGTAGGTCACTCATTTGGGCTCCCAGGCACACTCTTCACTGAAACTCAACTCTCCACCATTGGGGCTAATTCCCTTTTGAATTCATAGTTGGCTCTCTTCTCTACTGCCAGGGAGCACACTCCTTGGAGTTGCCTGCCCTAACTCTGTTCCCTGCTGGTTATATTGTCTCCTCTTGGGGGAGTAGCTCCATTGTAAAATATCACATCCTGTGGAGGAGAGGGATGAGAAATGGAATGGATGGAAATCGCCTTTCTTCTCTACTGCTCTCTGGTAGAGGGAAAGGGGGACCACAATCCACAAAGCTGCTTTCTCCCTCCCTTTAAGGGCCATCCGGGTGTGGTCAACCCAGCCAGACAATGACAAGTTGCCCTTGCAATTCTATCAAAGAAACTTCACATTTCATTTAAAAAAAGATAACAAAGGAGTTCATTTGATACATTACTATCTCATTATTTGCCTATTCTTTCTATCAGTAATATTGGAAAACCTAGTAGAGAGAAACCAAAATCCTCCAATATGTAGACATGCCAGGAACATACTTAGATGTTCTAATGAATCTATAATCTGAGTAATGCGTGCACTGCCAATGTAGATCACAAACCATGTTCTTCCATAAATCCTCCATAGAACATTTATAGTGTTACCAGCTGTGTGACGTTAGGCAAATCACTTCCCTCTCATCCATCTCAATTTCTTCTATAATTGAGCATAATAACAGTATTTGCCTCCAATGAAGTTTATTGAGTAGGTGAATGACTCAGTCAGACCTCTGCTTTAGGAAATCTTTTTACCAGTGACGTGGAAGATGATTGGGAAGAAGGTAGACTTGAGGGCAGGAGGCCACTTAGGAGACTCGTGATGAGAGACTTAAGGAAAGCAGGTGCCCTTAACAAGAACAGAGAGAAGGAGACATGTTTGAGACATTTTAGAGGTAGAAATGACAAGAATGGGTGAGTAAGGAGGCAAAGATGATACCAAGGTTGTGATCCTGGGTGACTAGAAAAAGGGTGCTCCCCTAGACAGAAATAGGGACATTCAGAAGAGGAATGGGTTTTGGGGGAAATTTGTGTCCTCACAATTTTTTCCCAGTGTCATCTTCTCAGGTGTTGCTGCTGGGGAAAGTGGGGGGTTGCTAGAGTCAAACCAAAAGAACACCTTCCCCTCAAGCTAGACCCCCTAGATGTCTGGCAATGCAAATCTCTCAGTAGAGAGAGAACATTCCCAAAGGAAGGAGGACAGACAAAGAGACAGAAAGACAGACAGAGTACAATCTCTCCCTTCTAAATTTCCTGTGGGAGCTCATAATGCCTTGGTTATTTACTATAGCCAAGCAATGTTCTCTTTCCCTGTCATCTACACTTTCCTCTTTCCTTGGTATGTAATGGAAAATGAGGGCAGCTGGGTGGCTCCATAGTGCACAGAGTGCTGGGTCTGGAGTCAGGAAGATGCATCTTCCTGAGTTCAAATCTGTCTCCAGACATTAACTAGCTGTGTGACCGTAGGCAAGTCACTTAACCAGTTTACTTCAGTTTCTTCATGTGTAAAAGGAGCTGGAGAAGGAAACGGCAAACCACTCCAACATCTTTGCCAAGAAGACTCAAATGTCACAAAGAGTTGGACAGTTGAACTGGAAAAAAAGACTGAAAAACCTGAAAAACAACAATGGAAAATGAAGGAGGAAAACACTAAGTATCTGTGGCTCTCTCTAAAGGGGCTGTTGCATATGTACTAAGTATTATCATCCCCATTTTACAGATCAGGGAAATTGAGTTTGTAAGAGACTGAGTGATTTGTCTCAAGACACACACTGGTATTATCCCACTGCAAGTCTGATGCTCTATCAGCTAGACCATGCTGCTTCCCAATATCTATTAATGTATTTTAATTTTCTCAAAGTCCTCCATAGCTGTGTGACATTGTGTGATAGAGCAGTCATTTCACTCCTCTGGGCCTCAGGTTCCCCATTGGAAAATGAAGAGATTGGATCAGATACCTCTAGAATACCTTCCAGCTTTGAGATTCTATGAAAAATGGTTAGGGGAGGCAGCACCAAGAAGACAATGTAAACACAGAGAATCATCTGAGCTCTCTCAAATTTCCCTCCAAATAACACTAAAGTAATGCCTCAAAATGAATTCTGGAGTGACAGAACTGGCAAAAAGATGGGGTGAAATGATTTTTCAGCCCAAGAAAAACTGGGGAGGGAATGGAACACAGTCTAGCACAGGCTGCTCCCAACAAGCCAGCAGCAGTCTGGGGCAAGCTAGCAGCAAGCCTTGGGGACAACTAAATTGGTAGCAGTGACTTCCAGAGCTTTCAGCCCAGAGATGGTAAGGGGGTCAAACAACTGTCAAAAGGAAATTACAGGACAGCCTTTGCTGGCACTGGGTGCAGCACTCTGTTGCATTACCTATACCTGATTCTTGTCTCAGGGCAAGGAGGAGGACTAGCAGGAAAAGGGACCCAGGGCTGAAAAGAATGCTTGTGGTCTCTGACAGACCAGAGCATAGACCAAGAAAGCATTGACCACACTTCTCCCTAGATCATACTATGTTGGAAGAATTGAAAACTTACAGGCACCCCCAGAACAAGCTTTGAACACAGCAACACAGAAGATCCAAAGCTTGGGACAGTGCCCCCTCCACCTCAGAACTGGAGATCCAACTTTAACATAAAGTTAAAAGAAAAAAAGACTAAAAAATGAGCAAACATTAAAAAAAAGAGAGAATATAACCACAGAAAGTTACTATGGTGACAGGGAAAATCAAAACACAAACTCAGAAGAGAATAATGAGATCAAAGCAGCTACATGCAAAGCCTCAAAAAAAATGTGAATTGGTCTCAGGTACTGAATGGGCTCAAAAGAGGATTTTAAAAATCAAATAAGAGAGGCATAGGAAAAATGGGGAAAAGAAAATGATGTAAGAAAGAGTCAACCACTTGATAAAGGAGGCACAAAAAATATTAAAGAAAATAACACCTTAAAAAACAAAATAGGCTAAATGTTAAAGAGGCACAAAAACTCACTGAAGAGAAGAATTCCTTAAAAAGCAAAATTGGCCAAATGGAAAAGGAGGTACAAAAGCTCACTGAAGAAAATAATTCCTTAAAAATTAGAACTAGGCAAGTGGAAACTAATGACTCCATGAGACATTAAGAAACAACAAAACAAAATCAAAAGAATGAAAAAATAGAAGAAAATCTGAAATATCCCATTGGAATGACAACTGACATGAAAAATAGATTGAGGAGAAATAATTTAAGAATCATTGGATTACCAGAAAGTCATGATTGGAAAAAGAGCTTAGACATCCTATTTCAAGAAATGATCAAGGAAAACTACACTGATACCCTAAAACCAGAGGACACAATAGAAATTGAAAGAAACTACCAGTCACCTCTTGAAAGAGATGCCAAAAATGAAAACTTCCAGCAATATTATAGGTAAATTCCAGAGCTCCCTGGTTAAGGAGAAAATATTGCAAGCAGCCAAAAAGAAACAATTTAAATATCATGGAGCCACAGTTAGAAAAACACAAGATTTAGCAGCTTCTACACTAAATGATCAGAGGGCTTGGAATATGATATTCCAGAAGGCAAAGGATCTAGGATTACAATCAAGAATCACTTACCCTGCAAAACTGAGTATAACTCTTCAGGCGGAAAAATGGATATTCAATGAAATAGAGGTCTTCCATGCACTCCTGATGAAAAGACCAGAGCTGAATAGGAAATTTGACATTCAAATAGAAGACTCGAGCAATGAAAAGGTAAGCAGGAAAGAAAAATCATAAGGGATTTAATAAGGTTAAATTGTTTACATCCTACATGGAAGATGATACTCATAACTCCCGAGACATTTTTCTCTATTAGGGCAGTTAGAAGGAGTGCACAGGTAGGAGTTTATTTTGGTAGGATGATATCCAAAACTAAAATTAAGGAATGAGAAAAGGGATGCACTGGGAGAAAAGGGAAGGGAAAGCACAATGGGGTAAATTATCTCACAAAAAAGAGGCAAGAAAGAGCTTTTACAATGGAGGGGAAGATGGAGAGGAGGAAGGCAATGTCTGAACCTTACTCTCATCAGAATTAGCTCAAAGAGAGAATAACATACATACTTAGTTAAATATAGAAATCTATCTTGCCCTATAGGGAAGAGGAGGAAAATAAGAGAAGTGGCAGGGCTGATAGAAGGGTGCAGAAGCAAAACAATTTTGAGAAGGGACAGAGTGAAAGGAGAGACAGAGAGAGAGAGAGAGAGAGAGAGAGAGAGAGAGAGAGAGAGATGTGGGGCAGAAGCAGGATGGAGGGGAAAAGTGAGTAATCATAACTGTGAATGTGAATGGTATTAACTCACCCATAAAAGAGAAACAGATAACAAAGTAGATTAAAAACTGCAAGAACTACAAGGAATAAACTTGAAGCAGAGAGACATACACATAGAGTAAAGGTAAAGAGCTGGAATAGAATCCATTATGCTTCAGCTGAAGTAAAAAAAAAGCAGGGTCACAATCATGGTCTCAGACAAAAAAAAGCAAAAATAGATCTAATTAAAAGAGATAAGAAGTGAAACTGTATTTTGCTGAAAAATACTATAGACAATGAAGTAATATCAATACTAAACATATATGCACCAAATGGTATAGGATCCAAATTCTTAAAGGAAAAGTTAAATGAGTTACAAGAGAAAACATGGTAAAATCACATTAGTGGAGGACCTCAACTTTCCCCTCTCAGAGCTAGATAAATCAAACCACAAAATCAACAAGAAAGAAGTTAAGAAGGTGAATAGAATTTTTTAAAAGTTGAATATGATAGACCTCTGGAGAAAATTGAAAGGGAATAAGAAGGAATATATCTTTCTCTGAGCAGTACATGGCACCTACACAAAAAATGACCATGTATTAGGGCATAAAAACCTTATAACCAAATACAGAAAAGCAGAAATATTAGATGCATCCTTTTAAGATCATAATGCAATAAAAGTTACATTCAGTAAAGGGCTATGTAAACAGATTAAAAATTAATGGAAACTAAACATTCTAATCCTAAAGAATGAGTGGGTTAAAGAACAAATGATAGAAACAATTTCATTAAAGAGAATAATAACAATGAGAAAGCATACCAAAATTTATAAGATGCCACCAAAGCAGTACTTAGGGGAAATTGTATATCTCTAAACACTTATATCAGTAAAATAGAGAAGGAGCAGATTAATGAATTGGGCATGTAACTAAAAAAAAAAACTAGAAAAAGAACAAATTAAAAACTCCAGCTAAACACCAAATTGAAAATCTTGAAAATCAAAGAAGAGATTAATAAAATTGAAAGAAAACCATTCAACTAACAAATAAAACTAGGAGCTGGTTTTATGAAAAAACCAATAAAATATGTAAACTATTGGTTAATTTAAATTAGAAAAGAAAGAAAAAAACAAATTATCAGCATCAAATATGGAAAAGGATGAATCCACCACCAATAAACATGAAATTAAAGCAATTATTAAGAGCCATTTTGCCCAATTATATACCAATAAATCTAACAATCTAAGTAAAATGGATGAATATTTACAAAAATATAAACTGCCCAGATTAACAGAAGAAGAAATAAAATACTTAAATAACCCTATCTTAGGAAAAGAAATGGAACAAGCCATCAATGAGCTCCCTAAGGAAAACATCCCCAGGACCAGACAGATTCACAAATGAATCTTACCAAACATTTAAAGAACAATTAATTCTAATACTATATAAACTATTTGAAAAAATAGGCAAAGTAGAAATCCTACTAAATTCTGTCTTTTTCCAAATTCTTTTTATGACACAAATATGGTGCTGATACCTAAACTAGGAAGAGCCAAAACAGAGAAAGAAAACCATAGACCACAATTTCCTTAATGAATATTGAAGCAAAAATTTTAAATAAAGTACTAGCAAGGCAATATATCACAAAGAGCATATATTATGACCAGATAGTATTTATGCCAGGAATGCAGGGCTGATCCAATATTAGGAAAAATATCAGCATAATTGACCATCTCAATAATAATACTAACAGAAATCATATGATTATCTCAATAGATGAAGAAAAAGCTTTTGACAAAATATATCACCCATTCCTATTTAAAAGCACTAGAGAATATAGGAATAAATGGAGTTTTCCCTAAAACGATAAGTAGTATCTATTGCAAACCATCAGCAAGTGTTATCTGTAATGGGGATAAACTAGAAGCCTTCTCAATAAGATTCAGGGGTGATGCCCATTATTACCACTATTAGTCAATATTGTGCTAGAAATGTTAGCTTTAGCAATAAGAGAAGAAAAAGAAATTGAAGGAATTAGATTAGGCAATGAGGAAACAAAACTATTGTCTTTGCAGATGATATGATGGCATACTTAGAGAATCCACTAAAAAACTACTTGAAATAATTAACAACTTTAGCAAAGTTGTAGGATACAAAATAAAACCTCATAAATCATCAGCATTTCTATTACTAATAAAGTCCAGCAGCAAAAGATAGAAAGAGAAATTTCATTTAAGATAACTGTAGACAACCTAAAATACTTGGGAGTCTACCTGCTGTGTTGGTAAGCAAAATGGGCTCTTAGCACTCAGTTCAACCAAGTGCCCTTGAAGAATTTGGCTTTTGTTTCCTTTGAGTAATTCAGTATATTTCATTGAGTCTTACTAAGTGCTAAGCCCCAGGTTCTAACCCCTATTAAGTGCTAAACCTATGTGGGTGTGAACCTCCCAGGGTCCCAAGGGGAGGTGCTAATTCAAGAGCCAATCATAGGAGCCTAAGTTCTGGTCATTCAGATGACGTTTGATGATGTCTGAAATGCTATAAGAAGAGAAGACAGAGCCATTTGCGCAGGGCTCTCACTCGTGAGTTGATGCAGACTGAAGAGACTCCAGGCAACTGTAGCTAAGAGCCTTCCAGCTTGTAAACCCAGATTCTGGGACTTTGTTAAACTCTGGTAACTATGTATTGGGATTTGAATCAGATAAGGTCTGTCTGTCGATGTTTGTACTTTGTTTGTATTTTGCTCTGAAGTTCATGGTGCTGGCTTTTCCCCCTGGACTAAGTGAATGGTATTTGTATGCTCAATTAAAGTAACCTTGTCAACCCCTTAACGCTGTTTTCCTTAGTTCAGCAGATCAAAAGAACCTGAGCTTTTGCAGCGTGCTGGTAGCATTCTTGTTGTTGGGCTTGTGTTGGTCTTTCACCCCCACAACAGCTGCTAGCCTGATTGTTGAAACAAGACAAACCCAGGAACTACATGAACACAATTAAAAAACATTTTTCACACAAATAGTCAGATCTGAACAACTGGAAAAATATTACTTGCTCATGGTAGGCTGAGCCAATGTAATAAAAATGGCATTTCTACCTAAACTACTTTATTTATTCTGTACCATACCAAACTACCAAAAAAAATTTGTAGAACTAGAAAAAATAATAGCAAAATTCACATGGTAGAACAAAAGGTCAAGAATATCAAGGGAATTAATTGGGGTGGGGTGGGGGGACGTGAAGGAAAATGGACTAACTGTATTATAAAGTGGTAATCATCAAAACAAACTGGCATCAGCTAAGAAATAGAGTGGTGGTTCAATGGAATAGATTAGATACACAATACACAGTAGTAAATGACCATAGTCATTTAGTGTTTGATATGCCCAAGGATCCAAGCTATTGAGCTAAGAATTCAACATTTGACAAAAGTTTCTGGAAAAACTGAAAAAAAGTTTGGAAGAAACTAGGTATAGATCAAGATCTCACACCATATACTGAAATAAGGTCAAAATTGGTACATGATTTAGATACAGGGTGATACCATAAGCAAAGTAGAAGAGCAAGGAATAGTTTACCTGTCAGATCTATGGATGAAGGAAGAATTTAGGATCAAACAAGAGATAGAGACCATTACGAGATGTAAAATGGATGATTTTGATTATATTAAATTAAAAAGATTTTGCACAAACAAAAATAATGCAGTCAAGATTAGCAGGAAAGCAGAGAGCTGGGGGGCAGGGGTATGAAATTTTATAGCCAGTGTCTCTGATAAAGGCCTTACTTCTCATATATATTCACTTATATAAAGAACGGAGTCAAATTTATAAGAATACAAATCACTCCTCAAATGATAAATGGTGAAAGGATATGAACAGGCAATTTTCAGATAACAAATTAAAGCTATCTGTAGTCATGTGATAAAATGCTCTAAATCACTACCGATTAGAGAAATGCACATTAAAACAACTCTGAGGTACCACCTCACACCTATCAGATTGACTAATATGACAGAAAATGAAAATGATAAATGTTGGAGAAGATGTGGGAAACTAATTAGTTGGGACACTAATGCATTGTTGGTGGAGTTGTGAACTGATCCAGCCAATGTGGAGAGCAATTTGGAACTGTGCCCAAAGGGCTATAAAACTGTGCATAACTTTGATCCAGCAATACCACTACTAAGTCTGTATACCAAAGAGGTTTTTAAAAACAAGGAAAAGGACCGATTTATATAAAAATATTTCTAGCAGTTCTTTTTATGGTGGCAATTGGAAATTCGGGTGATGCCCATCCATTGGGGAATGGCTGAATAAGTCGTGGTATATGGTTGTGATAGAATACTATTGTGCTTTAAGAAATGATGAGCAGACAGACTTCAAAAAAAAAACCTGGACTTACATGAACTGATACAAAGTGAAATGAGCAGAACAGGAGAGCATTGTACACAGTAACAGCCCTATTGTGCGATGAGAATGACTTAGTTCTTCTCAGCAAGATCCAAGACAATTCCAAAGGACTCATGATGATAAATGCTATGCACCTCCACAGAAAGAACTGATGGAATCTGAATGCAGATTGAAGCATACTGTTTCTGTGTGTGTGTGTGTGCGCGCGCGCGCGCGCACGTGCGCACACACGCTCACTTGGGAAGGTTTGATCTGTATTTTCTTTTATGACATGACTAATACGGAAATATGTGTTTCATGATTGCACATGTATATCACGTTGCTTGCTATCTCAGGAAGGGGGAAAGAGAAGGGCAAGGGGCAAGAGAGAGAATTCAAAATATTTTTAAATGTTTAAAATTATTTTTATATGTAAATGGAAAAATATTTTTAAAAAAAAGAAAGAAGAGAAAAATGGCTAGGGAAAGGGATGGGACTTGGGATTTCTTTGGTATAGAGAAAACTCCCTCGTTTAATTTCAAAGCAAGGGAAATGTCTCTCAAGCAAGAAGGCAAATTAGACCCATGTGCCAGGGCCCTGCCCCCAGAGTGGGGAAACCCACTTTAGTTGAGCTGACCCTTGATTTATATATTTGTGACTAGACAAAGAGTCAAACAGTATAGAGTCGCAACAGTGAGACAAGGTTGTGTAGTGACAAAAAGTCTGTTCAGAACAGGGCTTCATGTCCCAGACTGTTGGTGCTTGCCTGAGCTCAGGGACCATCGGTTCCAGAAGGTGAGCACGAAGGATTGTTGTTATGCCAAGCTTGCTGGCCCTTAGCTCTAGAAAACAGGGAGTTTCTTAATATCTTGACATTGATCACATAGCCAGTATGTGTCAGAGACAGGAAGACAGATCTTCCTGGCCAGCTTTCTGGCCACTATCCCAAAGATCATTATCAGTCACCAAGCCTAGGAAATCATCAGAGATTAAATGGAGAGAAAAGCAAAGCAAACAGTAGTCCAAAGAGAAAGTTTTATTCGATTGAAGAAAGGAGGAAAATGTGCCAGCAGTGGCATGAAAATATGATGAAGTAATTGACACAAAAAGACAAAGACATGGGGCTAGGCAAGTCGTATAGTCGGGCTATAGACTGATTTTCATGGAGTTATTGACAGTATTTTATACAGGTTAATTGCTGAGTTATCCTGACTTCAAAAAGAGTACAATAAAGCATTGATTAAGTTTTTTATCTCCTTGTTCCTGGGAACGAGACACTACTTTTACTCAAGGCCAACCAAATTGAAACATTTATGTTCTCTCGCATATAGATAACCAGACTGAAACACTTCTGTCATCTCCCATGGGAGGTGGGTTTTCTTTGCCAAGTCTTCTTATCCTAAAACTGGCCTTGCTGTGCATAGACCCATTTTCAATTGACCCTGCCTTGCAGAGGTCTAAGAGGACTAAACAGGATATAGCTGGCTCCCCGAAGGAAAATCTTTTTTGTTTGTTTCCCTCTAAACAAAGTGGTAGCTTGAAATCTCAATCCCTAGTCCCTCTTCTGCCAACAGAAAGGGGCAAGGGAAAGAGGAGAGTTTTCTTCCTCATTACTATGGGTTTCTAAGCTGTCTAGCTTGAAAAGCTTCTGTGAGAGCTGGGGCTGTAGTCATAGCTAGGCTAGGCCACTGTCAATTCCATTTAGAGACTGCATCCTAAGACCAGCATGATGCTTAAACCCCAATCTGTTGCTGCCTCTCCTAATGGCTATATGCCCACAGTCCCATAAGTCGTTCTGTTGCCTAGTGATGTACAAATGCAGGAAAACTTAAACTTCTGTGCATCTTTCCTTTCCTCCCTCCACAGCTGATTCTATAGCACAATAGGCCAGCTTTGTTTTGGGGGAGAAAGGGTTATCATGAGAGGATGATAACCTTCCTCTAAAGAAGATACATATACATGTGTGTATGTATATATATGTATGCATGTATATGTGTATGTTTATGGTTACCCTGCCTCCCCAAGCAAGGGATGAGGGTCCTCCCAAATGCTTCATTTTAACTGTAATGGGGCTGTCTAGCACGAGATATCATCGGCTTCTTAGATGCCATCTTCATGTGAAGGACCCTAATGAGCTGCTTCTAGGAAAATCGGAATGATGTAGGAGGGAAGCCGCTAGAAGAGAGTGGAGAATATGTGGATAATCTAGAACTGGTTCTTATTGTTCTGCCCCAAATGTGGTTGGGAAGAACCTTTATCCACTGGCTGCGTAGCTGGAACTACCAACATCTTCAAAAGAGTCCCAGTCAACATCAGCCATCTCTTTGATACTTTTGAGTCTGGGTAAACAAAGTAACTCCATCATTATAGCTTCCAGTGAGAGCATGAGGTAAGGAGGAAGGGGCCTGGGTCCTTGGTCTTTTTGTTCATTCTTTCCTATTCAAGATGCAGGGAGTGGGGTCTCTGACCTCAGGGGTTTCAAAGGACTAGGAGCATGAGCCACAGGAACCCGAAAGTCCAAGAATCCATGTTGATGGCTGCAGCCAGCCCAGCTATGATGTGCTGAGCACAGAACACCTGGAGTAACCTTTGGAACTCTAGGCCAGCAGAAGTCATATCTGTTATATGTCCATACCACCTTTGAATGGGGATTTGGGGGGACCAATGCTATGGAGGAAATAAGCTAAGTTTTGAGCCCACCCTCCCTAGAGACTGAGGTGGTATAGGAGGGATTATGCCCCCAAGGTGTTGGGGGAAATGTTTGAACATTTGTTATTGCTATGTTTTTGAAGAAAATAGTCATTTGCAAAAGATACTTTATGTTAAGCAGCTAAATAGAATTGAGATGCTACCTAAAAGAAGGAGACACAGCCCATGGAAGAATCAAGCCAATATCAGAGAAACCCCAACCCCTCAAGGTTATCTGAGACCCTTGGGTGGGTGGGAGGGGGAAGAAAAGGGGAGGTACATATCATGCCTGAGGCCAGAGAGTAGGGCCAGAGCACACCTTGTTAAACAACCAATAATGTTCTTCTAAGCCCAGCTGTATCTCAGCAGTATTCCCAGCAAACAGAGGTGTCTCCTACAGCGGTAAACACAACACAAATGCTGGATACACATTTAATGTTGACCTTTTCTACCTCCTTCCTCCCCACGTGGTTGGATCAATAGCACAGTTATACTCAATCAATAAACATTTACGTGCCAGGCTCTGTATTAAGTCCTGGGGATACAAACACAAAAAAGAAAGACAGTCCCTGCCCTCAAGGAGATTACAATCTAGTGGGGAAAAACAATGCACAAAAAGAAGCTGATGAAGCTGATGGGGTCTTGCAGGATGAGGAGGTTTCCCCAATAGTAGGCTTCCTGAGGCATGGTAGAAAAGTCAACAAACAGATGTGTGCAGGTAGTGGAGAAGATGTAAACTTTAGGATAGGCAGCTTCCCTCCCTTCAAGGATCTTACAATCCAGTAGGGATATTTAACATGGTCATAAATAGTTATACTGTACAATACCACATGGTAAGTGCATTAAAGGGTTACATCACAAAGTATAATGTGAGTATGAGAGAGACGGTTGCTAACAACCAGAGTGGGAAAGGGAAGCCTTCCTGGAGGTGACATTTGAGCTGAGTTTAAAAGTATGCTTAGGAATGCAGCGAGGCAAAGGGGCCAAGCATAGGGAAAAATGTGAGCTGAGGCTCAGTAGTGGGAGGAGGGATAGTCAAATAGAGGAACAGTCAAAACGGTACTATGGTTGGAAGGTATAGTTTGTGGAAGGGAGTTCTATGGGATAAGCCTGGAAAGGTCAGATTCCTCTAAAATTATGGGAAATCTTGGCAGACAGAGGAAACAAAAGGGAGCTTCTGAAAGTCTTTGGATATGAACTCCTTTGTTTAGTTTAAGTCAAGTCAACAAGCATTTATTAAGAAAGAAAGTCATTCTCTGACCTCAAGGAGCTTACAGTCTAATGAGGGAAAGATAACCATGTAAAGGTGTGAGAAATGGGGAGGGGGGCAGTTTTGTTTCCACAGAGTTGAAAGTATCTCCCCCCTTCCCCCAGCTTTAGCAAAATGTAAGTCAGGTGACTGATTAGAACCAGTTCTAATGTTATACCAGAAGCGAGTGAGACACACGACAAGAGTTTAAGTTTTAAATGGAGAAGTTTATTAGCCGGCGACCGTTCGGGGAAATAGAGTCTCCCAAATCAAAACGGCCACGATGCCAGTGAAGAAGCAGTATTTATACAAAAATCTAAGTACAGATGTTAGTTATCTCTTGAAACTCACATGTTATTTTTAGCAGGCTCAATAAGCCTTTGTTAACTTTACAGAAAGAAAGGAACCCCCTAAATAGATTGTAAATACAATATATCAGATAGCTGACTTAAGCGTTGACTGAATTACAACCCAGTATCTCTTCGTCCAATCTGCCATACATCCCACGGGAGCATGAGATAAGAGCTAGGAGCAATCACATAAGAAAAGGAATATCCGGGGCTGAGGCTTTCATCCTTCAAGGCCATAGGCAGACCGGGACAAATAGTCCAGCTGGGTTTTGTTGAGACAAGAGATAAAGTTGTAATTCAGTCAACTTGGTTAGGTAAAGGAAGATCGTTAGGCTTTCCTGGTAACTAGCTTACATTCCATGGGAATATCTCAGGGGCCGTGGGAACTCGCCAAAGGCAGGAACTCAGCCTGTTCTTTTATAGCACTCTGGAGTTTGCGATTAGGGGCTGGGGGCAGGGTTTTTAGCAATAGCTGGCTACTCAGGTATCACATCTCCCACTTCTTTTATGGAGCATTTCAAATATTTGAAAAGGAATGACTTCATTCAGAGCACCTGAGGTTTGGGCCACTAAGACAGGGACAGAATTAACATGAGAACGAATAAGGTTGGGGATATGAGAAAGTAATCAGGAACCTATAGTTACAGACAGGATCAATAAAATGAGGGGGGGGGGGCAGCCAAAGTGCTAGCAGGGTGGTGAGCCAGGGGGGACATTGGTCCCCTGAAAATCACTCAATATCAGCTTAGGCTAGTGCCAGGTGAAAAACTTGCAGTAAAAATTCCCTAAACGCATCCTGTAAAGCAGGGGTTTGGGAAGTAACTGAAGGCATGCATAAAGTAACAATAGAGGGCAAGGCTCAGGTAGAAATTCAGAAGCTTCTTCAATTAGAGTGGCCGCAGCAGCCAGGGAGTCCAACTGTTCTTTTAAACAGGCAACTGGCTTAGGCAACTAAGGACTGCGTTAGGACTCCCAAAGCCTGTGCTGTCCCTTCATCAACATGCCAAGTGAAAAGTTTGTAAAGACAAGAGTGTTGACAAGGGTCAGTTAAAGTATATACCTGTAAAATATTTAAGCAAGGTACTCCTCTCAGGATTAGGGTCTCATCCCTCAATGGCTAACAAGGGAAAAATATCCTTAAGTAAGTCTGATCTGGCCTTGTCAACAAAGGTAGGGGTATTTCCTGAGCAAAGTTTAGAGAACAAAGAAGCCCAGGTCCTGGATCTTCTTCCAGTTACTCATTAATTCAGGCTAAAAATGGTATAAAACATTCCACATGTCCCCCTTTTGGTCAAAGGCAAACTGAAGGTTTCGCCTGAAGACCAATTAAGGTATGGAAAAAAACTCTACCTTAAAAGTTCTAAAAATCCTTATCTAGGTGGATTCAGGTTTTTTTTTCTTTCTGTGTTTGGACATCCCCAGAGATGGACAGTAATTATAAACCACTTGTAAACAAGCAGGGGGAGCAAGTTGCAAGGGGGATCAGTAGGGAGCACAATGGGGAAACTAGGGAACTTAAATAAAATAAGCTAAAGACACCAAAGGTACAAGTAAACAGTCTTGGGAACGCAAGGGACTCAGAAAGAGAGTTGTCCTTCGTACAGGTTCTGGTCCAGAGTCTGGGGAGGGGCTGCCTGCGTCTGTTGCTGTCCCCTTCAGGCTCCTTTGAAACAGGAGGGCAAGGTGTCCTATGGGCTCAGATGTCCACTTGGGATCAGGGGCAGATGTGACAGAAGGATCAAGGAGTCCATCCACAAGTTGGCAGCTGTAGAAGTAGTCAGATCTGATAGGAGCTTCCAGAATACATATGATTTGATAATTGAGAGAAAAACAGCACAACATAGGTCCCAGCCACACAGGGCTAAGTTCAAATAAATACAATACCTAGATAGTAAAAGAGAATTCTGCTTCTCTGGTTCAGATCTAGAAATTCTCAAACAATTCTAACTTAATATAACTTAGTACAATCGCTTAAATTTGGTTCCCCTTTAACTTCAGAGTATTTCAGTTCATATATCATCTACTGTTTCTGTCCTTACCTAAATTTTGTACCTGGTATAAGAATCCTTTAAAATATGAAAGTCCAACCATAAATTGAACTCATCTTCCTTTTAAAATCATCAGACAGATACCTTACAAAGGAGATATAATTTCACTTGTAACAATATCTTATACAATTTCCTTGTGCAAAAATCCACATTTAAGATCTTGCTACCAAAACATACTTATCAGCTCGAATTTCCAGAATTTATAAAGTATGGAGCCAGCCAAACACATCTGTATATAATTCTTAGGGGAATTGCCTTTTTCAAAATTTGCTATCTCTTCCTTCCCCTAGACATTGATCACATTACATCTTTGCCTTATTTGCTTTGCCTAATCATTTTCCCCTTTTGGAGGATGTTATCCCTATATTATTTCAATGTTTTATTTGGCCATGAACATAGGTTAAAATTGTAAGCTAGTCATACTTGTATCCTATTATAATAACTCAGAAATATTTCAATATTCTTCTATTACCTAATAGATTTAGCATAGTGCTTACAAAACTTCTTGTTAATATAAATTTGCTATGAAAGAAATGAGGGACTACGTCATATATCTTAACAAAAGGAAAGAACTTCTTCAGCTCTGTTTGATTCCAGGCATGAGTCATATCTGATAGCCAATCTTATAGTCACCAGGTGCTGAAAGCTGGGCTTAGGAGTAATCAGGTGGAGACTTTCCTTTTCAGAAAGGAAATAGCAGAATTTGGGAAATAGAGTCAGGAAGATCCTACCTAGGCTGTGTCCAAGGTCGTCTTCAAGACTTTTTTCCCAGGCACAGACCTTTCAAGTTCTCAGCTTGCAATGCCCGCCATACTACCACTGGCTTCACGTGACCTAAACCTGTAATCAGAGCTTAAAACAATATTAAATTGTAGTCCCATAAAATCTTAAATAGCAAATAAATATCCTTCACATGAGACTGCCCAAATTTCATTGAGCTAATAATTATCAAATCAAGCTACATAACATTTCCAGCTTCTAAATACTTCCTCACACTCTTTCCTAACTTGCTAAAACCATCTGAAACTATCATTCTCAGGACAGGGGAGGCTTAGCTAACTCCCATTTGTCCCCTAACTCTCTCATCTGCCTTTTGTATCCCCTCAAGCTTTTATTTACCTTTCCAACCTATTACTCAGTGTCCCTTTACGTTTCAACCATAACACAAAACAACTCATAAGTTAGTACTTTTCACTGACATAACTGTGTATACTGGAATCCCATTCCAGTTTGCTTAAACAAACAAAAGAGGTTAATGACTGACCTCTCAAGTTGATGGATTTGTCCCTGTTAATTCCTTCTGGAGGAAAAAAGGAACACTTCAGGAATTAAGTCTTATACACATTGTTAAGCTCTAACTCTCGCTTAAAATCACAAAAACATTTTCCAAAATACTTCTAGAATTGTTTACCTAAACTGAAGATGTCTCTGATTTAGTCGCAGTAATTAATTACACTATTTGTGTCAATACCCAATTGCTCTTAAATCACCTCACAACATCCAAGAACTCTATCTCGCATAAATACAATACAACTTTAAAATCCCAGCCTTAGTCTATGGGATAATGATTCAACCCTACATCATAAAACTTCTCTTCCCTTTCTAATTATTCTCATTAACACTTTAGAAACCATATTATCTTTCATTTGACTATAGAAGAGTACCAATATAACCAGTCATTTGATTAAAACAACAAGATTTTACATATTTGCATTTATCCAATTTCCCATTTTTTAAAACAACTTCTTTCACAACGATAACAGATTCTGGCAGATAACTTCCCTTTTGTCACTACCTGCTTATTTCTGATTAAAGAGATCTGCCACATCATCTCCCCCTGAGGGTGGGTTCTTTCCCATCAGATGGCAAGCTTCACTAATAAGAACTGTATCCTTAAGACCCACATCCTCCTCGAAACCTAATCTTATCCTAAAAACATCACCTTTGCTGACTTTAAAAGCCAGGTTTGAGACCCCTACTGTTCTTTCTTTCAGTAAAAACTCAAATCCCAGTAATTGTTGCCCCTCCCCCTTTCTTCCCTTCTGACACGTGAGCAAAAGTAGAACTCTTTCTTCTTATTTAAACTAAAGGGGGATGAGTAAGGAATGTAGACTGCCTCCTTACTCAAAAATGTAGAATAAGACATTGAATGGGCCACGCTTTAACCACCCTTCCCAAGACTTCTACAGACAAGGTTCTCACCCAGAACTTGGAAAACTGCAGGTTTGAACTGCAACCAATTTGCTTACAGGTGGAAATTCAGCAGGCCTTCTGAAAATCATACGAAAAGATTTTACGGAGCATTTTAAAAGTATTTTCCCTTCTTAAAGCAAAATAACCTTTAAACATTTGGATTCATTCACAAATTAGTCCATAAACCTCCAGATTAACATATATAAATATATATTTTTTAAATGATAGACATCTCCTTCTTTTTCCTTAAAGCAAATTAACCCTTAAATGCTGGAATTCATTAACTAAGTTGGTGCCAAATGTCCTCATTCTCAAATATTGCCCAGAATTCCTAGATATTACAAGATCCTTAGTCAAAAAGATGTTGTAATGGGGATAACACTTAGTTTCTATACCCAATTAAGTTAGCTTTTATTACAATAACAAAGTTTACCAGGACCTTTAAAAACTTTGTTCATAGGAATCTCTCTATCCTGAAAACTTTCACAAGATTGAATATCTAAACGTCCTCAGTTCAGTTAACAACCTCAATTTCTTAATTAAGTACAATTCTTAATCTAACAATCCAGATTATGAGAGAAATTATTTTCTAACAGCATAGGTAATGCGATGTTAACCAATTTGTATATAATAACAAATTTAGAAATAAGTACACCACAAGCAATTATCATGTATTTAAAACTTGAAACAGATTCTAATTAATTACCAATCTAGTGATCATAACTGAGTTGGATAAGCAAATCAGATCTGGTTCGTAACCACTAGTCGTAACATTCTTAATTTCTAAGGCCCAATACTCTTAGCATAGTAAAAGAAAACATTACTGTTTATAAAACCATATTTTAACAGTTCACAAGAGAACCCGAAAGGCCTCTGCACAAATTCCTGACTTATAGCAAAAACAATTTCAATTGAACTTCCTTTTAAATAAAGACAAAACTTGGAAGTTCATAATTCTTTAAGTTACAGCAGTTGTCCAGCTTCTCAACCTAATGCAACTTTAAGCGCTAAACATTATTATGTGTGTAAAGTTTGAACTACTCATTTCTGTCTAGGTAAGTACATTTTAAACCAAATATGATAGTTTAAAACTACCAAATTCTCATCACATCCTCTAAGAGCACTCAATTTACATATATCTAACTCAGATTAAAATCGCATAATAGTCTTTTCAAATTACAAAATCTAAGAATTTTAGAAATATAATGTTAGAAGTACAAAAACAATAAATTTCAGATTGCAATTCCAGACTATCACATATAGGAATTATTGAGCCTATTACTTCTGGTATTTCTATATTAATATATTAATATACATGTATAACATATATCAATACATTAATATCTTAAATACACTTTATTTATTTAACTGTATATTCTCAATCAGGTAACAAGTTTCTTTTAGCTTCAGCTTCCACAGTCTTTCAATGTGGAGGGTGGGATGTGGCCAGGAGCAACATCCCCCCACCTAAATTTCCCCATACCAGTTTTCTCTTTCTTTCCTAATTCTTGACCCAAAGTACCTCAAACATTTCAAGTGAATAATCAATTACATACTCTCCCAGCTTTATTATTTTTAGAATCTAACCACCCCTTAATTCAGAGCCCATTTACCAATTTAGGTGAGCAAATTTCTAAACCTCTATGCATAGAGAATCTTCCATCTCGTCTTTAAACCACCAGATATATGCTCATAAAAACTTTCTCACATGGAAAGTGTGTTCTCATGGTTAATATCAGTATTATTAATTATTCACTTGTTACAACCACATATAACAGTTCCCAATTTTATCACATATAGAAATTGTTCAACTTATTATTTTGGTATCCAAAAAACTACTTCAAAGGTTAACAATTACATGAAATCAGAGAGATAATAATGTTGTGTCTAAAATATAAACAACCATCATTATTATTTCCCTTTGCAAATCAGGAAACAGGTCAGACAGAGATTAAAATACAGTTTGCAATTGGAACAAAAATGTGAAGTTACCTAGAGCAGAAGCTGGTATCCCAATGGTGACAATTCTGGGAGGCAGAAAGTCCAAATCCATCTACCTCGCCCTTCCCCCACGACCGCAGAAGTTACTGAGCCTAGGGCAGTTTGCAGGTTCTGAGGTCAGAGTGGGCAAGATGCAAAGGACCTGGATGGCATTTCCAAGCTTTGCCAAAAAGGATGGGCTACCCAGGGGCACAGGACTGACTGTTAGTCTGTGAATTTCTGTCCTTCTCCTCCTTTTTACCGGGTGGGGAAGGGTGATTTAAGTTTTCCCTACAGCTCTCCTGCGTTCTTCTAATCTGATCTGAGAGGAGAGGAGTTTGTTTTATCTGCTCTAACTTTTACTGCAGCCCTGAAACAGGATAACAATGGTGAAAAAATCTCAACGAAGTAAACTTCACTCCTCGCTTACTCCTAAAGAAAACTTTTGCACTAGAATCTAAGGGAAAAGATTCCCTCCTAACTGTGATCAGGGACAAAGACAAATGCGAGAGTCCCATAGAAAACTCCAACAGAGGTTTTAGCCAGAAGGCATTCATTGGGAGGAGGTCTTTCAGCAAGAGGAGCTCCTGGAATGAATTTACAATTTCAGGAGTTCCCTCTCCCGGAATTCAACTAACCAATTTCCAAACTTTTTAACAATTAAAACCCAGAATTTGCCAAAATTTTAACCCTTTTTCTTTCCGTTGTAGCTCTAATTTGGCCACAAATAGAACTACAAGGGAAAAAAAGTCTTTGTTTCCCTACTTGCAGCCTGGAATCTCTGGCTGCCTGTGTTACAAGTTTTTTAACAAAACATAGACATTTCACAATTTGACATAGACACACGAACAGAGACGAACTCAAAACGTAACAAAAAGACACAGTGTGGATCGAATTGAAGGCTAAACAGGTCCCCTCAGAGGAAAGAAAAGTGAACCAGATTTCCTCCTTAGGGACAGGACCCTCAATCTCCCCACACCCAACACAAAACAGAAGACCAGATGGCATGAGTTGGTTGAGGGCTAAACAGGTCCCCTCAGAGGAAAGAAAAGTGAACCAGATTTCCTCCTTAGGGATAGGACCCCCAATCTCCCCATACCCCAGCAGGAAGAGGCTGACGTCTCAGCTCTTCCACTCTGCCCACCTTCCCCTCGTCAGGGGTGTCGTGGTAACAGAGACCAGAGTGGCTAGCCCAGAACAGAACAGAACCTTACCTCTAGAGGATTTGAAACCAGATCTTCTCCGAAGGCCGAAAAGGGACGAGTCAGCAAAGAGCCCATTCTCCGAGACCATCTCCCCACATCAGAGTCCTAGGAAAAGAAATCCCCAGGAGCCGGCCCTCTGAAGTGAGAGAAGGTGGATCGGGGGCAGAGACTCCCTGTTGAGGTCCGGAATTCTGTGTGTGTCTCCAGGGCGGTAACACGGAATACCGCCTCATCTCGCTGGGGCCTCCAAAATGTTATACCAGAAGCGAGTGAGACACACGACAAGAGTTTAAGTTTTAAATGGAGAAGTTTATTAGCCGGCGACCGTTCGGGGAAATAGAGTCTCCCAAATCAAAACGGCCACGATGCCAGTGAAGAAGCAGTATTTATACAAAAATCTAAGTACAGATGTTAGTTATCTCTTGAAACTCACATGTTATTTTTAGCAGGCTCAATAAGCCTTTGTTAACTTTACAGAAAGAAAGGAACCCCCTAAATAGATTGTAAATACAATATATCAGATAGCTGACTTAAGCGTTGACTGAATTACAACCCAGTATCTCTTCGTCCAATCTGCCATACATCCCACGGGAGCATGAGATAAGAGCTAGGAGCAATCACATAAGAAAAGGAATATCCGGGGCTGAGGCTTTCATCCTTCAAGGCCATAGGCAGACCGGGACAAATAGTCCAGCTGGGTTTTGTTGAGACAAGAGATAAAGTTGTAATTCAGTCAACTTAGTTAGGTAAAGGAAGATCGTTAGGCTTTCCTGGTAACTAGCTTACATTCCATGGGAATATCTCAGGGGCCGTGGGAACTCGCCAAAGGCAGGAACTCAGCCTGTTCTTTTATAGCACTCTGGAGTTTGCGATTAGGGGCTGGGGGCAGGGTTTTTAGCAATAGCTGGCTACTCAGGTATCACACTAACCATCTGTGATCTAGCAGAGACCAGGCTTCTGGTCTGGTGAAAGGTTAGAAGCTTGTACGCATTCTTAGCTGAGCTATTTGACTCAGGGATTTGCATCTGGCTAATGAAGAGCCTGGCGGGAGATTCGAATTGGAAATCAATAAAAGGACTGGGGGCTGTCTGAGTCCTTGTACTCTCCTGTACTCTGTTCAGGGGACGTACCCATTTATTCAGACCAAATAAATGTAACATACAATTGAAACGTTCCTGGCTTCCCAACGAGTATTGTTTATTCCTAGACAATGTGAGTGTATTTATAACAAAGGGAAACTGAAAGGGGGGGGCAGGAATGGAGAGAGCAGTACACAACCACGGGTTGAAGGAGTAAATGATGGGGTGCTTGTGCTTGGACCCTAATTCTAACATCACATTTCCCCTTAGCCTCTGCTTGGGTGCCTGTGCCTATGGCAGAATTCCAATTTCAGAACACATCTAGTTCTCAAACATATTCTTTCCCAGGCAGCCTCTCTCTAGCCAAAAGGCAGTGTGCCCCCAAATTATCTCTGCTTCTTCCTCAGTAAGCAGCTATGCCCAATTATAGATTGATTCAGGATGTTGATAATTGACTACACTGAGTCTAACATGTATCCTAGACATAGTCAGATATATATACTCCCTTACATTAATCTTGTCTAACAAGACATGTGATGGAATCCACCCGGACATTCCCAGTCAGCCATGAACTTTTAGTGTCTTAGTGACGTATCACAGGCAAAACCACACCCCCGGTAGCCCCGCTTTGGGCTATTTC
The DNA here is from genome assembly GCF_011100635.1 of Trichosurus vulpecula. Taxonomy (NCBI): domain Eukaryota; kingdom Metazoa; phylum Chordata; class Mammalia; order Diprotodontia; family Phalangeridae; genus Trichosurus; species Trichosurus vulpecula. Next base: position 391,448,223 of record NC_050575.1, read on the forward strand.
CCAGTGAACTCTGGGTAAGATACCTGAGCAGTAGATACAAAAAATGCATGTTCCTTTAAGAACTGACCAACCCCTAATCATGCCGTCACCACTCCCTGATCCCACCCCAAAACACCTAATTGACAGATTTCACCCCTAAATCTTGTACTTAAACTTTCCCTGTAGCCCTGTATGTTTGCAGGTTACCTAAGAACTCTTGCCCACCTAATTTACGTAAAGCGTAATAAATCTTTGCCTCTTTGACTAAAAGAATGCTTGGGTCTGCGAATTCATTCCAGGCAGCCTTGCCTTGGGAATTTTGGTTTGGGATTTCTACATCCCCTGGGTTAATTTCTCCTTTGGTTTGGGATTTCTACATCCCTGGGTTCATTTCTCCCTCAACATAAACATGGCTGGCCTGGGCACTTTCCTTAAAATGGAGGGGCTGGAAGAAGATGATAAGCGGGCTAAAGGCAAGAAGTGCTATTCCAGGGTGAGAAGGCTGCTGAATCAAGGTGGACTCTTGTATAACCTGGTCCCAACCCATTTCTCCAACCTCATTCGACATTTGTGCCCTTCTGGCACGCTCTGATTCAGCCAAAGTAGCTTCCTGACCTTAAGAAGTCACCTGCTACACAGGACACTCAATCTCCCTTTACTCCATCATCCCTCTCTTTTGTATTGGCACTCCACCAAGCCTGAGGTGCATCTTCCTTACCTCGGACTCATATACATTCCCTGTCTCTTCCTTTAAGATGCACCATTCTCTGCCTGACGGCTTTTCAAGCTTCTAACTGCTAGTTCCCTCCCTCCCAAACAATTTTGTGCTGTTTACTCTCCATGACCCCATTTGGAGTTTTCTTGGAGAGATACTGGAGTGGTTTGCCATTTCCTTCTCCAGCTCATTTTACAGATGAGGAAGTCAGGCAAACAAGGTTAAGTGACTTGCCCAGGGTCACACAGCTAGGAAGTATCTGAGGATGGATTTGAATTCATCTGACTCCAGGCCTCTCACTCTATCCACTACACCACCTAGCTGCCCCTACTTTGTCCTGTAAGGCGTCCCAAAAGTCTTAGTGCAGTTTTAAGCTACTAAAGCACAAAACTTTATGTGTATACTTTGCATCTATTTGAATTTATTCACTTTATATTGTGTTATTTACATATATTTATATAGCTGTATAGGTACTTGTCTTCCCCTATTATTCATCGCGGGTAGGAATTGTTTTTTCTACCCATATTCTCAATTTATGGCACACAGTAGGTACTTAATAAATGTTTATTGATTGTATTCCCAGTGCCTGACAGGGTGCCTGGAACACAGTAGGTTCTTAATCATTGCTTGTTGATTGATTATTCTAATAGCCCGGTGCAGAGGGTATAAATTCTCACTGCCCCAGTAAAGGACACAGCAATGGTGTGTCTAGAATAGGCCACAATGATGATGAACCTTGGCCTACCACCATGACTCCTGTACACCCAGCCTATATACATTTCCGAGTCAGTGCAGCCCTAACTGGGGACTTAGAACCAGGTCATTCCTGGCAACCGTTGCTAAGGGAAGGCGGGGCCACCTGAGGAAGTCGACTCTACGCGTGCGCAATCCTTTCTTCCACCCCAGGCGCCTGCGCATGCTTGGGGGGAACGGAAGACGCGGACTGCAACATGGGGGATCCCGAGCCGGAATCGGAGCAGATTCGCCTGAAGTGCATACGGCGGGACGGTTTCTTCACGGTGCCTCCGGAGGACAGGGTGCGTGTGCACGAGATATCATGCGGGCCGGCGCTGCTTCCCCTCGGCCTGTCGCCCTGCTGGGTATTGGCTTGTGCTTCCTTGGTAGAAAGAACTACAACTCCCAGGGTTCCTTTCGGCGGCGGTAGTGGTGCTGGGGTCGGGCGGGGCCTGGATGGGATTCGCGTCAATTTCCTCAGGAAAGCTGTCCACAGCTGGCGGGGTGCAGTCAAGGCAGGACCCGCCCTCTCCCTGGAAACACCCTACTCCTAGAAATAAATTATAGATTAAAAAAAATATCTCTGGCACTTATTGATCATCTGGGCCTATTCTCCACATTTTACAGAGGGTGAAACTGAAGCCGGGGGCGGGGGAGGTGGGACTAGAACCCTGGTCTGTGATCTTCAAATCCACATCCCTTTCCACTGTGACTTCACGTGCACAATTGACATAGTTTGTCTTCTCAATGGGGGTGGAGGGGCGGAGGGAGAGAGAGAATTGAGAACTCAAAACAATTTAAAAATCAATGTTAAAGTGTAGTTATGTATTTATCGTATATAATATATTATTACATGTTGTATATAACTTAATATCATATGTATATATGTGTGTGTATATATATACATATATATATGTATGTGTATATACATAAAATGATGAAGCACATCGTTTTCAGGCCTCTTAACAGAAAGCTTCGTTCAGGCCAGTGTGGGAATGAGACCATGTACTCACCTGTGTCCCACTTACCTCCCCCAGACAGTCTTTTTTTGATAGGACTAGAGGGGTTCCTGCCTATTTTTGTGTCTTATCTGCCCCCTACTACACCACATTCCCTGGGTAGGGGTGGGGGTGGGGGTGGGGTCATATATGACATAAAAATAACAAAATCACATGTTCAGTAGGTGATCCGTGATTTTCTCTTTAGCTTCTTATATCTAAGATAGGTATAAGCAATGCTAAGGTCAGAGTAGGGAGGGTAAAAACGTAGTACAGACTGAAGCAGTCAGAGGCTTCATTGAGGAAATCATCTTTGAATTTGACTGTAAAGGACGGGTAGGAATTTGGCAGGGAAAATGGCATCCCATGCGTAGGAAACGTGGTAAGCAAAGACACTGTGGTTGGACAGTGTGATGGTTGTCCTGAGGACATTTGACTGGCATGTATGTAGAAAAGAACATGAGATGAATATGAAAGAGAAGTTACAGCCACATTGGATTGTGGAGGACATTGAATGCCAGGCTTAAGAAACCCTCTCCTCGGTGGCTGTCAGTCCCCAAGGAGAACAGGCAGCTAGGTTCAGGGTTATATGGGTCTCAATAGAATCTATACCTGGAACCCCTTCTCCCCAGGCTCAGAGTGGCTGATTTTGGGCAGGATCCACCAAGGGAAAGAGCTGGAAATTGTTTTTTTTGTTTGTTTGCTTTTGGAGGCAATCAGGGTTAAGTGACTTGCCCACGTTCACACAATTAATCTCAGAGGTTGGATATGAACTCAGGTCCTCCTGATGCCAGGGCCAATGCTGTATCCATGGTGCCACCTAGCTGCTCCAAGATATTTTGACTCTTACCTCTAAAGGGAAATCCTAGCCTGTGTATCCATGTTCCAGACAGGATAAATATGTTGTAAGATTCTTAATAGGTGTAATCATTTTTATAAAGGAGATGCTGTATTTATGTCTGATTTGTTGTGGATTCAGGTGCGAATTGGCCTAGGTGAGCTCCAGATTTGAGATTCTATATTCAAATCCATGTAAGAAGAATTTATCCTATTTGGCAACAGGATAGCCTTTGAAGGTCTCACAGCCATTATTCTATCTGGTAGAACAGCCCAGATTCCCTTACTTGTAACAAAGGTCCCTGGGCCAGCTTTTTCTGGCATTTCATTTTTTTGGTCCTTCTAGTTCATCATATAAACCCTCCAACCCTAGTACTGACCTGCTGCTGTGCCCTGCTTGGTCGAAAAGTAGCTTTACTTTTAACAAGATCACCATAAGAGGAGGGAAGTGAGACTTCCACTCTGAGCCACTCCAGGTACCTATGTTGTCCATTGAGTATCATTGAGTATCGGCTCTTTAGATGAGCTGCCACATCTTCCTCTCTGCTTGCAGCTGGGACAGTGTCGGAGTGTGAAGGAGTTTGAAAAGCTGAATCGGATCGGGGAAGGCACCTATGGTATCGTATGTAAGTATGGGCTCGCTGTTGGCCAGGAGTGTGGCATGGAGACTTCAGCCGCTCTCCGTCTGGAGTAGAGAGCTGAGCAGGGTTGGGATGGAAAGGGTAGCTGTTACTGGTGATGGCTGGGCTGGCAAAGCAGAAAGCCAGGAGGCCCAAGTTATAGGAGCAAAGAAGAGTATGTGTTGGGGGAAAAGGTCATCCTAGACTCTTCGGTCTCACTCCTCCCCTCCCCCATCTGATCAGTTCTCAAGTCCTATTGATTCTTCCTCCACGTCTCTCCACTCACACCACACCTTCCCCTCATTCATCCCCTTGGCGCTTCTTGTCCAGACTGTTACAACAGCCTCCTACTTGGTCTTCATTCATCCTGCCTCTCCTGTCTGTGATCCAGCCTCAGTTCAGGTGCCAAATTCATAATCCCCGAAGCGAAGGTCTGACCATGCCAGTCCTTGCCCAAGAAGATTCAGTGGTCCTGTGTTGCCTCCAGGATCAAACTCCTGTTTGCCATTTAGAGGCCTCCATCCCATTTTTCTGGGCTGGTTACCCATGATTCCCCTTCTTGCATTCAGAGTTCCTGCCAAACCTGGTTGATTCCCCTTCTAGAACACTCTGTCTCCTGTTTCCATGACTTTGCACAAGCTGCTGCCTATGCTTAGGATATTCCCTGTCTCTCTTTCCACCTCTCCTTGGAAACCCTGGTTCCAGTTATTCTTAGCTCAGGTGCCACTGTGTGTAAGAGGCCCACCTGTTGGTGCCTTCTCTCCCTCTCTACTTTCTGTCTATATGTATTTATCTGAGTGCACGTCATCTTCCCAATAGAATGTAAGTTCATTGAGGAGGGGACTGTTTCATTCATGTCTTTGAATCCCCAGCTTCGAGCAACTAGAAGGCACTTGCTGGCTTGGCTTGAGTCCTAATGAGTAAAGCAGTACTTCACTGTTCCCACTGGCACCTGTGTTAGAACAGGGTGGTGGAGGACTCGGGGGTCTGACTTTGTATATCCCATGGGTCTGTTGCTGTTTCAGATCGGGCCCGGGACACCCAGACAGATGAAATCGTGGCCCTGAAGAAGGTTCGGATGGACAAAGAGAAGGATGGTGAGGTGGGGAGAATGATTGCCAGAGACCTAGTCAGGGACCTCAAGGGAGACGTAGGAATGAGCATCTGTACTTCTGATTGGGAGCCAACAGCTAATAGTACTGAGAAATCCTGGGTAAGAGGGAGGTGGTGCAGAGAGCCCTGGGCCAGGAGTCCAGACACCTGGGTTCGAATCCCAGCACTGCCACTAATCAGCTTGCTGAGCCAGGATCAATCACTTAATGTCTTGGAGAGTGATAGGGCCTGCCTACCTACTGCACACAGTTGTGAAATTCACATTCAGCGCTCTGCCAACCATGAAATGCTATACTTAACTGAAGGCTAGTCATACGTTGAGCTTTGTGTTTGGCTTAGCTGCAAGGTGTTCCTTGCTAGTAGTATTTGAGACAGGGAGGATTTAACAAACCACATCTTCCCTTGGTAGAGGATGAGGAGGGAGGGACTCCACCCTGGGTCTGGGGAGGAGTGTGTGAAGCTTGTGTCACTGCCCAGCCAGGAGCTGGGAGAGACCCAGGGCTTGGGAAGGGGAGGTTTGTTGCCCGGGGCCAGTGGCCTGATTGTATCGTTTTTCTGGGTCAGGGATTCCCATTAGCAGCCTCCGGGAAATCACACTGCTCCTTCGGCTTCGTCACCCCAACATTGTGGAGCTGAAGGAGGTGGTTGTGGGAAACCACCTGGAGAGGTAACCACTACTGGTCATTCTTACCCCGCTGGGGTACAGCTCCCCCATACTCCTCCCGTTCCCTGCTCAGTCTTACTTTCTGCTCTGAAGATGTGATTTCCCTTCTTTCTCTCTCTTCATTTTCCTAGACCAAAGACACGTCCCTCCCTCCCTCAGCCTTCTCTCTCAAGGGTCAGCCCTTCAGAAGGATCGGGGGTGGCATCAGGTGACTCTGTCCTCTTTTGTCTCTCTTCTAGCATCTTCCTGGTGATGGGTTACTGTGAGCAGGACCTCGCTAGCCTCCTGGAGAACATGCAGACACCCTTTTCAGAGGCTCAGGTACATGTGGGTTCCAGTCACCTTTATTCTTGGTTTAACACTTTTTAAGTTTAACCTTCTTCTACACACTCTACTAGTGACTGGTCAAGAACCATGCACCTTGGGGAAGCCCTTCAGGTAGTCAACAGGCATTAAGTGCCTACTATGTGCTAAGCACCAGAGATACAAAGAAAAAAAACCACCATCCCAGTCTCTGAGCTTAAGGAGCTTAAATTCATATTGACTGGAAGCAGATATGAATGCAGATAAGTCAACATAAGGTATATACAATGTAATTGCCAGGGGAGAAGTAAGTAGTAACTGGGGAAATCAAGGTAGGCTTCTTGTAGGAGGTAGCGCTTGGCTTATGCCTTGAAGGAGAAGGACTCTAAAGGCAGCTGACTGGTGGGACTTGTGTCCTTACTGATGCAGTAAGAATTTATTCAGTTACCAGACAAGTATTTATTAAGGTACTTGCATATATACTTACATACATATATATATAGTTATATACCTTGCATAGGACCTTATAGGGATTTGGGAGGATTCAGAGACAAAGGGGAAATGGTGCCGCCTTAAAAGAGCTCACCTTCCAAGGGCTTTAGAGAGTGTTCACTGAATTGACTCCCCATCGTATTTTTCTCTCATTCCTTTCCCCATTGTGGCACCTTATGCTCCTTCCTTCTTTCCTCTGGTCACTGGCCGCTGACCCTTTTGATGTCATGTGGTTCTCTAGCTGGCCACCATGGGAGTTATTGAGTAGCCCAGAGTCCAGTGTTGGGGCAGGGCATGACAGTCTTCCCTCTTGCTGTGACCAGGGGCCTTTCCTCTAGTCCCCAAAACGACAGACCCGCCTCTGAGGTGGATGTGTCCGTCATTCATTGGCTTTTTCCCCATTCTCACCCTTACAGGTAAAGTGTATCATTTTGCAAGTCCTTAAGGGCCTTCAGTATCTTCACAAAAACTTCATCATTCACAGGTGAGGGGCAGGGGAAGCTGAGAGGTCTGCAGGAGGCAGGTTCTGGAAGGAAGAGGGGTGGCAAACCTAGACTTAGGAAGAGCACAGATGACAAACTCTTGCTTATGTCACAAACCTGCTGGGTAGTCTGGTGAACCCTGTGGAACCCTGAGCAGAATAATGTTTTTAAAGGCATCACATACATAAGATTACAAAGGAAACCAAATATATCAAAATACAGCTATTGGGGCAGGTAGCCCTGAGTCAAGAGGACCTGAGTTCAAATCCAACCTCGGACACTTACTAGCTGTGTACCCTTTGGCAAGTCACTTAACTGCAATTGCTCCCCCTCCCCCCAAAATTAAAAAAAGTTATCAAAATATTTTGAAAAGCAAGTTCACAGACTCCAGGTTAAGAACCTTTGATCCAAGGAATAGACAAATTAGAGACCAAGATAGACCAACCCCAAGCCAAGAGCCAGGTGCCTTCACATCTTCAGCCTGAAGACCCCAAGGCTTGAAAGGGACATCCTTCTCATCAACAGTCACTGAAGTTGGCTTCCCTAGGGATGACTGACTGGTGTCTTTTCTTCCAATGACAGGGATTTAAAGGTTTCCAATTTGCTTATGACAGATAAGGGTTGTGTTAAGACAGGTGAGTATCTGTATGTTTCCCTGGCGCCATTGTGTGTGTGTGTGTATGTATGTGTGGGTGGGTGGGTCGGTGTGTCTTTAGTGTGTGTATACGTGGCATGTGCATGGTATGTGTGTGTTTGATGTGTATGTGTATATATATATGTGTGGTATGTGCGTGTGTACACACTTGGACGCTCCCTGCACCCACATGTAAACACCCAAGCCTCTCAGACATCCCCCTGAATGGGAGCAGCTAGTGTTCTGTTTCTTTGTTTCCTGTCCATGGAGCAAGAACTTATTAAATGCCTGCTGAGTACTTAACTCCTCCTTCACATTCCTCTCCCCTTTTTGGCAGCTGACTTTGGCCTGGCTCGGGCTTATGGTGTTCCCGTGAAGCCAATGACCCCGAAGGTGGTCACCCTCTGGTGAGTCAGATACTTCACACTCCAGATTCTAGGAGAGGAGGGGTAAAGGGAGAAAGGGGAAGGTAAGGGAATAAGCATTTATACGGTGCCTACTGTGTGCCTGGCACTGTGCAAAGCACTTTACAAATATTATCTCATTTGATCCTTACACAGCCCCGTGAGATAGGTGCAGTTATGATTCTCATTTTACAGTTGAGGACACTGAGGCAAACAGAGGTTAAGTGACTTGCCCAGGGTCACACAGATAGTGTCTGAGGGAGAAGGTTGCCTTCTGGGTTTCTCTGGAAGCCTGTATTCAACTGGGCTGGTCAGGTTCCCTAAGACGGACCATATACTGGAGCTGGAGATGTCAGAGAACTTGGAAGGGTATGCAAATTCAGAGATTATAGGAGGGCTGCCATTGCATGCTAACGGACACCAATCAGCAGGGCTACTTGCAAAGGCAAAGCACAAGACAGAAGAGGTTAGCAGCTAGCTAGTCATCAGGATTGTCTCCTATTGATCTAAACAGAGGTCAGTGAATTGTCTATGCTGTGGGATGAGCTAACTCAAAACCTGTTGGTATTTACCCTGGAAAGCCATATTGGCAAGGAAAAAAATCATGTAAATGGACCAAAGGTTTGATCTTATTAATAGCCATGGGGAACTGGTTTTCCCTAGTAATATTTTATTCAAGATTTGCGCCCCACCGCCCTCTGAAAGGAGTCAAAATAGGTACTTCTCTGGTCATGGGCGAAGTTGGCCAAGATTGGGGGCCTTTGGTGCCATTGCTATGGTCTGCACCCTTCGTGGGGTCTTGGGAGGCAGTGAGGTAAGCATGGCCAATACTACACCATCTTTGTATGGGAGGGGCACTACTGGGCTCTAAGCTGAGCCAGTGTGGGTGGCCAATGGGCTTGTAAAGGGCATCAGCTGGGTAAGAAGGTTCTGCCAGCAGCCACACTTATTCTTCCTCCTCCTGGGAGTGGCCACTGCCTTGCTCACAGGGCCAGAATAGAGACACTTGATCAACCCTCCCTGGAGGATAAATAGATTGAAGCAGACCAATCAGTCAACCATTAAACATTTATTAAGTGCCTGCTATGTGCCAGGTACTGCACTAAGCTCTGGGGATACAAAAAGATACACAAGACATTCCCTGCCCTCAGGGATCTTACATCTAATGGGGGAGACAACATGCAAACAGATGTATACAGAGCAAGCTCTGTTCAGGATAAATAGGAAATAATTAACGGGGGAAGTCACTGGAATTGAGAGGGACTGGGAGAGGCTTCCCGTGACGGTGGGATTTTAGTTGGGGCTTACAGGAAGCCAGGGAGGTCAGAAGTTGGAGTAGAGGAGGGAGAACATTCCAGGAACAGGACAACCAGAGAGAATGTTCAGAGCTGAAATGGAATGTCTTGTTCATAGAACAGCCAGGAGGCCGGTGTCACTGGACAGAAGAGTCCATGATGGGGGCGTGGGGGTAAGGTGTAAAAGGTAGGAGGGGGCTGGGTTATGAAAGGCTTTGAATGCCAAACAAAGCATTTTGTAGTTGATCCTGGAGGCAAGAGGAAGTGACTAGAGTAGGGGTGACAGGATCAGACCTTTGCTTTAGGAAAATCCTTTGGTGGCTGAATGGATGACAGCTTGGAGTGGGGAGAGACTTGAGGCAGGCAGACCCACCAGCGGCTATTGTAATAATCAAGGCATGACATGACGAGGGTCTGCACTGGAGTGATGGGGAAGGGGACAAGAATGGGGCGTATTTGAGAGATGTCACAAAGGTGAAATCAACAGGCCTTGGCAACTGTTTGAATATGGGAGTAGGGAGTGAGAAGTCCAGGATGACTTAGGCTGGGAGCCTGAGGGGCAGGAGGATGGGGTTGCCCTCTATAGCCATAGGGAAGTTGGGGTTTGGGGGGAGGGTTCCGTTTTGGACATGTCTACTGGACATCCAGCTTGAGATGTTTGAAAAGCTGTTGGTTGTGAGACTGGAGGTCAGCAGAGAGATTGGGGCAGGATAGGTAAATTTGTGAATCAGCAGCACAGAGATGGTCATTAAATCCAGGGGAGCCGATGAGATCACCAAGGGAAGCAGTATGGAGGGAGGAGAGAAGAGGTCCAGGACAGAGCCCTGTGGGACATCTATGGTTAGAGGGTGTGATCTGGAGGAGGACCCAGCAAAGGAGACTGAGAAGGAGGGGTCAGGTGGAAGGAGAACCAGGAGAGAGAGTGTCCTGAAAACCTGTAGGGAAGAGATGTATCACGGAGGGAGTGATCAACAGTGTCAGAGGCTGCAGAGAGGTCAAGGAGAATGAGGATTGAGAAAAGGCCGTTGGGTTTGGTAACTAAGAGATTGTTAGTAACTTTGGAGAGAGCAATTTCAGTGGAGTGATAAAGTCAGGAGCCAGACTGAAGGGAGAGAAAGTGGGAGCACCTATTATAGGTGATCTTTTGGAGGAGGGCAAAGGGCAGAAGAGATCCAGGGATGAAAGGGTCGAGGGAAGCTTTTTTTTTGTTTCAGAATGGGGGACACATCGGCATGTTTGTGGACTGTAGGAAGGAGCCAGGAGAGTGGGTAGATGATAAAAACTGAGTTGTAAGTAAAATTGAGAATAGATGATAGAGTGGGGATGACAGAGGGGCAGTGTGTTGGAGAAGAGGAGATGGGATGGAATGGGGTCACTTGAACAAGTAGAGGGGGTAGCCTTGGTGAGGAGTAAGACCACTCCATCATGTGAGACAGGGGTGAAGGAGGAGAGAGTGTCCAAAGGCACCAGAGTGATAGGAGAGAAGGGAGGAGAGAGAGTTGACAGTGAATATCATCATGTTTTTCTGTAAACTGTGAGGCAAGGTTCTCAGCTGAGAGAGTCCTGGGAGCAGGAGCTGTGGGAGCCTTGGAGAGGGACGGGAAGGTCTGGAAGAGCCACGGTGGGAGAGTAAGTTGATAAGGGGTTATAGTAGGATTGCCTAGCGGCAGCAAGGGCTCAATTAAGATTGTGTAACATAAATTCGTCCTGGGCTCATTCAGAACAGCATGATTTTCTCCACCTTCATTCAGCCACTCATGTATAAGAGTGAAGGAGATGAATGGTGGGAATGGTACAAGGCTGAGGCTTGGTTGAACATCATAGGTGATATAAGGGGGTTAGGGCTTCAAGAGCAGAGGATGGTGAAGATTTGAATTGGTTCACCAAGGAGCCAAGATGGGGAGAAGAGGAGAGAGTGACCAGTGCAGGGGAGATGGCCTGGGAGAGAATTGGGGAGTCAAGGTGTTGAAGGTCATGGTGAGGGTAAAGAGGAAGGTTATATAAGGGAAGGCAGAGGGAGAGGTGAAAAGCCACTAGATTATGGCCAGATAAGGGGATTTCAGAATTCCTGAACATTTGGTGATGATGGCAAGGTCAAGGGTATGACCATCTTGTGTGTGTGGCTGAGGGAGAGCTCATGGGAGGTGAGTAGCCAGAGAGTGTTTGAGGGAGAATCTGTATGTATGTTGAAGTCCTCTAATGTGAGGGCAGTAGTTCAGGACATGACCTTCTTCCGAGGAAGAAGTGACCCAAGTGTTGGTTATTTTCCTTTCTTGTGCAGGTACCGGGCCCCTGAACTCCTCTTGGGAACAGCAACCCAGACTACCAGCATCGACATGTGGTAAGGAGTGTCCTTCCTCTCCTGTAAAGTCTTGGGGTGGGAGGATGTTTGCAAGGCTTGGCTGGAGAAGGAGTTGGTACTGTTACCCATCCTGGTTCCCAGTGATCCAAGCTGTCCTGTCCATGCTGTGTTGGGCTGCAATCCAGGGAGATTAGACTCAAGTATGAAAACACGGGTAGAAAATGGTGGGTCTGATCATTTGGGAGTGGTGGAGGGAATACACTGAAGATCTTTCTAGAAAACTGGCCTTTACCCGGTGAAGGCGTCCTCACCCTCCACATCTCCAGGCCTTTGCCTAGGCTGTCAGCCCCCATGCCTGGGAGATTCTCCCTCCTCACATCAGTCACTTGGACCCTGGCTTCCTTCAGGGCTCAGCTGAAACACCGCCACCTACAAGAAGCCTGTCCTGATTCCTTCAGTTAATGCTTTCCACCCTGAGAATTACTCTGTTTACTATACAGGGTGTCCCAAAAGCCTTAGTGCAGGTTGAAGCTTTACTTTGGGACAATGCATGTGTGTATGTGTGGGTGCACTTGAGGCTGTTTCTTTCCTGTATGTGTTATCTTCTCCAGTAGAATGTATGCCCCTTGAGGACTGAGACTGTCTCATGCATTAATATGGCCTGTGAGTCAAAAGCCCATTTGACCCTTTGAATTCAGAAAAAGACCAAAATAATTATTAACCCACTTTGACACTTGGAGTTCTCAAAGCATTAGGAGGGAAAATGGTGCTTCCTTGGCCACTGGAAGGCAACAAAAGAGCTTTTTTTGCAGTGAGGAAAACTTGAGCTTGGGGTGTTAGGAAAAATTTCTCACCACTCAGAGACATCCCAGAATAGAGTGGACTAGTCTCTGAAGGTGGTAGCAGGTTTTCCACTTCGGAGATCTTCCAGGAGAGTCTCTCAGTCAACAAGCATTTATTAAGCACGCACTATATGCCAGGCACTGTGCTAAGCATTGGGGATACCAAGAAAGGCAGAAGATTATGCCTGCCCACAGGGAGCTTACAGTCTAATAGGGGAGACAACGTGGAAATAACTGTGGCCCATTAAGGTCTAGATGCACTAACTTGGAGACCATTCCAGAGGGAAGGCCCTCAGATCAAGGGCAATCAGGAGGGACTTCTTGGAGAAGGGAGAGTTTAGCTGCGACCTGAAGGAAGCCAGGAGACAACGGCGATGGAGAGGTTTCTAGGCATGGGACGTGGCCAGTGGAAGTGCCCAGAGTAGGGAGATGGTGGATCGTGTGTGAGGAGCATCCAGGGGCCAGTGTCACTGAATCACAGTGTCCAGGGAGGGCCCTTGAGGGTGCAAGAGGACTGGAAAGGTGGGTTGGGGCAGGTTGGGAAGGGCTGGAAATGCCAAACAAAGGAATTTCTATTTGATCTTGGAGGTGATTAGGAGTTGCTAGAGTTCATTGAATAGGGGGGTGATATGGAAGATCATTCTGACAGGTGAATGTAAGGTAGGCGTGTCCTCCTCCTTGGGGAGAGAGACCAACAAGGAAGCTATTGTGGTGGTCCAGATTGGAGGTGATGAGGGATAGCACCAGAGGGTGCAAAGGTCAAATGGACAGGACCTGGCAACAGATGGAGAGGGAAAAGTCAAGGAGGACATCAAGGTTCTGAACCTGGGTGACTGGCGGGGATGGTGGTGCCCTCAACAATAACAGGGAGGTGAGAAAGAGGGGAAGGAAAGGAGTTCAGTTTTGGACAGGTTTAGGTTAAGAAGTCTATGGGACATCTATTTGGAGACATCCAGTAAGCAGTTGGAACACTAGCCTTGGAGTCAGGATGCCCTGAGTTCAAACTTACTAGGTATGTGACCCTGGGCAAGTCACATAACCTCAATTGCCTTTCCCCACCCCAAAAAAGAGAAATTAGTTGAGAATTCGGGCTGGATAAGTAGATCTGAGAATCATCAGCATAGAAATGATAATTGAATCCTTGGAAGTCAACAAGATCACTAAACAAAATAGCATAGTGGGAGAAATGAAGAAGGCCCAGCCCAGAGCCCTGGGGGATACCCACAGTGAGTGGGCCAAAACCTGGATGAAGATCCAGCAAAGGAGACTGAGGAGTGGTCAGATAGGTAGGAGAAAAACCAGGAGAGAGAGCAGAGTAACAGGAACGTAGATGGAGGAGAGTCTCAAGGAGGAGAGAGTGGCTGATGGGGTCAGAGACTGCAGAGAGGTCAGGAGAATGAGAATGAAGAGAAGGCTGCTCACTGTAGCCACTACAGGATCACTGATAACTTCGGGGAGGGCAGCTTCAGTTGAATGATGATGATGTCGGAAGCCAGACTCTAGAGAGTTAAGAAGAGAGTGAGAGGAAAGGAAGTGGAGACACCTATTGCAGACAGTGTTCTCAAGGAGTTCAGCCACAGAAGGGAGAAGAGAGATGGGACAATAACCAGCAGGGATGGTTGGATCTAGGGAGGGTTTTTTGAGGGTGTCTCCAGGCAGCAAGGGAAGCAGCCAGTGGACAATGGAGAAGATGGAAGAGGTAGGCAGCCCACTGGAGGAGACAGGAGGGAACAAGGCATTGGTGCATGAAGAGGGAGGGGAAGTGGCCACCATGTTCATGTGAGACGGGTGAAGGAGATGGTGGCAGAAAGAATCTAAGAGATCAGGGAGGCTCCGGTGTTTTCAGTGAAATATGAAGCACAGGTCTTAGCTGGGAGGGTGGGGAAAAGGGAGCTATGGGAGGTTTGAGAAGGGGTGAAAACACTGGTGAGTGGATGAGTCAATTAAGGAGGTATAAAGGATTGCCTTGCTGCAAGTTGAGATTATGTAACAGATTTGTAGTGGACCAACCAGTCAGCAAGGCTGCATGATTCTCTCTAGCTTTATTCAGCAGAATGTGAGTAGGAATGAAGGCAGCAGATGGCAGGAGGGAGCCAAGGCTGAAGCTTGGCAGGGCAAGGAACTCAAGAAGGCAGCTTTGGGGTTGAACCGGCTCACCGAGGCATCAAGATGGGAAAGGGAGCTGAATGTAGGCTGTGCATAGGCAGTGGCCAGGAAATGGTCCTGAGCATCTCAGGGATTGGAGGCCACAGGGTTGGGGGTTGCAAGGCAGAGGGAGATGTGGACTGACATTGGATTGTGATCAAGTGATGGAGAGATCGTGGGGATGCTTGTTCAGGTACGGGTTGGATGAGATGGCCTTCGATGTCCCTTCCCCATTCAGAATTCTGAATCTGACATCTGGTACCCCGGCCATGCTCTGCCTGCCCCTTTTACACCTACATAATGGGGTCCTGACGAATTCCAGAAGTGATTTCTGTTGCTTCCATGCCCCAGGGCATATTGAGACGCTGCAGGATGAAAGTATCAGCTTCCTGCTTACTCCTCTCTTTCTCAAGGGCGGTGGGCTGTATCTTGGCGGAGTTGTTGGCTCATAAGCCCCTCCTCCCAGGCAGTTCTGAGATCCACCAGATTGACCTGATCGTGCAGCTGCTTGGGACACCCAATGAGAACATCTGGCCGGTGAGTGCCTTGGAGCCGGGCTGCCCAGTCTCCTGGAGCTGGCCCAGGCTCCTTCTCATTCCCCTGTCTCTGCTCTTCTCCCTCCTCTCAGGGCTTTTCCAAGCTGCCTCTAGTCAGCCAGTATAGCCTGAGGAAACAGCCGTACAACAACCTCAAACACAAGTTTCCGTGGCTCTCTGAGGCAGGGTTACGTCTGCTCAACTTCCTCTTCATGTATGACCCAAAGAAAAGGTACCCAGGGCTCTGACTGACAGTGTGGGGCTGAGGGGAGAGTCAGGCCTGGCTGGCTCCTGGGGAAAAGGAAAACGAAAGCCAGCATCCGCTCTTGGCCCATGCAGGCAGATGGCCCTCTGGGCTTGGTTGAGCTCTGAGAGTTGGCTCTCATTTGGGTGTTTTCGTATCTGCTTTCCCATTGCCCCAACTCTGGAGAGCGCTGACCAATCCATGTGTGGGAAGGGCCAATCCCTGGATACATGCATGCATAAAAGTGGTGCAGGCTGGAGCATTCGCCCCCCCCCCCCCATTCTTTTCTCCCGAAGGGCTCCACATCCTTTCGTCGAGTTCCTAAGCAGCAAATTTTGTCTGTCTTTCTGGAACGTTTAGGCTGGCCAGGGATCAGCCTTTGTTCCTGCCTCACAGATTCACAGATTTTCTCCCTACTCTGTGGATTTATTCTCTGGCTCACAGAGCCAAGGAAGCCCCCATTTTAATCATCAACAGCCTCCCTTATTCTTTTGACTTTCTGTTCTGGGGAAGTTTGCTGAGGTCCTTTGGACTGGGAAATGCAACACTGCCCCGAATGAGAGGCTGTAAGTAAATTGGAGAGCCATTTTTAAACAAGGCTTTAAAGCACTGGCAGGAGCTGTGGTAGTGCCCAGCACAGCTCCTTGTACACAGTAGGCACATAATAAATGTTTATTATATTTGCCATGGCATTACTTCTCCTTGACAAGCTAATGGGTTCTCTCTAGGGCCACGGCTGGGGATTGCTTGGAAAGCTCCTACTTTAAAGAAAAGCCATTGCGTAAGTGCCCCTACCTTGGGCCTTGGGGGGTGGGAAGTAGCTGTGAGCCAGTCCTGGGAGCAGCCAAGATGGAGTACTGTGGGTGTGCCCAGGAAGCAAATGCCTGGGAATCTGGGTGTCTGAGAAGTCAGGGAAGCTCGGGGGCAGGGAAAGTCATCTAGACCCCTGCCCCAAGGAGAACAGCTTCACCTTTGCCCACAGCCTGTGAGCCTGAGCTCATGCCCACCTTCCCTCACCATCGGAACAAGCGGGCTGCCACAAGCACCACCACCTTGGCGGGAGCTGAGAGCCAGGGCAAGCGAAGCAAGCCCTGAGGTGGTAAGAGGGCCCCTTCTTCCTTCTCTCTCCTTATCGCATTGGGTTCTTAAAGGAAGACACTGAAGGGAGTGTGGAAGGGGAGGCAGCCATGGCGCTCTGCAGGATATGCTAGCTGGGGATGAAGTAAGCTGCCAGACTCCAGTTTAATTCTGGCCATCCCCCTTCCAAAACCACAGGCCAGGGGCAGAAGCAAACTCTCAGCTTTAAAACTGCCCTCCACTCATGTCCTCCTTCCTCCTTCAGCTTCTAGGCCCTCTCCCAAGACTCTGGGCTGACCAGAAACAGGAGCCTGTCTTTGGAAGAGGCCACAAGGTCAAGCCCTCCTCACTCCTCTGCTTCAGGGGAGGTCTTTTCTACCTTCCCTCGCATCAGGGAAGGAGTCAGATTATTTCGTTCAGTCTCAGTTTCCTCTCCCCTGCAAGCCGGCCTCAGCTGCTTTGTCAAGGTTTGAAGTTCTGAATTGTCCTCAAAGGTCACCGTGGTGGATCCCGAAAAGTCAGAACCAGAATAGCCAAATAGACTGGACTGTGGTCTGAGAGCTGGCCCTGTGCAGTGTGGAGTGGCCAGCCAGAAAGTAATGAGTATTTTCAGCCATGACATACTTAGGAAGACTTTCTTCTGAAAGGCAGCAGGATCGCAAGTCTGCCCCCCACACTGATGAAATCAGAGCTCTCTGAAGCAGATACCAGCCTCTGCCGGAAGGCTGGCTCAGTCTCTTCACTCAAAGACCAGTAAAATTCCCCGGGTGGATGTTGGAGCCAGCTTGGGTGGCACGAAGAGGTGGGGGATGAGAGCAGCCAATGGCTCCTGGAACGTCCCGGCTTTTACTCTAGAACACATGGGATGTTCCAGGAGAGGCAGCCTAGGCCATCATGTTTGGTTTCCAGCTCTCTGGGCCTAGGACACTGTGGCTGGTATAAGGACATTCTACTCATTTTCCTTCTCCTTCAGTTCATGCCCTCAGTTGTGGTGTTAGGACAAAAGATTCTATTAATGCTCTCTCTGCCCTTTGCCCTTCTTAGCTTCTCATTCAGTAAAAGTCACCCCCTTTTTCCAGGTAGATCAGGGAGGCTGAGGCACCAGGTACATAGCCTTGGGTGCAGATTGATTTGTAAGTAGTCTGGTGAGCGATGGCCAGACACCTGCCAATGTCTCACTGAGAACAGGTAGCTGCCAGAACTCACCTTGGGCCTCAGCAGACACCTCCCGGACTCTTTCTCTGGCGTTCAGCCCAGTGTTCCAGCTGGCAGTGACGAGGCTGGAACAGGGCGAGAATTTGGTTTTCCCCACCTGGAAGACAGACACAAGGTTTGGGGAGGGAAAGAAAGCTGGGCTGGAGAGATCTGGGTTCCAGTCACTGCTAGATCTTACCTGCTTCCTTCTTCTGAGGAGATGAGGTCTAGCAGGGTTCTGTCATATGGAGTGTGGAGGAAACCCTGCCCCCCTATAATTCAGCCATAAGGACTGGACCGAGTTTGTTCACCCTGATGCTGAGCTCCCTTCGAGGGAAGGGAGTGCTTCAGGAGGTCCGGATGTCAGGAAGAACTTAAGGGAACAGAGATCCAGTTGTATCCTGGTATAAATAATGTCCTGTCCCCAGGACCCCGGGTGGAGGACCTCAGCAGCCTTTCACGAATGAGACCAGGAACTCTGGGGCCTGATGGGGGATAGAGTTAGCCTCCTGTCCTAGAGGAGCCAAAATTACACCTTCTGTAAGAGGGCACTGGGGGGGAAACAAACTGTGTTTGTTCAAATGCAGCTTTTGAAAAGTGTTTTAAAGACTGCTCTTTGAATGCTACTCCTGGTGTTTGGCTTTGTGAAACATGGACCATTTCAGAGAATAGCTGGGAATGTGGAAGCTAAGGGGGGTGGAGGGGAGTGGGCAGGAAATACCAGGGTGGGAGGAAAGAGAGAGGACAGAAAGCTGCCTCGTTGGGCTTTTGCCTGCCAATGAAAGCACCGAACAGTTCTACCCAGAGTCTAAACTGAGGTGTCAGGGGAGAGAGAAGCTTCTCCATGCCACTATTCCTGAATGGCCTGGGACCATTCTAGGATACCCCTGGATACCACTTGCCTCAACAAGGCAGGGCTTGGGGAGAAATCCTCCCAACCCCTCTTCCTTTAAAGGATTGTGCTGGGGGAGGGGGGATTGGAGCTTCCTACTTCCTCCCCTTCTCCCGTGTCTAAAGTGCTCCTTTAGGGTCATGGCATTTTAGGGTTGGAAGGGATTTAATCAGCAAGCACCTACTGTGTGCTGGGCCCCAAGATCTAAAGTCCCAAATGAGGAAACAGAAGCCCAGAGGGTTTGTGACCAGCCAAGGTCACCCAGAAAGCAGCAGAGCTGAACTGAGATTTGACTCCCAGCCCCCTTGACTCCAACTCCAAGGCACCTTCAAGCATCCTTCCTCCCTTTCCGCTGGTTTGGTATCTTCCTGTGACCTTGCAGCACCTAAATTAGAGGGGGAAGGGGTGTGGGTAGTGAGTCAGGCTCATTGTCTCACCTCACCTGTCCTCTTGAAGTTCAGGCTGATCTCAGCTCCTCAATGCTGTTCCCGGAGGAGCTCAGCTCTGCTTTGCTGAGGTCACCCAAAGAAGAGGGGAAGTGAGCCGTTCCATCCCTGATCTAGGGAATGGGACAGATTCTAGGCCCAGTGATTGGCCTTGAATCCATTCTTGAGGTCATCCATGGCCCCTTCCTAAGGCAGCTGGGGAGGGCTGGGAGCAACCTCAGACCTCCTCAAACACAATTTTGTTTTTAAGGCCCAGCCGTAAGAGCGCTGGATGAGGACATGCCTCTTTGCCCAGAATTCTCACTTGGGTCATTGGTGCTCTTCCATGCTGTCTTGTCTTCGTCCCACTCCCCAAGTACAAACAGACAGAGGGAAGTATGAGAGCATATAGTGGGCTTCACCTCCCAAGCCTCACAGCCATCTCCCCAGCAGAGATCTGGCTTCCTTTGCTGCTGACTGCCCCTCCCACCTCTGCCTCTGGATCTAGCAGTTCCCAGGAGGACACCCTTTCTCAGAAAAGGCTGTTAATAGTAAGTGAAGGCATTCACCCAAGTATTTTAAAAGGCACCTTTGTTAAGTCTCCAAATCAGCTCCTTTGCAGATGACCTTTTTTTCTTGGTGTAGTGGCAGGTTGGCCTTCATCTGGGGGTGTTTTTGCAAACACCTCTCTCCATGGCCACTTGGGAAGGGCCAGTTTCTAAATTTGGATCTCTTTTTTCAGCAGCCAGCCCTGTAAACTTTCCTGGTACTGGCCCCTTTTTGCTCACTCTACTTATAAAATTCCCCATTTTCCTCTCATCTCCCACACCCTTTCTTAAAATGCTGATTTTACCAATAAAACAGGAAGGATTTAAAAAAAAAACAGTGTCTGGTTGTAGGCCAAATTCACTGAAGAAACCAAGAGGGACGTTTGCTCAATAGACATAGTGTGAAGGCTGGGTTCATGGTCAGTGGCTAGGGAAAAGCTATTGCAAGCAAATTGTTGGTGGCTGTGGTGGCCTGGTCTGGCCAGCCAAGTCTGTAACTAGGATGACACATTCTCCCTTCTTCCCCCAACCTGGACAGGCTCAGGCTAAGCACCTAACCCTTTCCGAACATCTTACATTCATGTAGTGCACTGTATAGCCATTGAGCTAGGTAAATGACCCTTTAGTCTCCATCCAAGATCACATAACCCCTAGAAGAGATGGCCCTTGGAACAGATGCCCCCTGGGCCTAATTAGACTGTGGACTCCTTGGGGGCAGGGGTTTTTTTTTTTTGCCTTTGTACCCCCTGGCACTCTGTGCCTGGCACAGAGCGAGCCTTTAATAAATGCTTGTCAACTCTTGGCATCCAGCAAAGAGGGATCCTTCAGGCTGCTCAGACTTCACCTTCCAATTGGCTGCTGCTGTTGCTGCTGCCAAACAGCATCCCACTGGGAGGGGGACAACAAGGAGTAGACAAAAATCTTCCATCTACCCCTCTCTCAGGGTTGGCAGGACCTGAGAGCCCTGAAATACTAGGGTAAAGATAATGAGGATATAGAAGAAGTTTCAGAGGAGAGGCCAAATCCAATTTGTCTGAGTCAGATTAGGGGAAGACCCAGGCAGGCTGATCGTGCTGGGTGCCTGGCACAACACAACTGTTTTCAACATACCTACAGTAATCAGCTGAGGGGGAGAAAAGAGGATGTGGTGTTTGAAGTCCCTGGGGCAGCCAGCTTTGGAACAGTTCGGCAAAAGAACTCATCAAGAACAGGCAAAGAAAGTCCCTGGTAAACACTGAATCACCTCACACTTTAATACAGACAGCCACCTACACAGGACAGGCCCTTCCTCCGTGGTCCCAACCCTCGCTGGTCAGAAGGGTCTTGTGGAAGAGGAATGTTTTTGCTGGAGTTGTCTGGGCAGTGCAGAAGGGTGGGCCAACCCCAGCTCACGAAATGCCAAGATTGCCATTGGCTGGGGCTGTTCTCTCCCTGGCAGAAGGGCTCGCACCTAGATGCCATAGGTGGCAGGGAGAGGGAGGCTGGTTTTATGGGTAACCCAGCTGGCTTGCTTATCACCTCACTGAAGACTCACTTTGCCTTTCCATTTCCAAGAGACAGGAATTCCCTGGCAGAGCAATTCCAGCTGACATTGTTAGAATGCTTTAAGCTTTTTCAAAGTGTTTTCAAATATATCATGGGGTTTATAGGATTGTTGTTAGTCTCCCAGGGCCTAACTTTGCTTAGTGACAAATGGAGACAGTGAATGACCTAACGGAACTCACACAATTAGTTGGTGCAGAAGGAACTAGAACCCAGGTCTCCTAAATTCTGAGCCCCCAGATACTGCTACCTCTAGCCTTTTATTTAGAGAAGGGGCTGAGGGTCTAGGTCAGGGGATCAGGATTACAGGACTCCTTCCTTTCCTACTCAGCTAGAAGGTTCCTATCCCCTCTATCAACCAGGAGATGAGCCAGCTCTCTCCTTGGAGGTAAGAGGGGGGAAAGCCATACGATTTTGGGCAGTTCACTATTGGCCCAACTCATCCTAGGGCCTGGCCCTGGGGGGACTCTCATAAAGCAGGGAGTCCAGCTGGGTCCTCTGGAGCCAGAGACGTCGCTGCTTCTCACTCAGCAGCTCATGCAGTGTGTGGCCCAAGCGGCAGCTATAGACAGCCTGGCAGTGGCTGGCATGGAGCTGGCAGCACGTATCACAGCAGTAGGTGGGCAGAGTGCCCACTGGCAGGCAACCATGAAGCTGGTAGCGCTGGGGCTCCCCACCAGACGCAGAGGGAGAAGTAGGGGTCCCTTCAGCAGCCTCAAGATGCCCACTGGCCCTGATGTGCCGAGGGGAACGGCTGGGGCTCTTGCTCCCTGCAACTTCTGGGGTCAGCTCCCGCCGCAAGGCAATGAAGGAGAAGGTGGTTCTCTCTTCGGTGGGTTCTTCAAAGGCCTCATAGGACAGGCTCTCCTCAACTGGCTCCTCCACACTTGGAGACTCCCAGCTGCTCCCATTGTCCCGAAGCTCCCTGGCACTGGAGGCCATGTGTCCAGTGCCCCACAGTTTGGCACTCTGTTCCCAGATAGGGGGTTGATAGGCTAGCTCCGGGGAGGGTGACTCTGGCCCACCTAGGGGCTCACCATACAAGGAATCGTCCTCAGCCCCTTCTTCCAGCATGTCACTATACAAATCAATACCAGCAGGGTAACTGACCAAGGGCCTTGTGGACGGCTCTCCAGCTCCAGCCAGCCGCCTCCTTAGCCGGTCCACACACGTGTCCACATCACCACTGGCTCGACGCTCTTCAATCAGCTCCTCTGCAGACAATAGGCTGGTTCCCAGCTTGGTCAGGATCTCCCCTAGAATCTCACACTCCAACCTCAGAGCAAAGCAGCCTAGAGCCACCTGAATTAGCTCATAGCCTGGGGGTGGAGTGGCCACGACCAGGTGATGTTCATCCCTCCTGGTGTAGCCCATCTTCTGGAAGCACTTGGTGATGAGGTCCTCTGAGAGCACACCCTTGAGGAAGTGGACATAGCCCCCGGAAAAGGTCTGTAGCCAAAAAGAACCATGTTATTGATTTAGGGATGCTCAGCCTGTCATAACTCTTTTCCCCATCCATCAATAACTGAGATTGCTATTGGGTCACAAAGGATTTCCTTTCAGCAACCCTGTGAAGCTGGTAGTATAAGTATTCATTTTACAGATAAGGAAACAGGGTCAGAGAGGTTGACTGACTTCCCTTGGTTTACAGTGTCATTTGAACCGAGGTCTCTTCTGACTCCAAATCTAACACTCTTTCCTATAGCTCAGGGGTGCTCAACCTGGGATCTAACTCCTTTTAGGTGTCCATGGACAGAATTTGTGAGATCCATGAACTTGGGTGGAGAAAAAAAAATTAAATCTATATTTTCACTAACCTCTAACTGAAATCGAACATTTCCTTCCATTATTTAAAAAGATTGCTCTCACAGGAATCCCTAGGCTTCACCGGAAGGTCAAAGGGGTCCTTGACCCAAGGAAAGGTTAAGAAGCCCTACTCGCTAGACTGGTATGCTGCCGAACCGACCAGCAGATGTCGCTGCTGAGATAACCTGGTTTTCTAACTTAGCCCCTACGCTCCTGGTGAGGCTGGTGTTGCCACAGTAACAGAGTGGAGGTGTTACTCTCCCACGCTGCCCAAGATGACATCACTCAGCTGCCTCCCCAACATTCTGGATTCACAAAGTTGCTGGGGCAATCTTTTTTCCAGCTCGTTCTAGCTGGCATCCTGATTGCCATGGCAGCTCATTGCTACCCTGGAGAAACCTTATTCTCTATTGCTTCTGGGCACGGAATAAACAGGAAGCAAGAGGGAGAAATGAGTGCGGGCATAGAATCTTCACCTACTAAGGGACTGGGTCCTCTCTGTAGTCTGTCCTCGTTCTCCATCTGCTCATAGGATTTGGGACCTTCAGAAATCATTTCAGTCCAACACTTTTGTTTTGCACATGGGGAAACCGAGGCACTAAAAGGGACTTGAACCTGGCTCCAAATCCCGCCCACTTTCCATTATTCTACATATCTACTTAACCCCACTCTGGCAAAATTGCCTGTGACTGAGATGATCCCCAGGGGATGGGATAATTCGGGGAAAGGTGTTTTTTTAAGCTTGGGCACCTTGCCTAGGCTCTGGTGTCCTGGCCCCTAGGAGGCCAGGCAAAGTTCAGAGGCTTAGGCCACGACTGCTCTATCGCCTTGGCCCCAGAAAGAGCAACAGGGTCCACCCCCACCCCCGAGCCACTCTAGCCAAATGCGGGCTGCATTCCTCCTCCCCACTCCCCGCCCCCATCCTGTGCCCAGCACACGACTCGAGCCCAGGACAGAGTCCCCTTTGCCCAGGCACAGCTGGGGAATTCCCGGGCCGCTTCTACCTTGATGGTGGTGAACTCCTTCCTCCAGGGAAAGAGGTAGAGGTGGACGGCGGCTAGCTCCAGAAGCTCGAACGCCCGGGCCAGGTTGCGCAGGGCGGGGGCCAGGTCTCCTCGGCCCCACAGCCCATCGGTGAAGAGGGCCAGGGCGTCGTCCTGGAGCAGCCCGTGGAGATCGAAATCCTCCACGAGGATCTGCCAGAGCACGGCCCGCAGAGTGGGGTCTGCACAGACGCCCGAGCCTCCCCTCCGCCGCTCCCGCTCCAAGCACAGACGGTAATCCTCCGACAGGGAGCTGGCGCCCATCCTGGGGGGTGAGGGTGGGGGTGGGGGTGGTGGCTGATTAGGTGCGGAGTCCCACCGACCTCCCCTGGGACCCCTCCATGGGTACCTTCCACGGCCCCCAGCCCAGCGCCCCGGAGAAACGGACGAGCCGAGCCAGATGTTCTTCCCTGGCCGACTGGGAGCGCGAGCCAGATGTGCTCCGTGGACCAGATTCAGGCCGCCCCCACACCCGCCCCCGGATGGATCCCAGCCTCAGCCTCAGGATGGGAAATGGAAGGGGAGGCGGGAACCCAGGGAGGCGTCTGTACCTGTCCAGGTTCCAGGAGTCGCCTCCGACGCCCGCCGCACAGCCCAGAGCCCAATGGCCCTGTAGGGCCCTTCCGGCTTCGTGGGGGTCTCTCCCCCCCCATTGGTCAGACACGGGGGCTGACGCATATGGGGCGTGGTTTGGGGGTTCCGCCCCCCCCTTCCCCGCCCAATTTTGGAGTTTAACTGTGTCCTTGCCGGACAGAAGGAGCTGAAAGAAGGAACTAGGAGGCTTCTGCAGAGAATGGAAGGGTGAGAGTGGGGAAAGGGGTGGGGACCCACCCACCTGGGGATAGGAAGCGAGGAAGCCGGCACTCCGATTCATCATCTCACCAGTTGTCATCAGCGTCTAGATTTGGGGTCCAAAGATCAGGCTCCACCACCCCCTAGCTATGTTCTTCTCTAGGACTCAGTTTCCTTAACTGTAAAATGAGTGGCAGTCTCACGACCCTGCTAGGATCCTGGGCCAGAGGAGTGAGGGCTCCAGGGAGCATGGATTTGGAAGCACTGCGGTTCACAACTCATGACTCACATAAGGGGTAACTTCCCTTAGTCAAGCAGTGGCCCAAAAGAGTCGGGAAAATCGCTCCCTCTGCCTAAGATGCGACCAGTCAAAGGCTAGTACGTGCGGGGCCGCTGCCCTTTGCCCAGTCCAGTCTGAAAAGTTGTGTCTCTGTACATGTGTTTCAGCTTCGCTCTGAGAAGTAATACTTCCTACATCAGGGTGTGCGTGGCACAAATTAATAACACTAAGACCAGACACCTGGGCTCTCGTCCCAGCCTTGCCCCAACTTTGCTGTGGGCCCGCTGTGGGCCTCAGTTCCCTATCCTGTAAAATGAGGGGCGTGAATAATAGCCTAGGATCCTTTCTAGTTCTAACAAAGTGAAATCAGTTTCCCTATGGCGGCGATGGAGCCTGGAGGCTTCTGTCCCTTCCCTCCTCTCTCCTACCCCAGTAGCTCCCTCCCCGCAATGCCCACCGCAGGCACTCAATCTTACTCGGACGCTAGGTGGCAATACTGGGCCACTAGAGATCTGAGTTTGTTCCCTCGAGAGTAAAAGCTGCTCTCTGACCACCTTAGCCTGCCAGCATCACAGAAGCATCAAAAGTCAAGATTGTAGGAGATTAGAAAGGAGACCTAGATTATTAAGTCCAGCCTCCTTATTTTGTAGGTCAGACCGAGGCCCAGAAAGTGGCAGGTACTAGCCCAAGATCATGCAACAAATCAGAGCGATCCAAACCCAGGTCTTCTAAAACTAACCTCCAGGGCCTTTTTGCAGAACCCCAAACAAAACCGACTCAGCATGGGGTAACTGCGAGCCCCTGGAAGGCTTCGTGGAGGAGGAGGAGAGATGGAGCTGGGCAGCGACCAGGAGAAACCCCTGCCTTCTTGATGCTGTGCTCCATGGTTCCCCCAGGACAGCTCAGGAAAAAAAAAAAAAAGAAGAAGAAGAGAAAGCCAGTGGGATGTAGAAAGAGTACTGGGGTTTGGGGTCAAAGCACCAGGGTTTGACGCTAGACTCTGCCGCATACCAGAATCCATGGGTAGAAATGTAGAAAGGTATTTTTAGGCTTAGTGTGCCAAAGAATCTCTCCAAATGTGGAATAAATTCCCTTATTCCCAGACAAAAGCATGAAGGCAGATAGGTGGTTCAGTGATAGAGCAAAGGACTGGCAGCCAGCAAGTTATTGTCGTTTAGGTGTCTTTCAGTCCTGTCTGACTCTTTGCCACCCTACTTGGGGTTTTCTTGGCAGAGATACTGGAGTGCTTTGCCATTTCCTTCTGCAGCTCATTTTTCAGATGAAGAAGCTGAAGCAAGCAGAGTGAAATGACTTGCCCAGGGTCACACAGCTAGTAAGTGTCTGAGGCCAGATTTGAACTCAGAAAGAAGAGTTTTCCTGACTCCAGGCTGGAAATCCATCCACTTCGCCACCTAGCTACCTAAAGTCAGCAAGGCTTGAGTTCAAATTCTGCCTCAGACCCTTGAGTGTCTGCCCTGGGCAAGCCACTTAACCTCTTTCTGCCTCAGTTTCCTCCAGTGCAAAACAGGGATAATAATAATAGCTCCCACCTACCCTACCAGGGTTGTGGTGAGGATCAAATGATATAATGTTCGTAGAATGCTTCGCACAGTACCTGGCACATAACAAGCGCTTTATAAATGCTAGCTGTTAATAAATATTATTATGATTATTGTGACTATTATTAGCAACTAGGTAGTTCAGTGGACAGAGCACTTGGCCTGTGGTCAGCTGTGTGACCCTGAGCAGGTCACTTAACCTAGCTTGCCTCAGTTTCTTCATCTGTAACATTAGCTGGAGAAGGAAATGGCAAACCACTCCAGTACCTTTGCCAAGGAAACATAGGGTCACGAAGACTCAGACATGACTAGAGCAATAACTACTATTTTTCTGTGGATGCCCACTTGTTGAAGAGGGTGGGTGAGACAGCTAGGTAGTTCAGTGGATGGAACAAAAGACCTGAAGCCAGCAAGAACCGAGTTCCAGGTCTGACTCTTTAAGCCTCAGTTTGTCATCTGTAAAATGGAGATAATGTAAATAACCTCTACAGGGTTGTTGTAAAAATCAAATGATATATAAAGTGCTTTGCAAACCTTTTTAAAGCATCACATGAACACTAGCTCAATTGTAGAGGGGATTCATTGTTCCGGGTTGGACTGGAAGAGTTGCGCTGTGAGATTCGGAGCAATTTTCTTTCCCTCCCAGTAGAATGAGGGAATTAGAGCCTATAACTTCTAAACTCCTTTCCAGTTCTGTTCCCAGACTACACAATAGAGCTAGTAAATTAGCTTGCAAGATTTGGGGGGGTTGGCGGGCAGCCCGCGGGGCGGAGCCAACACCTCCCAGGTGCTGAGGGATTGGCCAGTGAGGGGCTGTAAGGGCGGGATCTCCAAGGAACCTTCTTTACTTAATCTTTCCTCGCTGCCAAGACTTCGCTTCGTCTGAGGGGCACCCTCCCTGACAGTATGGCCCCTTCTGAGCGCCTGGTCCTGGTGCTGGGAGGAGCTGGGACCGTGGGCTCTGGGATTGTGAAGTCACTCCTGGACAAGGGTGAGGGACTTCGGGGAAAGTGTGATGGGTGGGATCATGGTCCCCAGTTGGGTGGGAACTCACTGCGGGTGCAGAAGGCAGCAAAGGGGGAGGTTAGATGGAGGGTGGGGGTGTTGGAGAGGCCAGCTGAGGAAATCCCAGGTTGAGGAAGCCTGGGTCACAGGATTTAAAACCAGGCACTTTAGTCTAACTTCCCATTTTGCAGAAGGGAATACTGAGACCCAAAGAGATCAGGCGGGTAGGAAGCAGCAAAGCTGAGTTCCGAACCCAGGTCCTTTGACTACAAATCCAGTGTGCTTTCCACTCCACCTTGCTGGTGCCCTGCCTGGGGGATGCAGGCTCTGCAGAGCATCCGGTCTTACCTCAGTACTCACTCCCCACGATCCTGGAAGGATACTCTCTCATAGCCTCCCGGGAAGGAGCTAAAGCCAGATTTCTCGTTCCCGCCCAGCCCCAGGATTTCTGTAGAGGCTCCTGGACAATGAATCTGGTCAAGTGGTGCTTTTTTTTTTTTCCGAGTCCTTTCTTTTCCCACTGGACTTGGAGGGGGAAGGAGGTGCAGAGCTGGGATAGATAGATGGCCAGTAGCCTAGTGGGAGAACACCCTGGCTGTGGGTCAGTAGCCCAGCTCCCAGGGCCAGACAGGACTAGACCTAGGGTTCAGGAAGCCACTTCCTCCCATTGCCCATACCTGGGTGTCTCTTGGGCAGACTATTCAAACCTCCTGGACTTCAGTTACTCCATAAAGTGAAGTGGTTATAGGGTTTAGACCTAGAAAGCACCAACAGGGGGAGTATGTAATCCAAGGATTCTTAACCTGGGGTCCAAGGACAGATTTCAGGGGGTCCATGAACTTGGATGAGAAAAAAAATTGCATCTTCATTTTTACTAATATTTAAACAAAATTCAGCAATTTAGCAATTATGAATTTTAAAAATACCGATTATTCTGAGAAGGGTTCCATGGGTTTTCTCAGCCCACCAAAGTGGTCCATTAAACAAAAAAAGGGGGAAGCGTCTCTGATGTAGTCCAATTCTTTTATTCTACAGGGTGTCCCTAAAGTCTGGACACAGGAAAATTGATGGCAATGTGGAGTTATTGCATCGAGTTCACATGAATCTTGCAAAGCGCATCAACCTTTGCATCACAAATGATGGAAATCATATTGAAGATGTATTTTGTTAAATAAAATGTGGTTGAAAATTTCATTCATTTCATTTCTTGAAAATAGGCATTTTTGCCAATTCGTCCAGACTTTAGGAACACCCTGTTGAGATGAGGAAACCAAGGCCCGATAGGGGAAGCCTTGTCTAAAATTAAAGGAAGTAGCAGAACTGAGATTTGAAGCCTGGTCTCCTCTAGCTCTTTCTACTTTATCCTTAGTTGGATTAGATGGTTTCTGGGGTTCCTTTGAGTTCTAAATTTCTGGGCTTTATTTGCTTCCTAATGGGCTCAAGGCAGGTACACAGTACCAGCTTTGACTGAGTGTCTTCTGGCCCAGACCCTTGGCCGGTGGGGTCCCACTCTGTAGATTGGTGTTTCTAGGAGCCTTTGTCCTGACCTTCCTCCACCACCACAGGGTTCCAGGTTGCTGTCATCTCCAGGGATGCCACACGCCTGGAGAAACTGCGGAACTTCCTCCCAGCAGAAGCCCACAATAGACTCTTCACTGTGGTCGGGGATGTTGGTGAGTCACTGCCCCAGGTGTAGGGTGGGGCAGGGGTTCTGGGAGTGCCCAAGGCAGTAGGGGTTGGGCCTTGGGCTTGTACCAAGAGGCAAATGTGTTCTGGGGAGAGATGCATGGGAAAGGGAGGGCAGCGACCAAAGCTAAATGCTGGGGCTAGAAAGATAGGTGAGAACTTGGCCCTGAACCCAGCCCCGGCAGCCACAGGGTCATACATTAGGACTGAGAGGAACCCTAGACGTGATCTGGAGTAACTCTAAAGTGGTGCCCTTAACCTTTTCTGTGTCCTGGACCCCTCCTCAAAATCATGTTCTTAAATGCATAAAGTCAAATACATAGTATTATAAAGGAAATAAATTCCATCAAAATACAGTTATTAAAAAGTTTTTTCTGCCATACCGTTGGAGAGGTAGAAACCCAAAACTTAAAAAAAAGTTAAAATTGTTTTAACATTTTAATTGGAAAAAAATAAAATTATTTTAAAAAATTTAAAAAAATTAAAAAAAAATTTTTTTTAAAAAATTCACAGACCCAAGGTTAAGAACTTTTCCTCTGGAGGCAGAGCAGTAGAAAGAGTGTTGAACTTGGTATCAGAAGACCTGAGTTCATATTCCATATCTGACACCACCAGTGTGTGCTTAATAAATACTTGTTGGCTGACATAGAATATGTCGAGGCGGGGAGAGAGGTGTCTGTTTGTATAGAGCATAAAGTACACAGAAGGGGATAATATGGAAGGGGATCGGATAAAATAAAGTCCCTTCTAGCTCTAAATCTATGATCTAATACAACTCCCTCATATTACAGATGAGGAAACTGAGTCCCAGAGCTGCTTAAACCAGCAGCTTGTTCAAAGCAGAGCCAGATTTGAATTCACATCACAGGCCTGAATTTCGGAATTGAAAGGGCATTCAGTGACCATCCAATCCTACTCCCATATGAAAAAGATGTCTGCAACATGCCCAGGCCCCTGAGGATAGTTCCAGAATTCTTTCCACTAAGTTCATTTGCAGATGAGGAAACTGAGGGCCAGACAGGTTAAGCAATCAGCCCAAGGTCACAGAGATAGTAAGTGTTGGAAGCGGAATTTGAATCCGGGTCCTGTGACTCCAGAGTGGAAACACTGTGCCACACCAAGAGGCTATTCTGGGGCTCCCCGATTTCAGCCAGCTCCAAAGGGCTACATCAGGAATAACAAGTGAAGAATACCCCTTCAGGTCCATATGCTGACACTCATCTCACCCGAAGAGGAGTGTGGCTGTCTTCAGAGAACCTGTGTAGCTTTCTCAAACACAGGACAAAGGAGGAGGGAGAGCTCCAGTCTCTTACCCACCGCTTGGCTCCCTTTCCCTCTGTAGGCACTGAGGATGGAGCGGAAGCAGCAAAGGCAGCTCTGCTGGGAGGAGGCAGGAAGGTCACGGACGTGGTATCCTCTTTGGGCTTCAGCTGGTGGCAAGGGGGAGCACCCCATACCCAGAGCCTGCAGGAGCTACAGTGGGTATGGAGGGGCCGTGGGGTGAGAGTGGAGGGAGGTAAGTGGTGGGAAGATGGGGAAAAGCATTGAGAATTGTGGCTAAGACAAAGATCCCTCCTGCCTCAGGTCCTGGAGACCTTGCTCCTGAGTACCTTCACTGCCTGGAAAGCCTTCTTTCCTCTGGTCTGGGAGAACCCTGAAGGCTCCTACACCTTTATCACAGGTGAGGCTCTGGCCCTGGGACTAAGCAATAAGCAAGGTGACCAACAAGGTCTGTGTCACTCTAGGGTCCCCTGGGTGTTGGGGGAGCCCTAGAAGAGTCACCATTGGGGTTGTCCATCGCCCTCCCTCCCACCCTACAGCTGGATGCCAAGCTTCTGTCTGACCTTTTTGTTGTATTCTAGGCAGTGCAGGAGATCGTCTGCTCAGGCCAGGCACAGGCTTCCTGACCCTGGGGGCCTCAGGGGCCCTGGCCTTCAGCAGGGTGGTCCGTGAGGAATACCCTGATGTACCCTGTAAGCTGAATGAGGTGAGGGGCCCTAGGGGAAAAGTCTCCGGATGAACGTCTGTAATGTGGTCTGGGGGGCATCAGGCATCTGAGGTGGAAGGCAGGGAGGGAAAAACTGGAAATCTAACCATTGGGATTCCTGAAAGACGTCAGTATTCAACTCAACCACCCTGTGATAGCTCTGGGAGAAATAGGAAAATTTTAGATAAGACACAGCCCCTGCCCTCATGGAGTTTATGGTCTAGAAGAGGGATTAGGCACAAACAAAGCTGGCTATAATACAAAATAATATCAGATAAGCACATAAGAGACTGTTACTGTTATGTGAGGCTTGAGGAGGGATGCGGGAATACGTCGTAGAGAAGGTAGCATTTGGGTTGGATTTTTAAAAATTAGTATGAATTTGCAGAGCTATAGCATGAGTAATTTGTGCCTGGGGCAATCTGCAGTGCGGGTGTGGACCGTGCGCGCGTGCCCGTGTGTGTGTGTGTGCGTGTGTGTGTGTGTGTGTGTGTGTGTGTGTGTGTGTGTGTGTGTATGTGTGTATGTGTGTGTGTGTGTGCGCGCGCGCGCGTGTGTGTGTGTGCGTGTGTGTGCGTGTGTGTGTGTGTGTATGTGTGTATGTGTGTGTGTGTATGTGTGTGTGTGTGTGTGTGTGTGTGCGTGTGTGTGTGTGTGTGTGTGTGTGTGTGTGCGTGTGTGTGTGTGGGTGTGTGTGGTATGAATTCACTCTGAGACACCAGGAAGTACTGATGCCCTCAAAATTTTCCTACGTTGGGGCAAAATCTTGATCCTAGTTTGTTGCTGCTTAGTCATTTTCAGTTGTGGCCCCATCTTCGTGACCCCATTTGGGGTTTTCTTGGCAGAGATGCTGGAGCAGTTTGCCATTTCCTTCTCCAGCTTATTTTACAGCTGAGGAAACTGAGGCAAACAGGGTGAAGTGACTTGCCTACAGTTCCATTTAGTGTTTGAAGACAGGGAAGGTGGGGACTTTTGCAAACATAAAACAAAGGCATGAAGGCAAGAGAAAGCAGTGCCTGCACATAATAAGTGCTTAATAAATGCTTGTTAACCGACAGAATATGTTGACATAGGGAGGATTTTCCAGTTTGTATGGAGCATACACAAAAAGGAATAATGTGAAATAAGTCCAGAATTGTGCAGGGCTTAGAAGGTGTGGGCAAAGGCATTTTGATCTTTGTTCAGAAGGCAATAGGGGATTTTAAAACAGATGTGTGACCACATGCATGCATGAGGAAAGCCAGTCTGACAGCTGGTATAAAGGGAGGATTAGAGGGGCAAAAATCGAGGTGGGAAGACCCGGACAGAGGTTCCTGCAGTTGTTCAGGTAGGTGACCGTTCTTTCCTGTGTTAGTTTAAATCAATAAGCATTTATTAAGTGCCTGTTACATGCCAGGCCCCTTGATAGGTACCAGGGATACAAATACAGAAATGAAAGCCCTCTCTGCTCTCATTCTGTTGAAGAGAAGAGACATGAACACAGGAAAGTAGATAGAACATAGAGACAGAAGGGTGCTGCTTGGGGTGGGTGGAGTGGGGAGGCTTCTTGTAGGAGGATATACTTGAGCTGAGCCTTAGATGGGACTGCCCCCTCAACTTCCATTGAACTGTGTTCTCTATGGGGAAGAGAGAGACTGATGATGTCTTTCTCTGCCTCTCTGCCACTCAGGTGAAGATCAATATGGGGGTTGCACTCCCTGAAGCTCTGGGTCCTGGCTTCGTCAGCCACCTGGAGGTGGGCCGGGCTGTGGCCTCCTTGGTGGAGAAGCTTGCTGTCTCACACACTGTGCTATGTGTAAACTCCCCTGCTGACCTCCAGGTCTTGACCTCAGATGGGAAACTATGACCCCTACCTTCTCCCAGGAAGCATGCACCCATCTCCAGCTGGCCACCATCAACACCCCTACCCATCCCTCCTCTCCATGGAGCTTCCTTCTTGGGTTGAGGATGCTTCTAAAAGCCCCCTCAGCCTGAGCCATCCCTGTAATGAATCTCCTGTTTTCTGTATCACTTCCTCTTACTACCCAGAACCCTTCCAGATGGGGATTCAGGTGAGATCCACCATTTCTCCTGGGAACGGAGGGCTGGTTTGAGGAGGGACACAACAAGCTGAGTGGTTTGTGCACAGACACAGAACCTTGCTACACCACGGAAAGGGCAGGAGCTAGAGCGTCAACCTAGAGCCTAGAATGTCAACATTTCTGAGGCCCATTGCATCGGGCCACGTGGGAGGAAGGTTCAGGTGCTCCAGGCTTTGCTCTTGGTAAGAAAGGATGTACAATAAAAGAAGCTAACTCTCAAGTGCCCACCCATTGTCATCTGGAACTCATGGAGACCCAGGGTCTTGGTGGGAAGGTAGGGATAGGAGGACAGGAAGGAACCAAGAGACAGAAGTGAAGCCTGGGGCTTGTCCCCCCAACTCAATCTGGACTCTCACAAGCACCAGAGTATCTACCAAGAAGCAGCACCTGTAGCCATCTGAGCATCAGCTCCTCTCTCTGACTCCTCTCCCAGGGAGCCAGAGATCAGAGACAGGGTAAGAGCAGCTGAAAAGATGAGAAACCTAGAGAATGCTTCTCCCACACCGTCAGCCCCTGGAAAGGAGTCCTTATCTAGTCCTAATTGCTTCCCCCCACCCCATCCCACCACCCTCCTCTCTTCCATTCCTATTGCCTTCCTTCCACTTCCAAGAATGCTTAACCTTCCTACTCTAATCTTTGGCTGGGCCATTCCCAATGACAGCTTCTCTGACATAGTTCCCCAGGCTGGAGCAGATAATATCACCGACCTACCCCTCACCCCCTAATGCCCAATGTTTCTCCCAATCATTTTGTTCTCTTTTAATAAAATTTGTACAAATTCCAAATTGCTTCTGATCCTTGGCTGGGGGTTCTCTGGGGGTGGACTCTCCTGAATCTTGCCCCTGCATAGGGCACAGAAAAGGAAACATAATACAACAAACATTTACCAGACACATAGTATGTACTGGTCACTGTCCTAGGTGCTGGGGATACAGACACAGAAACACAAGTCAGCCCTAGAGGAACCTACATTTGGGGAAAACACATAGACAAAGGAACACAACATAAACATAATTTTGCAGGTATGTGGGACACTTTAACAGGAGGAATAAGAGATATGATAATAGCAACCTTACTTTAGTATAATGCTTTTGTTTCACGTTGGCTCATTTGATTCTCACAACAAATCACTGCTCTTAAAAATCATGACCTTGGATTTTCCAAGGTCACAATGGGATTTTCCAATATTTTCCTGTCCTACTAAAATGCTCAAGAATAGAGATGGCTAAGTCAAGTGTAACCATGGTGACCAGATCCAATGCACGTTTTTTTAATCTCAACCGCAGCAAAGCCGCCATTCTACTCCTCCTTGATTGTCCCCAACAGCAGCCTTCCCGTACCTTCTCTTTTCTTCCTTCCACACCACCACCTCATTCCAACCCTCACAACTGAACACTCTGCCTCTTACCTTATTGAGAAAATAGAGGCCCTTTGCCTCGAGCTTCTTCTTCTCCCCTTCTCTTTATCTCATAATCCCTTGACATCACCCCTTCCCCTATTTCTCCTCCCTTACTCCAGACTCTGATGAAGTGGTGGCCCTTCTACACAAGACTGATCCATCTCTGTGTACCATATCCCGTACCTCCCTCTCCTTTCCAGTGGGTTGCCTGAACAATCATCTCTCTCTAGCAGTTTCTGCTCCTAACTTTCACTCCCAAGTCTCCCCATCCTTAAAAAGTCCTCACTAGGCTCTACCATCCCCTCAAGCTATTGTCCTATATCTCTCTGCCCACAGCCAAATTGCTTTACATTTGTGCTTTTCATTGTTCCCTTTTTCTCTCCTCTGACTTGCTTCTCAGCCCATCTGTTAAGTCTAATTTTGCTTCTCTCATTTCCAATCCTTTGCAGTCTAGCTTCTGACCTTGTCATGCAACTGAAATTGCTTTCTCAAAAGTCATCAATGATCTCTTGTTTGCTGGATTCCCTCAGTCTTCATCCTTCTTGATTTCTCTGACCATGATTCTAGAGGACTGCATGATGAAACATGATACCCCACTCCTGACAGAGAGGGAGGGGATGGACTCAGCATGCAGACTGAGACAGACTTTTTGGACCTGGCCAAATGCAAGAATTTGGTTTGCTTGACTAGGCGTGTGTGTTACAAGAGTTTTTATTTTTTATTTTTTTGCTTATTTCAATTGTGGGGAGGGACGTAGGAGGGAGACAAAATAGATTTTTGTTATGTTTTCAAAAATAAAATTTAGTATTTAAAACAGTTAGTATTGGTCTTAGTAGAGTCAGAAGCACTAAGCTCAAGTTCCAGTTCTGTTTATGACCTTCAGCTTCTCATCTGCAAAATGCATATAACAATATATTCTAGTCTAGGGGTGAAACATATAAACAGATAGGTATATCCATAGTATGTATAGATACATTGGCATATACATAATGTATAATATGAGGAAGGAGAGAGCCCTTAATAATTTGGGGGAACAGGTAGGATTTCTTGTAGGATATGGCACATGAGCTGAGCCTTAGAGGAAACTCAGGATTGTAAGAGGAAAAGTGAGGAGGGAGAGCATTCCAGAAATGGAGTTAGGAGTGCTGAATTGAGAGAAGAGCTGACAGACCAGCTTGACTGGAACATAGAGTAACATGCAAAGTCTAGAAAGGTAGACTGGAGCCAGATTGGGAAGTGCTTTCAATGCCAAGCTAGGGAGTTTGTATTTTATCCTGAAGACACTAAGGCGTCATGGAAAGTTCATGAAACAGTAGAGTGGCAGGATCAATGCGTTAGGAAGATTATTTTGTCATCTCTGTGGAGGGTGGATTGGAGCAGGGAGAAATCAGATGCCTGGATTCCAATAAGGAAGCTGACACAATGTAATCCAGACAAGAAGTGATCAGGGCTTGAACTAGGGTGGTGGCTAGATAAGCTTACTGAAAGGAGATGATTTCATTCTTTGTACTTGTATCTCCAGGGTCTAACACAGTGCCTGTCAAATAGCAGGCACCTAATAAATGGTTGTTGATTGATCCAAGAGATATTGAAGAGCTAGCATTGATAAAACTTCGTAACTGATTGAATGTAAAAGTGAAAGAGAAAAACTAAGGATAACTCCTAGGTTGTGAATGTGGATGTCTGTCCCCTCAATAAAAACAGAAAATAGAAAAGTAGCAGATTCAGGGGGAAAGGCAACGAGTTCCATTTTTAATATGTTGAGTTTGAGACACTTCTTGGAAGATCCAAGTGGAAGTGTCCAACAGGCTGTTGGTAATGTGGGACTGGATTTCAGAAGAGTGACCAGGGCTGGATATAAAAAGATCTGGGAATCTTCTGCATAGTGATGGCAATGGAGCCCATGGGAACTAATAGGATCACAGAGAGAGTATGTAGAGACAGAAGAGAAGAGGGTCCAGGACAAACATTTTGGACACACCCAAGGTTAGGTGGTGGGTAATCCAGCAAAGGTGACCAAGAAGGAATGTTAGACAAGTAGGAGAAGCACCAGGAGGGCAGAGTCAGGAAAATCCAGGAACACTTGGGAAAACAGACTCATATGGAGGCATGGGTTGATTAATTGCCTAAATGCTGCAGAGAGGTCAAAAAGAATGAGGACTGAGAAGGCTCATTGGCTTTAGTACAGAGCAGATTTAGCTGAATGGAGAGGTTGGAAACTAGATCTCGAAAGCTCGGCAACTGAGAGAAAGCACTTGAAATAAGTGTGGACAGCTGGGAATAAGGTTTAGAAAATGCTGTGTTTGAGAGAAGCGTGTCAGACTTGAGTGAGAAGACCTGCAGCCTGATCTAGATAACTACATCAGAATTCAACTTCTACATGGAGCTGTGTGGCTGAGGACAGGCTGTTTTTCACCTGTTGGAATTCTCTCCAAGATTATCTCCAATCTATACTGTATATATCTCCTTTGTATATAGATGTTCACATATCATCTCCCCCATTAGCTGTGAGCTTCTTGGGAGTAGGGACTGGTTTGGTTTGGTTTGCTTTTCTTTGGATTCCTATGGCATAGCTCAGTGTCTGGCACATAGTAGGTACTTAATAAATGCTTTTTGACTCATTGGGCTTCAGTTTCCTGATCTATAAAAATGGCTGTAATAGTATTTGAAGGGGTTGTTATAAGGAAACCTCAGATTATGACCCAAGTGCTACTATTACTATTATAATTCCTTCAACATCTCTCCCCCACCCCCAAGTGCCTGGCAATAAATACTTGCCAGTTTATTTTGTTTTTAAGACTGGGTCTCCCTATCTTGCTCAGGCTAGAAGTGCAGGAGCTATTATTCATTGGCCTGCCCCTTTCTGATTAGCAGAGTTGCTTCAACCTACTCAATCTTGTCTTGGTCCTGTTCACCCAACCTTCCTTAGGCAGCTTGGTGGCCCCGTTTCCCAGAGCTCACAATATCAATGTGTAACTTAGTGTGGACACCCCATCAATTTGGTGTGCTGCAGCTCAGAATTCCAGTGCTCAAGCTATCCACCAGCCCCAGTGGTAGGATTTCAGGTGTATACCACCACACCAGGCTTGATTTTATTTTTCTAGTTGCCAGCTTGTTTCTGTTGCAGACCCTGCTTATGTACTGGGAGAATATTTTGATCCTGTTTCCTCATTAGACTGTGCTCCTCAGGTATGGGGATTGTCTGTCTCCTTTTTCACTTCCACTCCATACAGAGTCTGCAATGCTGATTTTACCCTTCTGACTGACTGCTCAAGAAAAGGAGTGCCTGGCTGGTTGTCGGATGACAGGGAAATGGGAACAAAAGCCATTGTTCTCGGTGGTGGTTTCCATGCCTCTTGGTGACCTTCGAGGCTTGGTAGAGCTCCATAAACTTGGCAGTCACACAAAGGGCCAGGTTAGATCATCAGACCAAGCCTTAGTCTGGGGATGACAGGATGGTGACTCAGGTGGCAGGACTCTGGGCCCAACCCGTCGGCCCTTGCCAGGAGGGCTTGCTTAGGCCACACTTGAGAGTGGAAGAGACAATTGAATCCAATCAGGGATCTATTTCTTTAGAACTCTCCTGACACTTGGCAGTTCTGACCACGATTGACTTACCTTTTCTACACCCATGTCCTAATTCAAAGCATGACATGCAGAAAGGAGAGAGGATTAGGCCAGGGTGGGATTACCCTCAGGGCAATCAGGGCACCTGTCCAGTGACTTTCCAGGGGGGGACCTCTCCTTTGTTTCTTTTGGAAGTTTTATGGATACCTTTTGTTTTCACATCACCACCATTTCTGGATATGGCTCTGGTGAGCCTTCATTTGGAACAGAAATAGCTGTTAAAATCCACAACAGTCCCTGGCACATCGTAAGCACATAATAGATACTTGTTGATGTGACTGGTGACAGCATATGCAACATTTCACGTTGGTCCTTTACCTCTCCAGTGAAACAAGGCAAGCACATGCCTCCAATCTCTTCTCTGGTGCCAAGATTAGTCATTACTCAATAATACAGTGAAGAATCATATTTCTTCTATTTTCCAATGGATGGTTGTGGTAAGAGAAGGAAGGAGAGGCCTGACCCTTCAGAAACTTGGAATTTGGTTTTATTTCATGGAGATTTGATTGGGCCATCAGAGTTAAGCCCCGGTAGACACTTTGCTTCTTATCTTAGGGCAGAATATAAAAAATACAGTGCAGTAGAATATCCTGAGAGGAACTGGGGATAAAGGATATTCCCATTCTTATGTGCTCACTAACACAGCCCAGACAGGACCCTCGGAAGCACAAATGACCAGGTTTCAGGAGAACTGGGTACAACTTCCAGTAACTTGCTGTATGACCTTGGGCCTCTCTGTGCCTCAGTTTCTTTACTTGTAAAGGGGTCCAATGAGATAATCTCCAAAGTCTCTTCTAGCTCTGTCATTCTGTGATTTAGGGGCCAAGCTTGGGAAAGGCAAGGGAATGGTAACAAGGGACTACCCTTGCTGACTAGTGTATTTTAGAGAGCTGGGGCCTGGGCTGGTGACGAGGGGGAAGGTTTAGAAAGGGCTTGGATGGTCTTTCCAAAGGAGGTCAGGCAGGAGGCATGATTTCCAGGTCAGAGCCTCGATGCTCACCCTCACCCCTTGGCTCTGCTATTTTTTTTTTAACCTTTTGGAGCTCATCTCGTCCTGGTGGAGCAGGATGCTGTTTTCTTGGTAGCAAGTGGTTATCTGGTAGTCACTCTGCTCGATTGGCCCCTTCCTCAGAGGAAATCTACGAACTGCCCACTTCCCCTCACCCTTTGTTTGGACACACTTTCAAGGCTATCCCTTTCCAGTCTCAAAACCAAGAACACCTGGCTGTTTTTCACTGCCCCTTGCCTTCCCCCCACCCCTGGGGATGCCAATAGACTGGAAATCAGATGTCTTTCTTCCTAATCCCCTGTTGTACTAGGCCTAGTGGGGAGGCTGGAGTGCAGTGCGGTGTGGCTGATACAGCTTGACATGTGTCTTTCCTCCTTAGGGAGGGTTGTAAGGTTTAAGGGGACAGCTGGAGATTAATATATATATATATATATAAATATAATATATTTTTTTTAACTTGCCAGACTCAAGCTCTCAAATCTAGGACTCTTGAACCCTCAGGGCAGACAGCAGCTGCTCTGGGAGAAGGTGCTAGTCTCTGGAGGCAATGAGGCTTTCTTATCTCCAGACAAGGTCTTAGGCCCTAGGGTGTGATGACCTAGATACAGCCTGGCATAGCCCGACTGCTTATGCTTTTAATGATTCCTGGTTTGATGCTCATAGAAGTCTGGCTACAGGCAACCCACGTTCCTGGGCAGTTTTCAAAGAACAAGCTGAGGCATGCCTCATGGAGCCATATTTCTACAAGCTTTGCAGTCTCTACTCGACCCTCTTGGTCTGCCATACCTTGGAACCCTAGACTCACTCTTTCCTCTGGGTGTTATGTTCTTTACCTCCTCCACACCCTGACATTTCCCTGGGAGTTGTCTCCCCATTCTTAGGCATTCCCCTGCCCCTTCTCAAACGGGGCCTCTATAGATTCAGGTATATGCTCAGGAGGCACAGACCATATGGTTAGCTAAGGACCTGATTACAGCCTGGGTTTTGATCTCCATTTTGGTTGCAGCTGAGGAGACCCCAGTCTCTTACCCCAACTCTGGTCTTTCGCTGAATGCTTTTTTTCTTGTTATGCCTCATACCTAGGCTTGAAATGCCCCATACGTAACATTTCAGTGGTATACCCAGAATACTGCTGTTGCTCTGAGGTTGGTTAGTTGGGGGGAGGGAGAGCTATAACAGACATAGAAATGAAAGTATGTGGAGGCCCAGCGGCTATCAGTAGGATTCGGGCCTCGGAGATAGCAGCTTAGTAGAAAGAACTGCAAGACCAGAGTCTGATTTTTGGCTAGGAGAGTAAGGATTGGCATTATCCTAGGTATCATTCCTGAGGGGAGGAGTTGTTACCCCTTGTAAGGGGAGACAGGAGCAACTCCACAGCTGGCCTCAGAGTAGAAAACTATTTCCAAATCCCAGTAATTTTTGATGTTATGGATGGAGTATTGAAAGGCAAGTTTCTTTCCCTCAGGTATGGTGGACAGAAATTTCTCCCTCATCTCCTGCCTCTTCATATGTTCCTGATGCCTTCTACTTCACCTTTTAAGGTGAGCCACTGCTCCTTTGGCAGTTTGGCAGTTTTCAAAATACTGGTTTCAAATGCATAAAGTATATACAGCATTTTAAAGGAAACCAAAGGTTAATGAGAATAGATGGAATTTCTTTTTCCCATCAAAGTTCATAAAGGCCCTGAAACCTCTCCATGGACTCCAGGTTGACAACCCCCAACTTACAACCAATTTCGCAACATGGGATTTCTTGGCCACCAATTTATGATCTTATGTCTCTCCTGGATTGAACTGGGGGAGGGGTGGCAGTTCATCCCTCCAATCAAAGTAGCCCTCCCTCTCCCTGGTTCCTTATAAGCCCTCAAAATTTGCTCAAGTAGTC
Source organism: Trichosurus vulpecula (assembly GCF_011100635.1). Lineage (NCBI taxonomy): Eukaryota > Metazoa > Chordata > Mammalia > Diprotodontia > Phalangeridae > Trichosurus > Trichosurus vulpecula. The sequence goes on from NC_050575.1 coordinate 391,489,399, forward strand.
CTGGAAATTCTCTTGGGTGTTTCCCAGTGAGAACAGGTGCAACAATAAGCTTCCTTTTTACCCTTCCTTCTCTATAGCCTCACCACCAGGTGCCTATGGAAGCCTATTACCACACCCCACGGACAGAGTTCTGTATGCAAGGGAAAGGGGGTGGTAGTGTTACCAAAGAGGCAGAAGATATACTTCCTGCCCTTTTGGGAGAAATGCAAACAGAAGACGGCGGAGGCTTAAACCAATCTGTGTAGGTAATGTCGGAAGAGTAACGAGCCAGGCGGAAACAAAGCCAGTAGTGACCTGTTTATTTCCCCAGCCTTTGGGCCTTTCTGACACATTATCACAGTCCAGAAGCAACAGGGCCAAAGCCAAGGTGAAGTCTGGCAGACACTTCTGTCCCATCCAGGGCCTTCAGGGGCCTTTACAAACATAAGTGGGAGGGTGAGTAGGAGTTGATTAGCTTTTGCCCATAGGACATCAAAAGATTCACATTGACCTAGGAGAGAACACAGGGAAAGTCAACGGGGGACTCCTAATTTGGAGTGAAAAGCCTGTGTGGGAGAGACCATGAGAGAGCCAGACTGGCCACTACCACTGGCAAGGACGAAACTATTAGTGCGAGCAGGAGCTCTCGCCTGCCCTCATCTGAGGAGCAGAGGTTCTGGAGAGCTCCTGGTTCACTCATGGGTGGAAAGGATCACCTGCACTGCACAGGAGACAAACTGGAAGAGGGGTGGAGAGGTGGGAGGGCAACCAAACCAGAAGCGTGAAGATAAGCCTCAGCATCCCTATGACATGGAGACAGCAATTGTTCCCACTCTCTCCCAGATGTATACACAGGGACCAGACCAGCTAAATTCTAGTGTACAGCAAAGCACAGTGAACAAACAAATAAATAAATAAATATAGTACAATTGTTTCTATCTCAAAATAGCTTAAAAATTCTGGGCTTTCTCTAGGAGGATCTCTAGAACAGTCTGGCCCCACAAACGACTAAGATACAGCGGTAGTACAACCAGTCACAAAGGGAGGAAAAAACCAAATCCAAGAATCCTACATCCTAAGCCAGGTTTCTAACCCCTTCTCCTCTGCTCCTTGTTTCTTAGGAGAAATCTAACTAAGCAAGATGCCCCATCTTGAATGGTGGATCCCAACCCCTTGCCAGGGATTAGACAGTAGTCCCCTGTGAGTGCCAAACTTCAGCAGTAATTCTGTTGGGTGCAGCCTGGAAATCACAGCTCCCTAAACCTAACCCCAGAAGAACTCTGACAGGCTTGGCCCCTCTGCCCACAGCAGGGGTGCTCCAATTCTGGGGCCAGAATTCTTTTCCCTTCACTTTCTGGCTCTTTTGGGAGATGGACAGAATGAGACAAATGTAAGGGAAAGTGACTATTGGCTCCTGGTATCTTCATGCTCATCGAGGGTGGCCAAGCCAGCAAGGGGCCCATGCCATGCTCACCCACTACTGAGACAGACATTCTGACTCTGAGCCCTGCTCTTTTTCTGAGTGCACACCCTAAAGCAGCTCAGCTTGGGGCTTCCTAGTCCATGACCTGGGGATTCTCCTTTCATGGTAGGGTTTGGAAAAACCACCTTAGGGCCTGAGTTTGGAGGGCCACAACTGCACTAAAGACTTGGCAAAATGGTCGGGCACCCAAGGCCTGCAGTTGTTGGTGAGATGTACATGGGTGATAGGGCACACCCTGGCACCTGTCAGCAGGCAAGGCAACCCCTTTATCACGGTTGGCTCCTGCAGTGGAGGACAGACAGAAGGCCCATGGGGCCCAGAATCCCTCACAGCCAGGTGCAGGATGGAGCCTTCCCTTGAGCTTGCTGATTCAGGGGGCAGGGAGACAGACAGTTCAGTCTTCTCAGATGGACCCTTCATCATGTCACCTCCTCAGCGGGTGCTCCCTGTCATCACTAGCTTTCCCTGGCTCTACCCTTCCTTGAGTCCACACATCCATTAGATTACGAGGAAGCCACTGTGGCATGAAGCCTAGGGAACAAGGAGGAACAGGCCTGGGGACAGATGGAATATCCCACTGGGCCCCACTCAGAGAAGACAGGGCACGGAGCGCGTCATGCCAACCTTAAGAGTTTTGGCTTCCAAACTGGGAGTTAGGAATACAGGCACTGTGACAGGACAAGCCAGACAGTGGGGGGCAGAGGTGGGAAGGGGGGAGGATCCCTTACAACCTAGGGAGACAGCCTTGACAGAGGGGAGAGGGTTACAGCAACGACCAAGCAAACCAGCCCAGGGCTTGAGAGTAAGGACTTTCTAGCTGCCTCACTTAATGCCTACAGCTGCATTCACAGAAGCAAGTACAAGCAGCTAGGGGCTCATCTTGGGAGTTTTGGGAATATCCCAATTTTGCTGAAAGTCCCTTCCCCATCCCTGATCTTGGGAGGGAAAACAGATGCCCAGAACTCCAGGAAAAGCTGGATTGGAGATGCCAGTCTTGCCCATTTCACTGGCTGCTCACGGAGAGCAGGTTTTCTCCACAGTGCTGGAGAGGAGCTTCTCATGAGCCCCCTGGAGAGCAGATGTCAAGGTGGAGGTGAGAAGCCTAGAAGATGAAGGGCAGAAGCCATATTTTTCAAGTTTCATGCCCATTTCCCAGAACATTCTGCTGCTCCTGGTGCATGGAGAGTAGGAGAACTTGATGATGATAAATACAGCTAGGAGAGAGCTCTCTGTCTGTCTGTGCTCAAACCACCAAAACTATCCAGGCGGTGTGGAAAAGGAGCCCTGTCACTGGCAAACTCGGACTTGGAGGCAGAGGCCCCTCAGCTCTGCTCTCTCTGGGAAGAAGAGTAGGGAAGGGAAGGATGGTGGCTGCAGGTTTTTATCTTCAAGGATCTCCCAGGGATGGCTGCTCCACTGTTCTCCATGGACCAGCAAGACCATGACAGCACCTCCTTCCTTCCTGCTATTTCACCAAAGCCCCACGAGGCAGCAGCTCCACATAGCTCAGGGCACTCTGCAGGGAGGTCAGACAGTAACCCTCTTCTCCAATAAGATACCTGGCACAAAGAGGTCAGACACACGCCATCATCAATCTGGGGACACAACCCAGCAGGATCGGCCTCAGCATCATGCCAGGGCCAAGCCCTCTCACGAGGGAGCCCTCCACTACCACACACATGTACCCCCTACATTCCCTTCTGTCCTTCAGGACTGGCTTCTGGTTAGAGCAGACTGAGCAGCTCCTCAAAAGCAGGACTGTTGGGGAAGCTGGAAGGAAACTCAACAAGCATTTACTGAACACCTACTGTGTGCAAGGTACAGCGCTAGGCCCTGGGGAATGGAATAGAGAGCTCATGGTTAAGTTAGAGATTTACTGAGCTCTGCTAACTTACCCTCCGTTTTTCATCCAATTCAGAGGATACCTGGTGGGCCAAAGGGTTATGAACCTTGACAACTCTTGCCTTGGTAAATAAAAAATGGGGATATGCTGAGAATGAGAGGAGGAGATATTTTCTGCATGTAAGTATACTCAAAAAGGCTGAGGAAGTGTGGCAGCACATGCTGGAGCACCCAGCTCTAAGAAGCAGCTGAGTGACCAAGAGTGTAGGGGCTACACAGTAAGATGCTGAAGGGCCCATCACAGATCCAAGGTCTCTCTGGTGGGTGCCTATGCTACCAGAAAGATGGCTTTCCAGAACACTCAAGCTCCTCCAGTTTCCCCTCCCTCTCTTTCCTGCCCCATCACATTAAGGTTCAGATGACTCCAAGGGCCGCTGGTCCAGCTTACTCCCCAAGTCATACCCCAGGGAGGCTGCCGAGTTGTCAAGTTTCATGAGCAGAACTGTCAGCTAGCTAGTGAATGGCTCTGACCCCAAAGAGAGGGGTGGCCTCCTGCCTCTTCTTCCCACATCCAAGGAAATGAGGGTAAGGGAAAGACACAATAGATGGCACAGTGGAGATGGTAGAACTAGGGGTTATCTTTCTTTTCTGTTGGTCTTCTAATGACTTTGACTTTAAAAAAAAAAAGGCATTTCTAAGGAATCATGTGCTCTGTGTTAACTTCCTCGAAAGAGGAGAGGGTCTAAAGAGAGAGTCCCGGTCAAACAAAGTCAGTGGGGTAGGTGGGGGAACAAGAAAGATCCCAACAATTTTAAGACAGAGAGGAGCTTGGGAGGAAAACCCGCTACCGTATGTAACTCTCTTCGGATTACACTTCTGGTCGGGATGTTACCTTCCATGTAATGACTGCTCTGGATGGCCAAGTATAGAGTGATTCTGAACAATTAGCCAGAACCAGAACAATTCTGAACAAATAACCAGAGGCCAGGCTAACCGACTGGCTTAGAACTCCCGAGGGAGGAGCCGGCCAGACTCGCCCGCCCCGTCAAGAGCTCCCAGCCCCTTTGTGGATCAATTCTAGCCCTTTCTCCTGGAGATTCCCTTCCAGCAGTCAGATTTCCTCCCAATGGGGAGCCTGCCCTCCTTCCTAACTTCCCCAGCCCCTTCAGCCTTAGTCTCAGAGGCACCTTCCCACGCCTACCCCTCGTGAATGAACTCCTCCAGCGCTGCACATTCAGACACCAGCTGGGGGAGGTTACTCTTCAACACTACATATGACAGGATGGGTAACAGATCATCGGCTCCACTGCACAGAAACCAAAAATCGGAGGAAGGAAGGAAAGAAACAAGTATTTATAAAGCAGCTACTCCGTGCCAGACACCGTGCAAAGCACTTCACAAACATTATCTCATTTGAGCCTCACAACCTTAAGAGGTGGGTGCTATTATATTCCCCATATTACAGTTTAGGAAGCTAAGGCAGGCAGAGGTTAAGTGACTTGCCCAGGGTTACACAGTTAGTAAGTCTCTGAGGCTGAATTTGAACTCAGCACTCTACACCCTGTACCACCTGGCTGTTTTATAGTTCAGTCAGTGGACTCTGGCCTAAGGATAACAGCTCAGCAATGCCAGGCAAATCAAGGAATCAAAGCTTCTGATCCAGAGGGAAGGCAGGCTGAGGTCAGGGGTGAAAGGGTACAGTGCTATCCATACCAAAAAGCAGTATAGTGGGAATGGGCTGGCAGAGATCCGGTGAAGGAAAAGTCCATGTGGTGGTTACACAGGAGATCCCTGTATAGAGGCTATCTGTCATAAGTCTGATGTCTCTTAATATTTTCTTCTGCTTATTTTTAGCGTTGCCCAGGTGGAAAGAAATCTATCAGTCTCTTATGCTTATTCCAAATGCTAAAACCAAATAAGAAATTACATTTCTGTCTTCTACATGGAATAATTATTTATTCGAATTATGGGAGTAAGCTTGTTTCTACTAAAAACAGAAGGCATTACTAGTAACAAAATGAATGGTGTTTGCATTAAATAAAAAATTTCTATAGGATTAAAAATAGATGACCAGGAAAAACATTTGTGGTAAATATAACAGATAAAAATACTGAAAAATGCAAAAGGAACAGGCAAAATATAACAGAAGTAACTTATAAGTCACAGTGGAAAAACGGCCAGATATGAAGAATTTCTCAAAAGAGGTAACAAAAATTAATTACCACTTGAAAAAATGCTCAACCTCACTAATTCCTAAAGATATGCAAGTCAGACAGCTTTAAGATACCACCTCATGCTCATCACATTGGCCCAAACGATTCAACGCCAGTGTGGTTGCAGAGAAAGAGGCACAATAATTTTAGTTAGTGGCACAGCAAGACAGCTGAATCTTTCTGTAGAACAATATCTCCATGTAAGTACAAAAGCAATCATGTCCTTTGACCCAATAATCCCACTGTCGGCATCAAAAACACAAAAAGGAATTTGTTCAGAGTTTTCATAGCATCATTATTTGTAATTGCAAAAAAGAGAGAACCTAAATGTCCCAGACTAGGAAAATGGTCACATAAATTGTGGCACACTGACAATGGAATATTATTAATATATGACAACATGCATGAGGCATATAAATATGGAGACATCTTTATGAAATGCAGTCAGTGCCAGAACAACACCAACTTGAGTCCATAAGAGGAAAAGCAAGTGAGGAAGAATGGGGCACAAAGACTGTGAAGATGAAATTTTACAAAGCACTAAAATTCATTTGAATATAAATTGTTACAAAGTTGGTTGTGTTGACATTTACTGTTAATTTCTATTAATAAATCATTAAAAATGCAAAACTTAGAGTGCTCAGAAGCTGAGGTCACTTCAAGGTGGTAGATTAATAGAAAGAAGAAAAATACAAGAGGCCCTCTCCTGTCTCTGGGGCTGAGGTGGACTGACTATACACATGTACACACTAGAGAAAACAGGGCAGATGCCCCAAGTGCCCCCTGGACTAGCATGATCCTTACCATGAGCAGTGGACATGCAAGACAGGCCTTAAGGGAAGCCTCTCTAGTACCTGCCTGGACCCTTCAAGTGGGCTTTTCCCCACTGGATTATGTGCCTGACTCTGAGCTGACCCCAGCACCCACTCTGCATCTCACCATCTGTAAGATTCCCATGTGAATTCAGCTCTGCTGTAGAGAGAAGGGGTGGGAAGGCAGAGGCTGGCAATCAGGAAATGCTGGAAGCCCAGGCCCCAGCAGATGCTTCTGGTTCATGATGCTGCCAACAGCAGGTCACCTTCACCTTGAACATCAGGTCAGCACCCAAGGGCCTGTCGAGCTGCCCCCTGTTTGCATTCCATAGGAAACCTGGCCCTGAGAGGCCCACCCAGCAGCCAGAAACTGGTCATCTTCCCTTAGACAGAGAACCTGTTTTCTAGCAACCCTGCTGTGGATATCCAGGTGAGCTGAGGATGTGAACATGAAGGGAATGAACCCTGCCTACCGGTGGCCAGGAGCCTTACAGTTCTGAGGGCAGTACCCAAGCCCTACCAGGGAAGGGATGTTCATGCAGCTGCTCCCTATCCTACCAACCCCTCCACAGGTGCCCCTGACCCCATCCTTTTGTACCATTCAGCAGACAACACCCCCCATCACCACCACGTTCACCTGCTCCCTATCCAGGGGCTGTTCTTTGCTCTCTAGGGTCCCACCAACTGGCTTTCTTGCTGTCCCCCAACCATGACATTCCCCTCTCCCACTCCGAGCCTGGACAACTATTCTCCCTCACAGCTCTTGGATCCCCACTGTCCTTGACAGCTCAGCTCAAGTATTACCTTCTATACAAAGCTGTTCCTGATGTCTTGCCAAATGTCTTCTCCCCACCAAAATTACACTTATGTATTCACTTTGTATGCTTTTATATATATACACATATGCTTCAGTAGAATGTGAGCTCCTTGAGGCTAGGGATCGACTTTTTTTTTGCCTTTGTTTACCAGCACCTAGAATAGTGTCCAACACATAGTGGTCAGCTGACAGTTTTGCTTCTTTGCTGTGCTTGCCTCCAGCACCCCCACTCCCTTTCCCTTTGTCTCCTCTTTGCCATCAGCAGTATTTGTTAACCCCCTATCCTACTCTGGGCCAGGAACTCTGACAAGCGCTGGGGATAGAAAGGCGGAAATATGGTCCCTGCCCTCAAGGACTTCATGTTCCAAACTGGGGAGATAATGTACAAAAACCTGTACAAACCAAATCTATACAGTGCGAATGGAAAGCTATCTCTGAGAGCCAGCACTAGCAGAGAAGGACCCGGAAAAGTGTCTTCAAGAAGGAGGGAACTGAACTGTCTTGAAGGAAGCCAGGGAAGCCGGGAGGTAGAGATGAGGAGGGAGAGCATGGAGGACAGTCAGTGGAAAGGAGATGGGATGTTTTGCTCAAGGAACAGGAAGAAGGTCAGTCTAGCTAGGGTGTGTAGTAGGGAGGAACATTTAAGAGGACTGGAAAAGAACCATTTTGGAAAGAGTTTGGAACTAAGCCCCCAAACTATTCAACTGTACGTACCCTTTGACCCATACCACTACTTGGTCTATTACCCCAAAAAATCGAAGGAAGAAAAAAGGACCCCTATGTAGGAAAATATTTAGAAGAGCTCTTTTCATGGTGTCACAGATTTAGAGACTGAGGCGGTGCCCTTCAATCCGGGAATGGCTGAACAAGTCTGATATATGAATATGATGGAACACCACTGTGCTCTCAGAAATGATGAACGGGATGGCTTCAGAGAAACCTGAGGGGAAAAAAGACTGAAAAGTAGAAAGGGGCCAGGCTGGGAAGGCATTTAAAACCTCAACAGAGATCCTGGGGTTTATTGAGAGGGGGGTCGGCAAGGTCACTCTGGCAGGCCAGTAGAGAATGGACTGGCACGGGGAGGGCCTTGAGGCAGGGAGACCAACCAGCAGCTACTATGACGGTTCAGGCAGGTGTGAGGCGATGAGAGCCTGCACCAGGGTGGGGGCAATGCCAGAGAAGAGAAGGGGACATAGCCAAGAAATCTCACGAGGAAAGAAATGAAGAGACTTGGCAACAAACTGGATGTGAAGAATGAGTTCGAGTGAGGAACTGAGGATGCCACGAAGATTCTGTGACTGGGAGGTGGTAGTACCCTTGACAATAACAGGGAAGTTAGAAAGAGAGGAGGGTTTGGGGGAAAAGGTAATGAGTTCTGTGTCAGATGTGCTTTCAGAGATGTCTGAGAGGCAGCTGGTGGTGTGAGACTGGAGCTCAGGATAAATGGCTCCCAGAGTCATCTGCAGAGAGATGATCATCGAACAGTAGGCCGTAAGCCTCCCCTGCACCAAGTCCAACCCTAAGGACAGGAAAAGGCTGCGGTCCAGGCTTCAAAGGGAGACGTCTGGGGTCCTGACACAAGAGCGTCATGTGCTTCTGAAGGTCTGCACACTGCCTTCCCACACACGGTCTCACCGATCTCCAATGACTCAGAGACATGTGCTGCCATGCTCATTTTATACATGAATACAGTAAAGCACACAAGTGTTAACAGACTAGCCTAGGATTATCTTCTGCATGTGTCTAAAGTGGAATTTGCAGCCAGGGACTCCTGAATGGAGGACCCTGCCGCCTTCACTGGGATCCCATGGCTCTTTGAGGCCTGTAGAAGGATGGGGAAGAAATGGAAGAAGACCCATCAACTACAGCTGCTTTGACACACAGGGTCCAGGACCTGCCTAATTCCCAACTTGGAGCACATTTCCTCCCCAGATCTGGGCCATCTTATTCTTGACCTCAGGCCCTTTCCCACTTGGCCGAGCTCAGAAGGAAGCTGCTTCAGGCTGAGACAGTCAGGAAGAATGAGGTCCCGATGTGGGGAATGATGGCTAAAATAGACAGGGACAGAAAATAGTGAGAGGGGAGATAGGCAGCTGTCCAATTTCTGGGGCTCAGATGGTGGGATTAGGAGCAGGAAGGATAAAGAAACCAAGGGTCTCTGAGACTCTAGAATAAGAAAAAGTAGCAGCATTTAAACTCAGGAGGTAGGAGAGTGCCTGAGTGGGATGGGGCAGTGAAATGAGGGTCACATAATAAAGTGAGAGAGAAAAGGCACCTCCTAGGAAGTCTCCGTGATCCTTCTTTTCCCAATTGCTGCCCTGGCTGGTGGAGCAGGGCGTGGCGGGGGGGGGGGGGCGGCGGTGTCTCAGGAGGACTGGGGCATATACTGAGTATGAGCTTTGGGGTCCAGAGCCCTGGAGTAGTTTTCCTGTTCTGTGTTCCCAGTTTTCAGCACAGGAAAGACAGGGCTGGACGCCATCAGAGAGCTGGCGGTGTCTAAAGTCAAGGCCACTTCAAGAAGGGGATGGAGAAAGCACAATGTGTTTCCCTAGAAGAATGATAACAGTAACATTCATACAGCCCTCTAAAGTCTGTAAAGCCTCTCACACAGGTTCTACCCAGCCGCACTCCTTGGGCTTCTCATCATGCCCTCTCCTCTCCCCTCCCCCTTCCCCCATTAAACTGTGAGCACCCTGAGGGAAGAGCCTGGCAGACAGCAGGCACTTAATAAAGGTTTACCGGCTACTTTCATTTCATCCTCACAAGCACAGTGGGAAGTAGGCGCTGTTATTATCCCCACGTACAGAAGAGGAAAGTGAAGCTAAGAGGTTAATTGATCTGCCCAGGGTTTGAGGCAGGCTGTGAACCCAGGTCTTCACAGCCAGAGTCCAGGCTCTTATCCTAAAGCTTCCAAGATGGGGATATAGGCTTACACCCCAGAATAAGCCTCTGCAGCTACAATGGAAGCGTCTTCTGTAACTGGGCTCCCAGCAGCAGAAGCTGAACGTTTTCATAGGAAAAACCATCTCCCCCTCCCTTAGCTGAGTCTGATGGCCATGACGCCAATCAGGCTGTTCTCCTGGCTTCAGATGCAGAAGCTGCACCCACACCCACTTTTCAGGGGGTGACTGACTGGGTTCGGTGGAAGAAACCTCTGAAGCCAGCCCAGCCCTAAGCTCGGCTTCTAAAACAGACAAAGACTTCCCCCTGCTGCTCATGCCTTTAAGAAGTGAGACTCTGGGGGTTGTATTGAGATCCCTGGTGCTGCTGCCAGACAAAGGTAAGCCTGAGCCCGAGGTTCTCAGTGGATGCTCCTACTCATGAGCTCCTACTGTGGCCCGCCAGCGGGAAAGCCCATTTCCAGGGCCAGGGAACCCTTCAGACACCAGGGAACCAGAAGTGGGCACGATACTCACATGGCCATCGTGCTGGGCTGTAGACGTGACTCCTTGGTGCCGCAGTATTCCTCAGCACACTCACAGATTATGCGAAGAGCTCGGACTGTGAGGTGTAGAAGAGTAGGCTTTTGTGAGACAGGCATATTCCTCGCCTCCCCCAGCCCCAAATGACAGACACCCCCTTCTATTACCAATGCACTCCAGCTTCTTCTGAGGACAGCTCTCCAGAACCATCAGTCCCAGCTCCTGGACTGCTGTACAATAAGGGTAGGAACCTGAGCCTCTGAGCCCTGACTCCTGAGGGAAGAGTTTGGAGGCGATGCCCAGTGCGGACGGAGGCATGTTTCCACAGAGCTCCATACTCCTGCTCAGGGCTGTTTCTCGGGCTTGGTGGACAATCCTGTCAGAAGAGAGGTGAGACTTAGACTGGGCTTGGAGAAGCAATGGCATAGGGAAGGTAAATTTCCTAACCCTGGTGGTCTCAGAGATTTGGGGTGACCCGTGGGGTTGAGGCTCCTAAAGGAGGACACTTCTGTAGATGACAGGGTGGTCACGTGAGGTTATCTGTACCTCATCCCTTCCCACCAAAGCACTGTGGGGTCATCCTTCACATTGGTCTCAGGTGTGCATGTATGGGAAAGAGGGTTGGGAATTCCTTGTCAGGTCCAAGGAAAATCAAGTTGGATGTTTCTTCAGAAACCATACTAAAGGCACACACAAAGATGATCCCCAAGCCTGCAATGAAAGGTGAGATGACAGGAAGAGCCACATAAAGACCTGAAATGCCAAAAGGAACACCACTGAACCCCTAAAGGAGACAGGCTCCTCAAGATGGGTACAAAAGAATAAGCATCCACTCCCTCTCCCTGGAATGAATAAAGGAATGAGGGTTAATTGGGGCCAGAAGTAAAAAGAGAAAATCTAAATAAACAAGAGGAACATAGAAGGCAAAAGCTGACCTTTATTAGATAGGAGAGGGAAAGTCTGATGCTAGGGAAAAAAAAGCTTCTGGCTCCTTATTTGTATTTTACTCTTTACAATCAAGGTTAATGAGGTAACCAGGTCCCGAGCCATGTAGTTTTGAAGTATAAGATTTCAAAATTCAAATACGGGGTAAAAAGACTAAAAATAGAAAGGATTCACAAAGGGCAGGCCCTTAAAGCATGAAATCTGGGGCATAGGAATTGACTTTGGCTACCACAGAACAAGTGCATTTTGTAATCACATATTAACCTAACATTTCAGCAAAATCATGGGGCACTAGCAAGGTACAGAGGGGTCAGCCAGCATCTTAGTAAACAGCACTGATTTTGAAAAAAAATAAAATTTAATCAAAGAAAAAAGAAAGAAAGAACTTTTAAATAGCTTCATGAGGTGAACTGGTCCAAAAAAAAAGTTCATTTAGAACCAAGGAGGAGCAAACATCTTATTAGGAAAAAATGAAATAATCCAAGACATAAAATGAGAGGCTTTGAATCCAGATAGCTCACATTTATAACAGCTAGCACTTACGTAATCACCTTAACATTTGTAGTGTCTTACATGTGTTATCTTGGTGGATCCTCACAAGAGCTGTGTGATGGAGGTGCTACTACCCCAATTTTACATTTAAGGAAACTGACGCAGAAACCATTTAAGTGATTTGCCCAGCATCACACAACTATTAAGGAAGGCAAAGTTAAAAATGGGCCAGAGGACATTAAGTACAGTGAGGTAAATTCATGTAGGTAAGAGAAATGCAAATACAACTTTGGGTTATAATCACAGAAAGGCTTCAAAGATAATATGACACATGGTCCTAGACCACAGTTTATGTACTTAGGGGCTTCCTATGCATAACAGCTAAGTGAGTGATAAAGAAAATAAGTATTCAGACAAGGAAGAAATCCCCGGGGGCAGGAGTGGCCTAGGGAGCCTTTGGGAAGCAAATGGGACAGAAAGAACAAATCTTGTCTTCCACAGATTCACAGGATTTCAGAGCTAGAAGGAACCTCGGCGGCCATTTAACCAACACCCAAAAGGAATCCTGACTGTAACAAGCGGGGCAAGTCATCTTCCAGCGGACCTCCAACGCGGGGGAACCACCGCCTCGCAACGGCATCCATTCTGCTTTTGGTCAGCTCTAATTGTCAGGCAATGAGGATGCCAGTCTGACTAAAGGGAAAGGCTCATGCTGAAGAAGAGGTACCATTAGATATAGAAAACCGGCCACCCTGAGGTGCCCTACCTGTAAAGAGCCAGCAGCGGTGCCCACAGCAGGGAGAAGAAGGGCTCCTCGATGCAGGCCAGACATCGATCCTTGGAGGCAGCTGTGTTTAAGCCCTCAAATGCCAGGAGGGTAAGGGAAAGCAATCTGTCTGCCGGGAGCAGAATTAAGGACATTCGTGAGAGGCCACAGGAAGTGCTAAGGAGCCCCAGGTTCCAGTGGCCTTTCTCGGGTCATAAATCTCTGTGGAATAGTCCACACTGGCTGCTGAAATTCACTCCCACCCTGCTCTCCAATCCCCAGGAGGCTCACACCTAAATACCTTCTGTTGGCTTCCTATTTCCCCATAGATGTTGGATCTGTAGAAGTCGTTGGACCCTGTCTATCTTAATGGCTATTATTTGTGAATCCTAACCAGGAGAGAGGCTCTGTAAAGATTTAGGGGAAGTAATCTTCCTTTCTTAGAGACCCATGCTGCTCCTTGGCTTATTCCAGGGACCCTCACGACAGCAAGGCCAAGTCGCAGCTAGCCTCAGAGCCCAGGGTCAGGGTAAAGCAGACCTGCAGACTGGCTGTGGAAAGGAGGAGGGCTACGTACACTGAGTCCACCTCTGTCCCTCCCAGTACCTGGGGTCTGCATGAGAATTCAGCAGGAGCTGAAGGATGGCGCTGCTCTTCCTCCACCTCTCCTGCCACCACCCTCCCTACTACTACCACCTGTGCCTGAGGCTCTCCTGGGGAGCCTACCATGCCACCTGGCCACAGCCACTTAGGCCTGGCAGGTTCCTGATACCTGTGGGTTTTCCAGGGTGAAGTAGCTGTGGCTAACGGTAGGAACAAGTAATCTCTGCTCAGGAGAGCAAGGCTAATTTTGTCTCAAGCCCATGGGGGACCAAAGGCCAAAGTTGGGTGGGACATGGCTCCCTCTTGTGGCCAAGGAACATCAGGAGATTCAGAAGAGCCCTGGGTGGGGCGGAAACAGGTGTAATCTCTGATCTTTAGCTCTAACTTGGACTTCCCTTTTCTTCCTGTCCCGTCACTGCCCAGCTGCTGACCCTCACCGATGGCATTGTGCACATCCTTTACAATACTCTTCAGCTGCTCCGGCAACGTCACCGGCTTCTTGCCGGGGGTCTGTGACCCTGGGAGACCCCCAGGACCTCGGGCCCAGGTGTCTGGAGCTGCTAAGAGGTGCTCCAGGTCCTCAAAGGAGCTGTCCTTGTCCAGCAGACTGGGAGTGACGTCCACCAGGGGAGAAGGGGATCCTGTGGAGCTGCCTTCCGTTTCTTTGTCCAGAGGGCCAGGATGTGGCAGAGGGGTGGGGAAGCCAGCTGGTGAGCTTTCCTGGTTCAGCCTGACAGGCTCAGGGAGGGTAAACATGCAGTAGAGGCTTTGGGAGGCTCGAAGCCGCCGACTGCCAGGGGCCAGCAGCCCATTTGTGTCCAGGGAAAGGGAAGGGCAACCCAGGCCGGTCTTGGAGTCGGCGGCATGCTTGCTGATAATGGGGTACAGCCTGTTGTACACGGCACACTGTAGCTTCTTCAGGAGCTGGGAGACTGGATGGTCAGGGAAACTAGAAGCCAAGGGAGAGCAGCTGGTTAAAAATGCAACTAAGAAGCAATGAGTCAGCCGTGACACCAGGGAAGGATGGCTGGGCCAGGGACCCAGCTCCTGACCCTTCTGCCTCAGAAGTCACTGTGCAGCCAGGGAGAAAGCATGCAGTTCCTTCAGACCTACATTTCCCCATGATAATGAGGTGTCCAATCCCTACATCATCTACCTCTCTCATAGGAGGATTCTATCCACAGGAAAGGGTTCTTGGCTCTTAGGAAGAGCTACTGAAATCTAAAGGATCAGAAGAGTCAAAGCAGCCTGAGAGAAAGATCTCTGAAAGTCAGCTTTCCTGTTTCCAGCCTATTTTCAGCTTTCCATCTCCCCTGACCACAGACTCAGAGTCCATGCACTTGGTCTCTCCTTACTGTAAGGCTGATGGCCTCTGGCCCTCCAATCTCCTGGTCCAAGCTCTCCCAAAGAGGCCACGGCTGTGAGTCTTCCTTGTCCCTTCTCTCCGTCCTACCCCTCCTTGACAGCATCTTCCATTCCCTCCTTTATTCCAGCCTCTGAGGAACAGGGGCCCTCCTCTTCACCAAGGCAAACGCTCCTCTGAGTAGCTTCGTTCCCATCCCCTCCTGTCTTCTCCAGTAGATTATCCCAAAATGTACACTTACACACATGCTCAAGTCTCCATCATTAAAACACACTCAATATTCTCTACTCTCCCCTCAAACTACTGTCCCAAATCTCTCCTCTCACAGTTAAACTCCTTAAAAAAACTGTCTATAGACTTTTGTTTTTTCTTTTTCAATGGGGTAGGTGGGGTGGAGAGGTGAGAGGAAGAGAAAATGTTTGTTCATTGACAAAAACAAAAACAGGAATGACATTAAAGAGGACAAAAAGAACTGAACACCCTTGCTGCCTCCACTTTGGTTCCTCTTACTCCCCAAACCCTCTGCAATCAGGCTTTCATACTTGCCACCCCACTGAATCTGAGCTGTGTACATCCTTATCAGTCCAAATCAGAACTTGGCTCTTCCTCCCCCAAAATCCTCAGTCCTCTTCTGACTCTCTCTGTTTCTGCTGAGGGACCTCGGTATCAGCCCTGACTTCTCCCTCTCACTCACCTCATACAACCAATCCAACACCACTGCATCTCTGTCCCTCAGAGCCACCACCCCACACTGAGGCCTTCATCACCTTTTACCCAGACCATGGCAATGGCCTCCTAAATGATCTTCCTGTAGCCAAGCTGTCCTCCAAGCATCAAAGTGATTTCCCTTAAATCCAGGGCTGACTGGGCCACTGTCCTACTCAATAAACTCTAGAGGCTCCTCCTCATTCCCTCGAGGAACAAACAGAAGCTCCTCCCTTGCTTTGACATCCCCAGGGCCAGGGCCACTGGCCTTCCGGTCATGTTACCCAACCTGTGCCCTCTGCTGGGAGCATGCTCCAGGCTCTCCCTGCCTCTGAAGAATCCTTAGCTCTATCCAAACCTCAGGAGAGGCTGCACCTTGTCCTCAGACCCTTTCCTGGTTCTCCTCAGCTGCCAGTGCCCTCTGTGTCTGTCTAGCCTCATGTACCTGACTACCCCCATAGGCAAGGACTGTTCTACTTGTGTCTTTGTGTCCCTAGCAGCTAGGGGACGCCATGGTGCACAGAGCGCCAGGCCTGGAGTTGGGAACTCATCTTCATGAGTTCAAATGCGACTTCAGACACTTACTAGCTGTGTGATCCTGGGCCAAGTCATTTAACCCTGTTTGCCTCAGTTTCCTCATCAGTAAAATGACCTGGGAAAGGAAATGGCAAATCTTCCAGTATCTTTGTCAAGAAAACCCCAAATGGGGTCACGGAGTCGGACAAGACTGAAAATGACTGGCCACCTAGCCCAGTTCTGGCAAGGAGAAGATGCTTAATAAATATTTGCTGAGTGACTCATACCATTCTTTGCTAAAAAAGAGCAGAAGAAACCCAGGGCTTGCTAGCTCTAGTCCTGCCCCAAAAAAGCCAGAGCCACAAGGTGTTTATTTGCCTGAGATCACAGGATCATTGCTCTAGCGCTGGGAAGGACCTCAGAAGTGGTCCAATCTAACTTCCTCATTTTACAGATGAGTAAGCTGAGGCCCAGAAGCCTTCCCTGGGCAGCCTGACCCTGGATCTGAAGGCAGAAGGATCTGGGTTCAGCTCCTGAGTCAGAGAGCACAGACAAGTCACTGGCTCCCTGACCCTGGGCTTCCTCATCAGGAACTCTGTCTCTAATTCCTCATTCACAGGGGGCTAGGAGGCTCGAATGAGATAACTGTGACCTGCTCTGCCAGTCTGAAGGCCCCACAAACACCAGTGGCCATCATTATGGCCCCTCTGCGATAACCAGACTGGGGGATGAGGACGTGGATCAGGCTCAATACCTGAGTAGGTGGCAGACGAGGCTGGTCACCAGTGAGAGGTCATTCGGGTTTCTCTTCAGCTTGGCTTTCCAGTGCTTTGGCCAATCCTGCCAGAAGGGAGGAGGCGGCAGTCAGCAGCAGTGCCTCTTTCCGGGACATGCTGCATCCCCAGGTGCACCTGCCAGAATCTAGGAGAAGCCCCCTCTAAGGCTGCCTGCTCCTCACTCCGTGATGAAGGCCCCACTGCCACCCAGCCACTCCTGGAAGAGGCTGGCCCTCCTTGGCAGAGAAAACCAAAGCAAAGCAGACCACAGGGGAGGCCAGGACTCACATGGTCTTGCTCATACTCCAGGATGGCAGCATAAAGGGTGCGCTGCTCCTGTTCTTCTGGGGTCAGGCTTACTCGGCTACAGAACCTTCTGTGGAGAGAGCATGGGGGCAGTGACTCAGGGGGGCCAGGGATGGGATCCCTACTCTCCAAACTCTGGGAAGGTGTTAAATAAGCCTCACCTGTTAGCAGCTTCCTGTAGCCGCAGCCTGCGCTCCTCCATCTTTCTTTGCAGCTGGGGGTGGTCAAGTCAAGGAGATACATCTCTGGCCTTTGTAAGTCCCTGAGCTGAGAGGCCTGGTCATCGTGGCTAAGAGCCAGGGGTAGTCATGCCCAGGGATACTGAGGCAAAGATAAAAGCTGCTCCCAGGACTAAAAGTTTCTTGGGAGAGAGCTCCTTTCCAGGTCAGATAAAGTTAAACCCATGTCCCTACATCATCCCAGGGCTCAAAGCGCTCTCAATTCTTCCACACTCTCAACTGAGCTCTAAGTTCCACACTTTACAAATACCAAAGGAGCTGGAAAGGATACTGTCTCCTCCCGGGCTTTGGCAATTACCAAGTTCTCCATCATTTGCCGCTGCAGAGACAGAGTCTGTGACGTGGAAGTAGAAAAGTGAGGCTCCCTCTATCACAGGCAGCCTGCTTCCCCAGACTGCCCCTGTCCCTGCTGCCAGCACCCCCAAACCTCAGCTCCCATTCTAACTATGGAGACTCTTCTCCCTGCCTTGGCCAGGAGATTCTCCACTGTTGCCAGAGACCAATAACTGAGCCCAGGCCCACTCACCAACGACGTCTTCTGCACTGCCTGGCTGGGATTCAGCCGTGCCATCCGCGCCTCATAGGAAGCTTTCAGCTTCTGATTCTGTAATGAAGCCTCTTCCAGGGGCGTCAATTCCCTGCAAAGTTTCCATAAATTGCCACCTTGCCTTGGCATTCTCAGTATGCTTTGGCAATGCTTGGTGTTCCTGGAGCCAGCAAGAGAAGTAGTGGCCCCTCTCCAAGCTCCTTGCTTCAAATGGTACAAGTGGAGGTTGTGCTGGCTGGTACCACAGGATCCCCTAGCCCCCAACATATACACACACACACAGAATCCCACTGATAAAAGTCAAGGGTTAAATGACTATCCCATCCCATGAGCCCTTACAGCCAGGCCAAATGCCCCACCTCCCCTACTTGTTCTGTAGGTTACATGCGAAGAAGACTCGGGTCTACAGATGCTTAAACCCAACCAAACTTGGGACCTCATGGTGTCAAGGTACATTCTACTGCACTCAGGCATTCTGGAGAAGGCTATGGGAGAGGCCAGTCTGGAGATGGGGATGAGAAACAAACTGAATCTATCCATCTCAACACTGGTTCCTATATGAAGCCAGGCTCCCTTATCTTCCCCAGGAGCTGGGTGCCCACTGCAAAGGCAGGTGCAATGAAAGGGCCTGCCCAGGGAGCCAGGAGAAGCAGAGGAAGGCTGGATTCCACTAAGTCTGACGTTTCCTGCCCCATCCACTACCCCTCCCCACAGACACCCTGGGAAGGCTCTAACACTGGCTTTGCTCCTCTTACTTCTTAGAGCTTTGTGAGTCCACCACTTGTAGCTTCTGGAAGATTTCAGGGGGCAGAAAGGGACACAGTTTTCCTCCCTCATCTGAATAGACCCTGCGGTGTCGGCTGGCTGGGTTGTGACCCGGAACGGCTGCAGGGATGACCGGTTTCAGTCGGGCTGTCCCTGAACGATACACAAAGCCAAGGGTCAGAAGAAAAGAGGCCACACTGCGTATCAAAGGTGGAGGAGAGAAAGGAGTCCCAGAGAGGCCTCCCTTCTGCTCCCCTCTGTACTCACCCAGTTTGGCAGCTGTTGACTTGGCCCTCTCCAAACACTGCTCAGCCAGCTTTAGCATCTTTGGGGTGTCTGGAGTCACAGTGTCGCCCCCCTCTGATGGAGAGATAAGAGAGTGAGTGTGGGTTCAGCTGGATCTCCAAACAAGGATCTTCCTAAGCTAGGGCGAGATAAAGGGTGGAGTGAGCAAAAACTACCTCCTTCTCCACTGCACTCCTATAGTTTTATCTTATCTCTCCTCTTCTTGTCTTCATTTATACTCTGAGCCTTCTCTGGGAAGTAAAGAGGGTGCCAGAATTATTGCTTCTGTTTTACATATTCAAGTAGTAGCACAGGGAGAACTGACTTGCCTCCCCAAACCAGTGAGGGATTCCACTTTTCTAAGACCCATCAGGAATGAACACCAGGTCTCGTGACCCTCAGACCAGAGCTCTCCTCAGTGGACCAACGGGTATAGCTCCCACCTAGTCTTCATGTATTGCCAGCAATGAGACAAAATATAATCCAAGTATGAGAGGAGGGCTCTCCTTAAGTCTTTCCATATAAGAAGAAACATTGTGGAACTAGAACTGTGCCTCTGAAGAGACTACAGGGAACAAATCTTGAGGACCCTTGGAATTTCTCTCTGGAAACAGCTGAGATTGCTTATGTACAACTTTTAAGTGCTAAATCTCTTCTATTATGAGAAGTTTGGAAAAATCTAAAAGACCCTGAAACACGGGACCTGCCAAGGAATGAGAAGCCATCAAGGCTGCTCAGAGCAGGGGCATAATCAGCATTTCTGGGCCCAGGAGTTAGAGAACCCCTTGGTACCTTTTGTAGTCCCTGCTTCTTCCAGCAGCACCTGGGAAATGTAGTGGATGCTCTTCAGGTACTCCAGGTAAGCCTCCTATTTTCCCGAGAGGAAAGGAGAACGTGAGGTCAGCAAGGGCAAAGTCGACCAAGGACTGCTCCACCTGGTACTGGCCTAGAAAACTCAAGCATCTCAAACCACAGGTCCTGAGGTGGGGAACCTTTGGCCTCAAGGCCACATAGGGCCCTCTAGGTCCCCAAATTCTACCCTTTGACTGCATCTAGATGTGAAGTTTGGATTCTGTCAAAGGGCTGCCCTTGAGGACCTAGACAGCCCAATGTGGCCTTGAAACCAAAGGTTCCCCACTCCTGGGTTAAATCCTCCCATCTATCAGTGAATGAAGATGTCCAGGTCCTGTTGCATCCATTATTGGTTGATTCTGTTTCTTCTCTCCCAAAAGTCTAATCAGCACTATTGACTGGACCAAAGTCAAGATACTAAATTGCTGAGACTTTGAAAGAAAAGACTCCATTTGAACAATCTAAAATTTAATGTGGCAAATTTTCCAACTTTAAAGCACCACTGCTGTCTACAAAACTGAACCCACATCAATATTAAGCAGTGAGTGACTGGAAATCAACTGAGCATCTTCTCTCTGGCTTCTCCTTAGACAAAAGAAGGAAATGAAACTCTCACTTAAGAGGAATAGGAGAAGCAGAGTCAGCTAAAACTTCTTACACCCTTGATAATGAAGTTTCCTTCCTATTCCCACAACCTGTAGCTTTAAAAAATTTTCAGTTTTTAGGATTTTTTTTTCTACTGTAAACAAATCAGTTAATTCAGAAATATCCTTGAATCGCCTCTTACTTTACAGCTTTTTCAGCCCCCAGTTGGGTATGTAGGAATCTAAAAGCATATATTAAACTTATAGTTTCATGCACTGAGAATGTATCCATATGAACCTCTAGCCCAAGGCATAATGCATATGGTTCAGACCAATGGGGTTATGTGATGCTTTGAGTGTTCCTTTCAAATATGGGGAAATCTCCTTCTTCCTCTGCATCCTTAAAACACCCTCTGGGAAGATTACCACAGTTACACACTGGAGTGGTAGATCTGTATGGCATAGCTTAGAGCTGTGGAACCTCAATGGGCTCCAGCATCTCAGATCGGTAACTTATGATGACCTTCAATAATTATTATGAGGCCAATAAAAATTCTTTATAGAATTCCTGACATCAAGGGAAACCTGTTCCCCAAGAAAATAAACTAAGGAAAAAAGGAACTAGATTCAGGAACTTGGATTTCATACTACACCTGGCATTTAGCACCTTCCTACTTTGCTGGCCAGTTTAGTGGGTGGCTCAGCCTGCTTTTCTACCTGCTCTCTCACTTTTGATTTGGCTCCCTTCTTATTAATGATCCACAATCCTTCTTAAAGGTCTTTGCTCTTCTCCATTATTCTTCCTGACTACCTGATAAGATTCAGGCTTCCATACCAACAACTCCCCAAGGAGCTGCTTTATCTTTAGTTAGAAAAAGCCCAATTGATCACTGGATAGGCAGGGCAGAAGCACCAGGGTGTATTGGCCTTTGGTGAAGGGAGATTTAGGCCACAACATCAAAGACCGGCTAGTTCCCCAAGGAGCCATTCTCCACACGGGGAAGCCTTTTTGTGGGGCTGTCAATGCTCATCCTCATGCCTTCCCCATTCAGGACCATGTGAAAGGTTGGAAACTGGTGAAGCGTGCTGGATCTTTAAAGGCAACTCTCCCTTTACACATTTCTCGCCATATGCTACCTCGAATCACACTTATTTGCATCCTGTCACATCTCCCAGCGGACCGTCCTTGAGGTCACAGACTGACTGCACCATTCTTTCTTTTACTTTTGCATCTCCCCGGCCCGGGGCACCCAGCAGGCACTTTAAAAAATTTGAATTTTGTACCAAAGAGGCCCCAGAAAGTTAAGGGGAACATACGATGAACGCGACTGGGGAGACAATTCCAGCCGGAGCCCGAAAATCTCCCAAGGCCTGAATGCTTCAGTATGAGAGCGCCCCTTCAGTCACCCCCTCTTCTTTAGGGATAATGAGCCCCACGGGGTGCTGGGGGTGTGTGTGGGTGATGGGCAAGGGCTTTCAGTGGGGTCTGCACCCCTTTCCCTGTATTCATGGGTGCCTCTTGTCACGGGCGCTCCTCCTTTCCTTTCTCACAGGGACTCCCCCTCCCCGGACCCCCAGAGGCTGCCCCTCCCCCTTTCTTTCTCGCCGGGGCTTCTCCTCCTCCTCCCCGTCCCCACAGGGGCTTCCCCGCCACAGAGGGGCTGCCCCTCCTCGGACCCCCGAGGGCTGCCCCGCCCCCTTTCCGTTTTCACAGGGGCTTCCCTCTCCCCCTCCTCTTGGGGGCTGTCCTCCTCCCGGGGCTCCCAGACCCCGCTCACCAGCGGCTGGTTGCCAGCGTCTAGCTCGATGGCCCCGTGGGCCAGCTTCATGGCGCTCTGCAGTGGCTTCATCGCGCAGTCCCCCGCGGCCCCCGCCGCCGCCGCCGCCGCAGTAGCCGCCATGGCGCCCGCCCGGCTGCGGGGAGGAGGCGGCGGCGGCGGCAGCGGCGGGCGGGGCCGGGCATGGGGCCTGCGACCGGCCGGAACCTTGAGCCAAGGGAACAAGGTCCCGGCGGTGCACACGGTTAAGGCACTTCCTTCCACCCGGACAGTGTTAGCGAACGGACTAACAGGAAGTTTCGGACAGCTTCTAATTAGCTCGATTTCCTCGGGGATGGGAACGGGCGCACTGCCAACCTCCCGCGCATGCCCAGCAGGGTTCTCCCCGCCCTCAGCTGATGATTGACGGGCCCGCGCAGCCGCTCCAGGCCCCGCCCATACCTGGCTC
Organism: Trichosurus vulpecula; assembly: GCF_011100635.1. Lineage (NCBI taxonomy): Eukaryota > Metazoa > Chordata > Mammalia > Diprotodontia > Phalangeridae > Trichosurus > Trichosurus vulpecula. The sequence goes on from NC_050575.1 coordinate 391,511,937, forward strand.
CTGGAATCCCCGGGCTGAGCATCCCAAGCCCCGGAGGCCGAGGCCAGGACAGACGAGCTGTCATGGCAACGACTGAGCACAAAACCCCCAACTAAGTGGAATGTGAATTGCTAGGGATGGAAGGGGCTATGGCGATCCTCTCCTCGACTCTTCATTTTACAGAGGCACAGAGATAGGAACTGCTTTGCTAGAGGTCACAGAAATGTCACGCAAGAGATCCGAACCCAGGGAACCACGACGGTTTAGAACACCTCGGGGGGGTGCTAAGACTGGGAGCCAAGATCCACCCCCCAACCTCCCCACCCCCGCAGATCTTGAGCCGTCTCGGGAACTCCGGAGGAGGAAACTCCTTCCACCTAAACAGAGCGCCACCCGTTCAGTTTGCTGAGACTCTGGGCTCCTACTGCTCATGGCTGCCAGTCGGGGGTCCTGACCCCGGGGCGGCCCGCTCTCTGGCACCCAAGCCAAGCTGCCTCTGCGGGACCAAGCCCGGTGGGACACTGTTAAGCCCCCGGCTCTGCGGTCAGAGGGACTGGGTGTTAGTCCCACCTCTGAGGCTTACAACGCATGTGTGACTCACACCCACTCCCTGGCCCCACTTTCTTCTTAAGCCAGTTAGGTGAAGATCTTTCCAGCACTAGATGTCGTGTAGAGACTGTAAAATCCTATTTTAATCGCACAATAAACCTCAGTGTCTGGTTACAATATTGGTGGGATCTGAAAGGTCCCTTTTTTTGTTTTTTTTTTTTTTAATTCGATTTTATTTTCAAGTCCAAATTATCTCCCTCCCCTCACCCGTCACCCTTGCCCTACACTTTCCTCTTTAAGAAAGTATACATTGTCAGAATTATTATCTTTCCTAACTCATGCCTTTTACAGATGAGGAAACTCAGGTTCAGAGAAGGGCTGGGACTTACCCCAAAGTCACCCAGCTAGTTAGAGGCAGAGCTCTCTGAAGTCCTACTTGTTTTTCTCTTTCTACCACGTTGCTCTGGACTGATTTTTCCTCTCCCCTTACGCATTTTACTTCTAGGTTAGACTCTCTGGGAGACCCACTTTTAAAGTCTGGAGGATAGAAAATTTGGGTTTGGTTAGTCCAGGAAAGGGAGAAGGATGGTTTCCCTCGATATTTTGTACTTCACCGAAGCAAAGAGTTGAAGGATTTGGGAGGCTGTAGAGAAGTTGAGAAGAAAGAGGAAACCAGGGAGAAAGTTCCACTGGTAAATTTGGATGAATTAAAAACTTTAATTTCTGCTTATCTCTTTAGCCTTCAGTTGCAATACTCTGGCCAATTCAGGCAAAGATGGGAAACAGATGAAAAATCCCACATTTATTGTGAGGATCAAATAAATTAACACAGATGAAGTACTTTTTAAACTTTAAAGCATTGTATAAATGCTAGCTGTCCTTTTTGTAGTTAATTTTAATTTAGTCTTGTCTTTAGTCTTCAGCACCTCGGTCAGTTCGAGCAACTCTGAAGAAGTCTGAAGTCCGGAGTATAAATCCTAGCTCGGCTGATTTTGTGACCTTGGGCAGATCTCTGTGGGTTTCAGTTTCCTCTTTTGTAAGATAGGGATCATAATGCCAACTACCCTGATGGGAGGGTTGTGAGGATCAAATGAGATAAGGTATGCAAAGTATTTTGTAAACCATTAAGTGTAATAAAGAAAGGCTACTGGGGTAAGGGATAGAAAGTAGTAAGTCTTGGAATGAAGAAGACCTAGGTTCTCACACATACTTGTGACCAAGGGCAAGATCCTTAAACTCTCTGTCCTTCATGAAACTGTATAACTACAAGTAATACAGGACTGCTGATATGCATTGGTGGAGGACAACCCCACACCAGGAGTTTCTCATGCTTTTGAAATCACCCATCTGGGACCCCCAAAAACCATTCTTTAAATGTGAGTTGCTATTATTGAAATACAAAAGCATGCATTAAATAACTACTGTGTGTACAATGTTGTGTCAGACTTTGGGAGTGATATAAAATTGAGGCAAGAAACAAGTCTCTGCCTTTAGAGATCACAGCTTAGAAGGGGAATGAAATACTGGTACAAATAGGGATTATGACTCACGTTAAAGAAGAAAGCAAAATGAAACGCGAAGTTTAAGAGGCAGATTTTTATAAAGGAAAAAGGGAGGTTTCAAGAGGGATGTGGACCTTGAAGGATTTGTAGGAATTTGGTGGAAGAGGAGGAAAGAGGACCTTTCAAGCCTAGGATAGAGCCTGAGTTAAGGCAGGGAGGCCAGAAAGAGGAAGAAAGCGCCCGCCCTCAGCTTGGTGGGGTTTTAGATCGCAAAGAGGAGATTAGTGGAAGAGGATGGCGAAGGCTGGGCCGGGGTGTGCAGAAGCCAGCTCTGGGCAGATTTTCAGCGTGAATATTTACACGTCAAAAATGGGCCACCGCTACAAGTGCGGGTTCGAGTTCGTGGACTGTTTAGATTTAAGGGACGCAGATAAAACGTATAAGTGACTTGCACACGTTTGGGGGGCAGAGGAGAGCTGGGCATTAAGTCCCTGGTTGGGGCCCTGCGAGCCCCCTCCCCTAAAGGCTGCTTTCCGGGGGTGGAGGCGGAAGGCCGGGGGCTCTTGGCAGGCCGGCGTTGGTACCCCTCGGCCCTGGCCCCGCGCGGCCCCCGGGGGCCCAGCAGCGCCCGCTGCGGCGCTAGCCGGTGACCTTGGGCTGGCCAGGGCCGGAACCGTGACTGTAGCCGGGGCCGGGCCCGCGTCGCGCTGGGGCGACGGGCCCCCCGGGCCGGCAGAGAGCGCTGCCGCCGCCGCCGCCGGGGCCCCTCGTGCCGCTTTTCCGGCCGCCTCGCTCGCCCGCCGGCCCGGCCTGGCTCCTCCCCCGGCCCCGGAGAGGGGCGCGGCGGCGGCGGGGGCGGCGGCGGCGGCGGCGGGCCATGAGTGCGGCCGGCCTCTAGCCGCAGCCGCAGCGGCCGCCATGAAGCGGGACCGCCTGGGCCGCTTCCTGTCCCCGGGGGCGGCCGGCAAGCGCGGGCTCGCGGCCGCCGCCACGAGCGGCCCCGGCAGCCGGGCCCGGGCCCCGCGGGCTGGCTCAGGCGGCTCGGGGCCGGAGGAGGACGGCGAGGGGGCGGCCGAGGCCCCGCCGCGGCCCGGGGGCAGCTGGGGCGCGGGGCCGCCCCGGGTCTGCGGGGACGACGAGGACGACGACGAGGCCGCCGCCGTGACCGTGACCGAGGACGGCTCCGACGAGGCAGGTGGGTGGCCGCGTGCGCTCGCGATCGTGGGCGCGGGGCCCCGCTCCGCCCCCGCCCCGCCGGGCCCGGGCTCTGGGTGCCGGCCTCTTGGCCAGGCCAGCCCCGTTCCGGGCTCTCCGCAACTTCCAAAGCCTGCCTCCTCCTCCTCCCAGAGTGTTGCTGGGAGGGCGTTATGTGAGCCTCTCCCCCACCCCCCCGCACTTCATCATCATCATCATCATCATCACCAGCACTCCCACCCCCTTGCATTGACAGAGGAGTAAACTGAGACCCAGAGGGGGAATCGACTTGCCCAAGGTCACCCAGGCAGTCTCCCAGTCCTTTCCTAGCCCTCTCACCTTACATTCTTGGAGAAATCCCTAGGAATCCCCTCAACTCGCTAATATAGTCAGAGACATCTGAGGGGATGACGGGCTTTGTCCTCTCACCCCGCAGCAACCCCTGGAGGCTTGCCTCCCAACTAGTGGGCATTAGGAACTCCAAGGATGTGGAGCTAGAAAGGGCCCTAGAGATCATTTGGTCCAATAATGATGCCCATAAAAGTTAAGAGACTTGTCCAAGGTCACACAGGGCTTGGCAGACCCCAGATCAGTCAGGTGCCAGCCTACCCTGTTCCATTTCTGCTCTCTGTCTTGAGAACTTTCAGGCAGTGGCCACTTGTGTTGTACATTTGAAATGGTATCCCAAACCTATAACAGTAGCCTCTGTCACTCTTCCAAATCCATCATTAGCCTGTTTTTTTCAGGTCACCATCTATCCCCACGTCTTCCTCCATCACTAGAGGAAGTCATGTTCTTCATTGGCATATGTGTGGTAGCTTTACACCCCAGAATTTTTTCTACACACACACACACTCTGAGAGAGAGAGAGATTGAGCATGAGTTGGGAGACTGGAACTTTGGACCTAGTGATTCTAGGCTATGTGGTCAGGCCACTTGTAATCAGGAAGATGCCACTCCCTGAGTTCAAGTCTGGCTCAGACACTCACTTAGCTGTGTGACCCTGAGCAAGTCACTTAACCCTGTTTGCCTCAGTCTCCTCATGTGTAAAATGAGATGCAGAAGGAAATAGCAAACCACTCCAGTATCTTTGCCCAGAAATCCTCAAATGGGGTCAGGAAGGGTTGGACATGACTGAAAATCGACTGAACAACAGTAACAAATCTGACTTCAACTGTCCCCTGCTTCCTATCTAAATAGGGAGACCAAGAATCAATTTGTTTTCCCTTTAGGTAATAATTCGTAACATTAGAAGACTGGTCATTTAAAATCCCACTGTTAGATAAGCATTCCTTGTGTGTTTCTTTCTTGTATCTGGCTACAGTGTAACCTAGAGAGAGGGTTGGTGTGAAAGCTACCAGTTTGGTAACAGATTGGTTTGTTTCACAAGTGCTGAAAGCCGCAGCTGCTTAGTGGGGACTGGGACAGGCAGTGCGTTTCATCATAGTTCAACTTGCTCTCCTCACATGCTACACTGTCTATTTCCTGAGACCTTTCTCTTTCTTTTTGGGGGGTGGGGTGGGGGTGGCAGGAAGGTGCTATTAGTCCCTGTGATAGCCTCAGAACTTTGCTTTTCTAGCCCTGTTCCCATCCTTTGGCCAATTAAGGGGGGCTCAACCTTGCTCACTTCGCCATGTAGTATTTACTTAGTTTGCTTCTTATCCCACTAGTGACAATTTTTGATTAGAGGCCCAAGACTAGTGTGCACATATGTTGAGAGTTAAAAGTACAATCACTAGGACTTACCTAGTTGTGGAACGGGCACCAAAATCCCAAGATGAGCTGGTCAGAACCTATCCCTTGAAGCTGAGTGTGGTTGTTGTTGAGAGTCCTGAGAAGAGTTCTGGAGGAGCTGCTCTTTGGAAGATTCTGTTCTTGAGTTTCCTTACCAAAATGCAAGCGGAGTCACTTTTCTCAACAGCCAGTCACTCAGAAAGTGGGAAAGCCTCATTCTATCCTTGCTTCCTAAGTCTCAAACACTTTGTACTACCCTGAACAGGACTCTGGTTGAGCTGATCAGGGGGCTAAAGTCTAACTCTGATCCTGGGAGTAAGTAAGCACTGTGTGGTGCTGGACTTCTAACCAGATTGGTGAGTAGGCCCCAAGTCTGCAGGGGGAAAGATTCCTTGTGTCTGACTAGGGAGGCACACTGAGCCCTAGGTAGCTGGGGGTAAGACCATGCAGAGAAGAAGAAGAAGTATGATTTAACTGGGAGGTGGGGAATGGGAGCAAGGCTGCCCAATATTAATACTCTACGTCTTTTGACTCGATCTGAGATGAGATGTCCGTTGAAAGCATCAGAGTATGTATTACTTCAGCCTGCCTCTTAGGGTTGAGAGGAGGGGAACGATATTTGAGGGTTGTGAGAATTCTTAAGTGCCGCTTTAGGTCATGTCTAAAGGCTGTTAGAGCCTTGTCTCAGGGTATGAAGAGCAGGAGACAAATTCTGTTCTTCTTTCTACATTCCCTTATTCCCCCAGATAGTCTTTTTCCTCCTCCTCAGATTTCAGCTAGTCATAGCATCTGCTCTTGCTCGCAGAAGCAGCAGCAGGAATTACCACCTGGGAACAGTATTCAGGGAAGGAGGGTTTCTGTAAAATGGGTGTGAAATGCCCTCTAATTCTGTGGAAGATGCTCCAGAAAGACACATTATATTACGAAGAGCATAGTTCTAGGAGTCAGAAGCCATGTACCAGGAGTCTGGTCCCAGCTCTACTGCTAACTGGTAGTAACAATAGTCTTATTTTCCTCCTCTATAAAGTAAGGGACCTTTAGTGATGCTGAAAATATTGCTTTGTTGAGAAAATTTGTATCATGTTCTAAGGGCCATATAATTTTTCCTGTACATTGTGATTTAGATATTTTTCTAGGCAGGGTTGAAAACCACAGCAGCACAAGCCAGGCTCTCTCCTATAAGAGAGAAAGAACTCTTTAGGCTCCAAGACCATATGTGGTTATATTTGTGAATGAAGAGAATGGATGTTCTCTTCCTTGAGGGAAGGGATTGTTTCATTTTTGTTTTTCTATCCAGAACACTTACTTAACCACAGTACCTGGCACATAGTTAGAACTTAATAAATGCTCATCAATTGATATCAGTGGCCATTCAGTAGCACTTAAATGAAAATTGTTTTGCTTCCATTTGCCTTTATTGTTGTCCACGGATATTGATATGGGAAGGTTTAACATTAGGTATGAGGTTTGATAAGTTCCCTCCTTTGTGACAATCATAGTATGACTTCTGACTATTCATCTGATTGCTGTCTCATTTTCCCCATTTTCAAAAGAAGGAATAACAATAGGCCTAATATTTGACATCTATTTTTGTTTGCTTTTGGAGGCGGGGAGGCAAGGCAATTGGGGTTAAGTGACTTGCCCAAGTGACTTATTAGCACACAGCTAATAAGTGTCAAGTGTCTGAGGCTGAATTTGAACTCAGGTCCTTCTGACTCCAGGGCCTGTGCTATATTCACTCCGCCACCTTAGATGCCCCTTGACATTTATTTTTAAGAGCTTTCATGTTCATCTTCTCATTTAAACCTCACAAGAACCCTGTGAGATAGGTAGGGTAGGATAGATGGTATCCCCATTTGATAGATGGGGGTTATCTGCCTTAGGCTATTCAGCTAAATAGTGGCAGAGCTCAGACACATGTCTGGGCCAGCATCCTCTATCCTCGAAGAGATGCTCTAAGGAGAAATGAAATTATTGATGGGAGAATGCCAGGAATTCTTTAAAAGGTGCTCCAGAAGTACACAGTAAAGTAAAAATAGCATTCGACTAAGATTCAGAGACCTGGATTTGAGTGAGCAACACTGCTTATGAGATAACAATGTGGCATGGGGGAAAAATGGTACATTTGGTATCATTAGCCTGGTTTGAATCCCGGGTCTGCTGACTGTTCCCTGTGGGAATTTGGACCAGTCGCTTGTGTCTGGGCCTCAGTTTCCTCACTCATAGAATGATCATGTTGGATGCATTCATCTCTCAGGTTCCTTTCAGCTCTAGTATTTTATGTACTATGAAGTACTGGTATCATCGCCAGTCACTAGAGGTCTCCATTTCAAGTCTAGGAATGCAGGCTGAGAGCCAAACTCCATGGCTTTGACTATTGCCCAGACACATTAGTCAGTGTTTAAAGTTTGTTTGTGTGTGAAGATGCTGGGGAGGGCCTCCATGCTTGGCAGGAATGCTTTGAGTTTGATAGAATTGTGGGTATAAATATTGCTGTTTTCCCCCCTTCAAGCATGGAGAAACTTTGGATTCAGCAGCATTTGGGATATAAGTGTGCTGAGAATCTCTTTTCTTCCAACACACACATACTCCAATGAGACATGGAAATCTCTGAGCTCATGTCTCAGCCTTGTCTATTTAGGAAAAAAAAATCCACTTGCCGGGTTGGTGTGCCATTCGCCTCTTCTCATCCTCTTCACAGGCCCAGGCCGTCCTCTTAGCATGGGGTACTGCCGCCTCTGTCACGGGAAGTTTTCCTCACGGAGTCTCCGCCACATATTTGGTCAGGTGCCAGGTGAGAGCTGTGAGAAGCCGCGCCGGATGGAGCAGGTCTTCTTCATGGACTTCAAGCGCCTGCTGGGGGTGCCCATTCACCAGGACCCAGCCCTCCCCCAGTTTGTCTGTAAGAACTGCCACGCCCAGTTCTACAAGTGTCACAGCATTCTCAAGTCCTTCCTGCAGAGGGTCAATACATCCCCCACAGGCCACCGGAAGCCCCGAGGAAAGTAGGTTGTTTTTGTACCAAGATGTTGAGTTGGGCTGAATGGTGATGTTTTGAGGTTGCCCTGAGTCACACAGCCAGTTGCTGATGGCAGCAGGAACAGAGCTCACAGCTCCCAAGTCAGCAGTTGTAGCCACTGAACCACACCTCATGTTGGGTTCCTGGGCTGCGCCCAACCCAGGAGGCGGCAAGGCTGTTTGGTTTCAGCTTCCACTGCAGACAGGGCATGCTCTGTTGTCTATAGGCAAGAGGCCTGGGCCCATTGGCCTATGCCACCTTTCCTCCCTCCCCCTCCATCCCCATGTGATATCCAACTGGTGCTGCTTCCATTTGCAGGGGCGGCACTGATGATGGGTCCCAGGCTGAGACAGAGGAGGGAACCTGTCTGAGTGAGTATGTCCCCCAGTTCCTTGGGAACTTTAGTTTCCTGTGACAGATGTTTGGTCTGATGCCCGCTATTGGGTGCTAACCACCTCTGGGGGCTCTTCTGTCTTTGTTGACTGCACAGTGGACCTGATCACCTCCAGTCCCCAGTGCCTGCACCGACTGGTGGGGTGGGCCCACGGGCACGCAGTGAGCTGTGGAGCAGTGCCAAGCCTCCAGAACATGCTGTCTTCCGAGTACTGTGGCATCATCCAGGCTGTGTGGGGCTGTGACCAGGGCCATGACTACATCATGGATACAGACTCAAACTGCAGTGCCCTGCTACTTGACAGCACACTGGCCGTCAGATGGGAATGGGATAGAGAGACAGCCCATCGGCTCTCCATCAACAGTGGAACCAAGCCTCCTGCAGCTGTCCTGCAGAGTCCTAGGAGCAAAGGGACCATGGTGCCAGCTGGCACAGAGAGCCAGTCACTGCCCAACACAGATGAAGTTCAGCCCCCTTTGGACGACAACCCTGCGGGGCCTGAGCCAGATTCACCACCAGAGCCTAGCCAGCCCCCAAGCGGGGCCCAAGGTAAGAAGCCTCATGCCCACTGCTTCCTCCCAGGTAGGCGACTCTAGACTGCCTACAACAATTGCTGGCCAGTTGTTGCTCCATTGATTCTGTTCATTCCCATAGGCTTGTATTTGTCTCTGGTCACCCCAAGTTGCTGGCAATGTTCTTGAGCTCCCTGTGGCCACAACAGTCAACTCTATAAGTGGCCATAGGTGGTGCAACTGTGGGTGAAGCAGTCTATGGATCTCCTTCCTTCACAGGGGAGCTGGGTAATGGCTAGGGCACTTTGTGCTCCCACTGAAGCTGCTGAGAAAGCAGGGCACCTTTATCCTGCCTGGTCTCTTTCTCTTCGGTCATTTGATATACAAGACCTTATTTCAGCAGGTTTCCTTTTAACATTCACTTCTCTTCTACCCAGTCTTCCATTCACCCTAATGCTGCAGACAGGAAGCACAGACCTATTTTTGTGGAACAAGTTGATTGTGGGGAAAGAGAAGAATCAGTTACTTGTCCATGGGATGTGGGGGGAGAATGCAGTGGTGGCAAGTGGGTTGTCATGACTGGGGATGGTGTGTTGGTTCCTGCTGCAGAATTGCCTGGTCCTCCTCCAGCATGCCCTGGTGACACTCCATTGGGATAGATCATACATGGCTTTTTTCTTTTAGCTGACCAGCAGAAAAGAACACAGACCAGTTATGTAGGGGACTAGGTCTAATAGTATCTTTGGGCTATCTTTAAAGCTTGGACCTGTATGACACCTTGGGGATACTGTACTTAGTACTTCAACCACAAGATGCCATGTATGAGGGAGAAGCTGTCTGTCTAGCAGCAGGGTCTTGGGGAGGAGGGTGGAAAGCAGGCTTTGAGTTATAGAAAAATGCAGGCCCTATAGAAAATAGTGTGAAATAGCCCTCAATTGTGCCTGAAATAGCTACTGTATTCAAGTAATTCTTTCTCCCAGGCACATAGCAGTGACCGGTGATTTCACACACTGTCCTCCCTCTTAAGTGGCAATTTAAAAAAAAAAATTATTGACCAAGTCATGTTGCAGAGTACTCCAGAGCTGGGTCTTACAGTTCCATTTTATGTTGGTAACACAAGCCTTTTTCTTTATTTCTCAGGGCAATTGAGTGTGAAGCAGGTTTCATCTTCAGCCTTGGATGATCGGGTAAAAGACGAGTTCAGTGACCTTTCTGAGGGGTGAGAGAAGAGTGGGTTTAAATAGCTTAAAATTTCTTCTTCACAAACCAAACTTGGTCATCATAGACTTTTAATGTCCAGAGTTGTCCTCAGGAGCCCCTGCCTTCCTGGATTGAGATCTGGAAATAAAGACTAGAAGAATTCATTGGGTCCCACTTTTTACCCTTGACTTATTCCAAGTAATAAAGGAAGTGGAACCAGGAGTCGAACTCAAGTCCAGATCTAGCATTCATTCTAATACACCATACTTTTAATGGTGGCTTATTATGGGCTAGAGTTGCAGCCCAGATTGAGCTTCTCTCTTTCTAATTTAGGATCTCCTGGAGATGGGTCAGTGCCCTAAGTTCCAGTGGTATTGAAAGGAAAAAAAAATCCCTTTTCAATTGAATAATTTTTTTTGGCTTGGGCAGTGTTGAAGAGTTGTCAAAACAATTCTGTCTTCTGGTATCTGTTTACCATTAGTTATCATCTCTCAGGTACGCCCTTCCAGATACCAATTTTGTCTAACTCCCAAATGTTATTGTAACATATGAACTAGAAAGGAGCTTTGTTCCCTAGGGGAGTGGGGGGTGGGGCAGATCTTGTTTTGAATTGAGTAGCTTTAGTGCCTAAGTGGTAGAAGGGAACAGAAATAGGAATTCCTTTAGGGTCTTAGCACTGTGACCAGGAGCTGATTCAAGGGTCTTTTGAGTGGAGTATGACTCGGGGCAGTGAGAGAGATGCTGTGAGAGACACATTTCCTTCTAACTTGGACACAATTTGCTAGTGAATGTTATTAGGGACAAATATTTTAGAGTGAAGGTCTCAGGTTTAGTTTCACTGTGTGAATAGTTGCACTGTTGCTTTAAGGTGTTAAAATAACAAAGCTCATGCAGATGAGACCCTGGTTATCTAAATTAGGCCCATGAAAAGGAGAGAAAGGCAAGCTACTAATCCACCTGCCCTAAAGAATCGTGTTGTCCTTAAGAGCTCTGTTACATAAAATCATTCTTAGCTTAGTGATAGTTTGTTCACTCACTTTGATAGGGAATGTATTTGGAGGTCTTGGTGTTCTTAACATTTAAGGTATTTTGGTAACGAGATAAGACAAATTACAAAAGATTGGGGTGAGGGCCAGGGCCTACAGATAAGAACTGTAAATACTGCAGAAGCCTTAACACTGCTCAGTCAGTGCTTTGTTAAAAGGGGCTTTCTTCTTTTTCAGAGACTTCTTGAGTGATGATGAAAATGACAAGAGGAGAAATACTCAGTCATCTGATGAATCCTTTGAGCCTTATCCAGAAAAGAAGTAAGGCCTCTTGTCTACAAGTAAATTTTTGGGTAGTGATTGGTATTAAGTGGATAATTCTAGAGATTGATATCCTGGCTTGAATATGGTAAAGAAAGAGACAGAAAAATGTTTTGCATGTGTGTCTTTTTCCTCCAGACAGTGCTTGGGCCCTTTGCCTGGTATAATCCCTTAAAGCCTTTTGAAATTTGATTTGCTAAGAATGAGCGTGGGGTCTATTTGGTCAGCATGAGTCTGTGAAGAAAGCCCCTACAGTTTCTTTCATGCCATAGATAAATGACTGAACAAAAGAAAAAGCATTTATTATGTGCTTACTATGTGCCAGATGCTGGGGATACAAGTATAAAAATACAATCCCTTCCCTCAAGGAGCTTATATTCTAATAAAGGGAGATAACAAATAAAAAAAGTAGTAGTATGACTGGGAAGGAGTGTTTTGGACTAGAACCTGTCTTTCCAGGAATTTCATTTGATTACTCTTGCCAAAGCGAGAGATAGAAAGGGGGTAAAGGAGTAGAGAAATGGTACAAAGGTGGCAACATGGCATCAAGATGTATACAGGGAGTTGCCATGTAGTGAGTCTGTGGGTTGGGGCAGTTAAGAACTCTCACAAGGAATGAGTCAATTAATGCCCCTACCATATCTAAACTGGGGATACTGAGATTAATTTAACTTAGATTATATAACAGTTATCACTAAAGAATGATTGGAAGTCCATGAAATTGCAAAGAGTAGGCATTTAAAGGGTAGAAACCTGTTCACCAAGAACTGCTTCAATTATCTTTTCATGTTCCACCAAAGCTGCTTTAGGACTACTATTAAGAAAGGCTTCATTGAACCTGGGGAATGTATAACCCAAAGACTCCTTGTGGGCACTTGATATTTGATTGACATGTGCTTATTCTTTGGCTGGTCACAGGTATTCACACAGAGATGCACTGGAAAGTGTACAATAGATTAAGAAATTCCTTACATGATAGGTATTGGGCGTAATTTGTGAATTTTAAAAATATCTTTTGGCTAGAACAGACCACATTTCTATAAATGTTATAAAGTGTTTTCCTCACATCTCTGTGAAGTTAGACATTTGGGAATTTCCCTCTCTTTATAAAGCAATACTTCACTTATCTGCCACTGTCTATTATGTAGAATATAGATCAGAACTAGAAAGCAAGCCAAAAGTAAAAAGGTCTCCTGAACAAAAGTGGACAGCTCAGAGTTTATGTATTAAAAGTTATGCACTTTACCTAAAGGAGAGCCCCTCAGAGTCTCCCTCAGAGCCTGCTTATGCTTTCAGTCGAAACACAGTTCTGACATGCTTGATTAACTGCTTTCCCAGTTTATAGCAGATTTATAACAGAAAATTTAAAATGGTGCTGCTGCAGGTAGGCCAGTGGACAGCAGCAAAATGGAATAGCTGATCGTCAAAAAAGATAAATCATTGAAAAATAAATATGAGAACTCCCAAAGCATAACAGTCTGGGGCAGGGGGTGGGCTGTGTGTGGACATTTTTAGTCCCATATAGTTAAATAGCTTGAAGACATGCATATTATAGTAACTGCTTTTTATGTTAATACTGAGTCATTAAGCAACAGTTAATTTAGGTTCAGTATTCTACTTTATTTTGATGAGGCAATTGGGGTTAAGTGACTTGCCCAGTGTCACACAGCTAGTAAGTGTCAAGCGTCTGAGGCTGGATTTAAACTAAGGTCCTCCTGACTCCAAGGTCAGTGCTCTAGCCACTGGGTCATCTAGCTGCCCTCAGTATTCTATTTTAAAAGGCAGAGAAGTATGTCATACATTTTAGAAATGTTTCCTTCAAAAGTTACTAAAGTGTCTTGGCACTTAAATGTATACATTTTTAGTTAGATCTTACCAAATCACTCTTCCCCCTCTTGCTCCTGCATCCTGGTAGAAGGTGGGTTGGGGGAGGGGGTTACAACACATATTTACATTCCTGGAGAGAACCAAACTATTCTTCTGGTGAATGAAGAATACTAAGGCCTGCAAAGTGAGATTTGGAGATTCTGAGAGGCTAGGATACCAGGAAGATTGGAAGCTGTATTTATGATACACATTTTTAATTGTGATGGCTCAAGAAAGAAAAAACTGCAAAGCCTTCTACATGAGTAGGTGTGGTAAGAACACAACATGCCATACACACAAAGTGTGGGTCATAGAAATCAGACATAGGACATTAAACTTTACCCTTAGTTAAAAAAATCAATGTCTTTTATTTTTAATTCAGGATCTCTGGCAAGATGAGTGACAGCAAAGCCAAGAAGTCAGATGAACCCAAAATTAGAAAGAAACCAGGACCCAAACCTGGTTGGAAGAAGAAGATAAAATGTGAAAGGTCAGTAGGAAGAGGGAACACTGATGCAGTTGTTACAGGTTTCAGGGAGGAGTTCTGACTCATATGGTACTTTAAATTGCAGGGAAGAGCTGCCTACCATTTATAAGTGTCCTTACCAAGGCTGCACAGCTGTGTACAGAGGGGCAGATGGGATGAAGGTAAGGCAAAAATTAGCCTTTTGGGTTTACATTGGGGTTTGATCTGAAGCAGTTTCACAGATGGCATAGGCAAGGTTGGTAGTGCCTGTACTTAAATGAAAGCAGCATTAATGGGAAAGGATGAGGGAAGTGCTGTATTATCTGTTGGTATCAGCATTATATCTAGATCTATATATGAACAGAGGTGCTGAACAAATTTATATTAAACCCAAATGAAAAAGCAGATGGTAAGAGAAACTTCAGTGTGACATGGCGCAGTCTTGAATTCCTCTTATTTGTCATCTCCTATGATAATACAGTAGTATTTCGGTGATTTATTATTAGTATTCCATTCTTGATCTCAGTCATTTCCAAATCAATGAGCACCTACTTGTTTCCAGTTATTTGCTATCATAAAAAAATTTGTGAATATTTAGTATATATGAAGGCTTTTCTACCTTCCTTAGGGTATTTAGGGTCACTTGGTTCAAATAATAATAATGACTGAAAAAGCATTTATTAAGTACTTATTATGTATAAAACTCAGTGCTTAGTGCTGGGGATACCAATAGAAAAGGAGTCTAGTTCTTGCTCTCTAATGGAGGAGACAACCTACACAGGCATTTTCAGGAGCAGGTCCCATGGTCCTTAGGATGTAGTGGCAAAGCAGAAAGTACTAATGCCAGAACTCCATCATTTTCTGAGGCTGGACCCATTGACAAGGCCAAAGGCTGTGGGGAAAACTCTTTTTTGGGGTCTTCAGGTAGTTGTACCTATAGCATCTGTAGGAGAAACTGTCATACTGCATCTCCCTCAGAGTTGCTTTTGGGGATGATGACCAGAAGGCCTTTTAGGCTATGTGACTCCCAAGTGGCAGCTGGTGTGTTGGTGGGGTTGAAGGTGGGCCTGGGTTGGAAATGTAGCTATTCCCAAGGTTCTTAGGTTTAGAGTCCTGAGTCTGAGGAGAGATGGAGGGGTAACAATATCAAGAGGTGCCATAGTGTACTGGATAGAGGGCTGGCCCTGGGGTCAGGAAGACCTGGGTTCAAGTCTTATTTCTGATATACCTTGGCTATGTGTGACAAATCACTTAACTTTTCAGTGTTTCTGATACTATTAGTTGCATTGGTAGGGCATTCTCCAACAATGAAATCAGGTTAGGACCAAGAAAAAAATTTTATATACTAATTTAAGGTTTACAAAACATTAAGTGCCTATAATGTACAGGGGATATGAGAGCAAAAGGTGGGGGGTGGGGGTAGGGGAATCTTTTTTATTTTCTTTAACAAAGATGCTCAGAAGTAGAGTGACTGTTGTGATCTTCATAAATCTTATCTTGGAAGATACAAAGACAAGAATGAAATAGTCCCTGCCTTGAAGGAGCCTATATTCTTCTAGGGCGTACAAGGAGAGGGAGAGAGGGAGGGAAGGAAGAAGGGAGAGAAACTAATAACTAGGGAGGCTTTGTATATTTAGGGAGTGGCTCCTCTTTGGAAGGAATTTAGAGATTCTCAGAAGTGAAGGTGAAGAGGGATGTGCATTCTAGATATGAGGGACCCTCTGCAGGGAGATGGGAACTGAGATGTTATTGGCAGGGAAGAGCTAGCAGCACAGATTAGAGTGGAGAGTATGTGAGGGAGGGTAGGAGGAAACCAGCCTGGAAAGATAGATGAGAGGGAGCCATGTTGTAGAGAGCTTTAAGTAACAGGCTAAGGATTTTTCATTTGATCCTAGGTGTATTAGGAAGCCAGTGAAGGTTTTCTGAGGAGAGTGATATGATGTGATCTGCTTTAGGAATATCAATTTGGCAGTTATTTGAAGGACAGATCAGAAAAGGGAGAGGCTTTTGCAATAGTCCATGGGTTTTTCTTGAAAGGTAGATTTGAGTGAAGCACAGACTGATGAGAGATGCTGAAGGCCAGTATTTCCACAGAGAAAAATGTTTATCTTCTCCCGTGGGACTACGGATTCATAGAATTGTTCCTTTTAGAGGTTACAAAAATTCAAATTCAGCCTTTAGGCTCAAATTTTACACTTTATTGTACAGCTAAAATAAAGCTGTACTTCCTCAGTGGAAAGGTCTCTTCATTGAATAAAGACTTTTTCAGGCTTTAAAGACACATAAATGACACCCACAAAACGGGGCTTTTCCAGTATTCTAGATAGGGCTGGAATAGCAATCACTTTCCTTGTTTTTAGTTATTCATGTCAGAAATGATAGGACGGACACAACCAACAACTTCTAGGTGTTTTTGGTCAGAAATTAATTTATACCAAGTTTCTCGGTTGATTCCTTGACCATCTGAGATATGTCCCCCTGTTAATTCTTTATTCTTCTATAATCCTATACCTGTGTTTGGATCATTGAAGAGAGGGATATTATAATTTTTCATTCCATTAAGACTTTTTCGAAATGTTAGAGATTACCCTCAGGACATGTTTAAACACTGAGGCTCCAAGTCAGAATTTCAGAAAGTGTTTTCTTAACTGCCAGATGAACAGAGGTGTGTGTCACACATGCACACGTGCCCTCTCATCTGTTCCTCACACACCCCTGTCAAAGAGGCAAAGAAAGAGAAGCACAGAGGAGAGGTGCCTTGCTCATGGTCACACAGCCGGTTAGGTGCTAAAGCCAGTTCTGAATCCATGTCTTCATGACTCTGTGTCCGATGCTGCCTTCCCTCAAAGGCTATGAACAGTTTAGTGACATTTAGAGAAAGTGTTTGGCATATTATCTTTCCAGGAGAAGAATAATAAAATTGTGGCCCCAGATCTGTTCAGCATCACTTTGATCTCATACAGTCTGGAAAGATGTAGAGAGTTCTGTTTCTTCTTTTCACTAGTTTCTTTTGCGGACTCTTGTTCTTACTTTTTCTTTTGTAGGGTGTATGATGGCTACTTCAAGGGTATCTATCCATCTCTTTTTCTCATTTGTAGAAACATATAAAAGAGCATCATGAGGAAGTACGAGAAAGGCCTTGCCCCCACCCTGGCTGCAACAAGGTGTTCATGATTGACCGCTATCTGCAGCGTCATGTCAAGCTCATTCACACAGGTAGGCTGACCTCTGCTCTAGGTCCTCGTAGGCCCTCCTGGTTTGTCTCCTTTTGTACATTTGGAGCTCAGGACATTGGCAGGTCAGGCCTCCTGATCACAATCTGGGTATGTTTATGCACATGAAGACGAGTTCATAAAGCTACTTTACTTCCTTAATCTTTTTCTGATATGGTCCTTGTATTTTATGAATCAGAATTTTAAGGCTCATGGTTAAGATGAGCACTATCTCTACACTGTTCATTCTTGCTAAAGAAAGGTTTTTCCTTTGTTCACTTGCATATACCATGTAGGGTGTTCCCCAAGCTAACAGAAACACAATCTCTAAGTTGAAAAGGACCCCAGAGGCCATATAACTTAATTCAACCCATACATGACTAAGAATATCTTTGATCCTAACAATTATGAGACATAAAGGAAACTTTTTTCAGGATGGAGGGGGGAGATTCATCACTTCAGAAAATGGCAATTGTTAATATTAAAAATAATTCTAGCCTCATTTGTATTGTCCCCACTAATTTGGTCTTAAAGTTTATCTTTACCCTAATATTCAAAATTACACAATTCTGTTAGCATGGATGATCCCTCCACTTATGCAAAGCATAAACTCTGCATGATTTGGTAGTTAACTGTCTGACTCAGCTTTCCTCATTTATACAATGGGGATACAATAGCACCTCCCTCCCAGGGCTGGGCTGCTGTGAGCATAAAGTGAGAACCTTCAAGAGGGATGGGGATGCTTGCTGTTCTTATTATCATCTGGGAGAGCTGCTCCACCACCCCATGGCCACCTTGCTGATGAGCCTCTCTGAAGAGCCAGGAAAGCTCTTGGGTGACAGACACAGATGTCAAAGGCCAGGCTCCTAGTGAGTTTCCCTTTACTTTAGCAAAAACAGGCTAGATAAACAAACAGGATAAACTCGATTGGAGAGGGAATGTTTACGTAAAGAGATATAATTTTTAAACAACTCTTCAAGCAAGCATAATTAGCAGATAATTTTATTAACCCCCCAGAAAAGAAGCTGGCAACCTTTATTTGGCAACATTTCCTTAACTTAGCTTGATTTTTTTTTTTGATATTCACTTTTTTTTCTTTGGAGGGGGAAGGCAGGGCAATTGGGATTAAGTGACTTGCCCAAGGTCACATAGCTAGTTAGTGTGTCAAGTGTCTGAGGCTGGATTTGAACTCAGGCCCTCCTGACTCTACTCATTGCGCCACCTAGCTGCCCCTTGATGTTCACTAATATAATGTAAAATTCACAATTCAAGCTATATCCCTCTCTTTGCACCTAACACACTTGCCTAAATGGTAAAGTTTTTATTTACCCTGGAAAAGTCTCAGGCATAAACACTCTCTAACCATGTGGCTACTTGCCTGGTGCTTCTGAAGTAGATATTAATATTTCTTTTTCCTCTTCTCCTGACCATTTCCTTGGAAATAGAAATTAGGATGAAAACAGACAATCTGGATCAGTCTGCCTTCCCTCATTGGTTATATTTAGAAACTGTGAAGGGGGAATTGAATTTGAGTCTCACTTTTTTGGGGGGCATTGCAGAGGTACGGAATTATATCTGTGATGAATGTGGACAGACGTTCAAACAGCGGAAGCACCTTTCAGTTCACCAGATGCGTCACTCAGGAGCGAAGCCCCTCCAGTAAGTGTGGGTTGGGCAGTTCTAATGAAAAACTTGGTTTTAGGATGTTTTTAGCTAAGGGGAAAAAGGGATGGGTCTTGTCTTTTATTCCCCCTTCCTGCATTGAAGCCACTGGGCAAATGTGTGATGATTTGGAAGATGTTTTTTTTTCTCTCATGCATTTACTTCTTTCACGTCTTTATACATGCAGCTGTTAATTTAATGGTAGTTGGGTTTTTTAAAGTTTCTAATTAAATTTGTTTTTGAGAGCTGGTGAGTCTGAATAGTTTGTAAGTGGCAGTTCAGACCCCACATCGGGTCTGTCCTTCATTCTCTCTCTGTCTCTCAGATGTGAAATCTGTGGGTTCCAGTGCAGGCAGCGAGCATCTCTGAAATACCACATGACCAAACACAAAGCCGAGACGGAGCTGGAATTTGCCTGTGACCAGTGTGGCCGGAGGTTTGAAAAGGCTCACAACCTGAATGTCCACATGTCCATGGTGCATCCACTGACCCAGAACCAGGACAAAGCCAAACCACTGCAGAGTGAGCAGCCAACTGGTCTAATGAACCCCTCAGGGACGATGGAAAGTCAGGCTGTCAAACCTGAACTGGTTGCACAACAGGAACCCACCTGAAAGCCTGGAAAGGTTCAGTGTGGATAGTCACTCATCCTTGTACAAATCAAATGATCAAATAGAGTTTTTAACAAAAATTTTAATAGTTTCTCCAACTGAACTGGACTCAATGGCAATAGTTTCAGCTTGCTCCAACACAAAGATAACCATGCTTTAATTTTTTTTTTGCCTGTGCATATGTCCAATGAAGCAGGGTTTAAATGGAATGGAATCACTCTAAGGGTATGGACAGATGTGTACACATCTGCTTTTCCCTGTGGATTGGTAGAAGTAGGGTGTCCTCACATTCTCGGTCATGGAACAGCCCCTCAAGTCTGTACTAGCTCTTCTGCAGGGCAAAAGGTTCATTTCCCCTGGGAAAGTGAGTGACTTGGAACCAGGCTCAGATTTTAAATAATTGATTACCCCTGCCTCAAAGCAATTGAAGGTATTTGTAATCCACTTTTTAGTGTAACAAGAGCTCCATGGTTATGCTTGTAATAAATTATTTACAAAGTAGCCTGGGCTGATGAACACTGGTATTCTGCTGCCTCTGTCCAGTAAGAAAGTGGTCTTTCTATTCTTCAGTTTAAAACTGCTCAGGAACCATAGCGAAACTGTTGTACCAACAAAAGCCATCCTTGGGACAAGGCGCTCCCAGCACAGACATCCTTCAGAAGAGAAGAGGTTCACTGTATAAGTCAGCGTCTTCAGGGGACTGCTGACTACTCAGCAGGGCAGCTTTCATCTCTGGGTCCAGCTCTTCACAGGTGGCCAATAGCTGTGAGAAAACACACACTTTCTTGGCTGCAGTCACTGCCAGCCCGTCCTACAACACTTTGCCAGCCAAACCCAAAGGCATGGGCTTCCTGGTGAGAGCAGACTTTAAACACTTGTTTTATCTATCAAAGCCAAACAACAGAACCCAAGCCTATCGAGAGCTCGGTCTCCGGTCTAATGGCATTTGCAGGTTAATGCTGATCTTGAATACTTATCAAGTGATAAAAGTAGCAATGTTTGGAGCAAAGGTGCCCAAGACACTTTACTTTCTTGCTTGGTAACCAACCCCCCATAGGATCAAGTTCAACAGAGAATGCTGATTGCTTCAGCTAACAGGAGGGGTAGAGTGAGAGAGAATGGGGCTAATTCCTAAGACCTGAACTTCAACAGCTTTATGTTTAAACTTAGATAAAAACCACAAGTGAAAATCTTAATGTTACCTCCATTATGCACGAAAAGCTTCTCTTTGGACACTGTGGTATTGAGTGGAGCAGAAACAGACGAGCTTTTGTTATCAGTCCTAAAGGATCCACCTAGGAGATGTGTCAGACAGAAGTGAAGGGTATGAACTTGTTTTAGGTTTTATTTTAAAAACTGAGTGAAACATGTTATAACTAGCTTCATTTTATGTATACATGTTAATTTATAATTTCAGGTCTCTCATTTAAAAACTATCTGAGAGTCACCCTTCCTTTCAGCTAATTTGTCACTGCTAAATAACAGTCCTTAGACAAGAGGGATCATCTAACTAGTCATAACAAACCAATTTTAAGATTTTGTACCTCCGATCTGGGAGCAGATGTTTTGAAAAGTGTCCTTGATGGATACAGGAAAGGCACCATTGGGAGGGAAACAAGACCCTGATGTGCAGCCCTCACTTACCTGTTTGCCACGCTCTTGGCTTAAGTGAGCTTTGGCTGAAATCACACCGGTCTCTCCTGCTACAAAAAGCTGGACCAACTTCAGGTACATGTCAACAGCAACATACAGAAAGGCTTGCTCTCTACTAAAGAGATCTTCATCAAAGTAGGTAACAAGGCTAGTATGGAAAAGACAGAGGGGAGGGGAGGATACAACGGATGGATCAGAGGTTCTGTTATCACAATGGGAGAAGGTAAAGGGCAGGGACGAAGTCATTTACCTACTAAGAACAAAGCTCCAGGTAAGTGCTGTTCTAGCACTTGTGTAAAAGTCAAAATGTGTGATCAAATCTAAGTGGGAGAGCACCACGGAGATCTGCCGGGTCACTTTTCCTCACAAGGAAGAGCTGGTCCAAATCATGGTATTGTCTTTCCACACAACATGGCAGAGCTAAACCCTCCTCCCTCTAGGCACCATTCTGAATTGTTACCTGTAGAAGGCGAAAGGCAACAGCCTGATGTACTGGTCTGAGGCTAAATGCAGAAGAATTCGATACCTTCCGTTTGATGCTTTTTCTGTAATGCCAAGAGAGAGGAAAGGCTAGCTTGTGCCTAGGGGCTGACGTATTCTTGCCAACACAGCATAATAATGGGAAATGCATTATTCCCCTTGAGGATGGGTTACTTTGGGGGAGTTTGTTTTCTGTTAAGCCTTAGGAGTTAGAGACTCTGTTAAGCAGAACAGAACTATCTGATACCCAGCTCTAAAAGTTCATGGGCAAGTTAATGCAAGGTGGGAGACAGTGACTATTACAATGAGATCTCATTACAGGTGGTGTCATGAAAGCCAGCAGGACAAATTTATAGGCTAGAGGGATTGGGAGGGCCAAGATCCCATCACTAGTTGGGTCTTAGTGTTAAGTCACACATATTTTCTCTTTTTTACTCACCTTTCTTTGTCAATTGAAAGAGAACCAACCAGGATATTTTTCTTTTCTCCAAACATCCAAGGACCTCTGCACAGACATCTAAAGATTTCAGGGAATTCATTCCATCCTGTTTTGTTTTTTGACAAAAAAAGTAATGCTGGAAGCTTTTCACTAGAGTGGTTGGTCCTGAATTTCTGTCCCCTGTTCTAGCCTGCTTCTCTCTGACACTAGCATTCATTTCTTGCTTTAGTTTCCTCATTTGCAAAATAAGATGAGGTATAGGTATCATGAAATGCTGCCTTCTGTGGATACTTGGAAGGGGAGTAAATTACTACAGATTTAAAGTGGAAAGGGCCCTTTACAGGCCATCGGGTTCAACCACCTCATTTAACAAAGGGGGAAACTAAGGACCAGCAAGGTTAGGTGCCACTGGTTAAGTCACAGGGACCAGATGTGGACGTAGGTCTTCTGACTCCAAATCCTGTGAGTGTTATTTTCTTCCTATGCTGCCTCACTTAGCAATATGCAAAGGATTAAAAATTCCTTAAAAAGGCGAGATGCTAGGCCATTGTAAAATAGTAGTGTTCTCAACTTCATGTTGAGATTTCTCAGTTGGATGAAACATGTTTAGAGTTCCCATGGCATACAGGGCAAGGGCAGCTGAAATAACCAAACTGGGAATGATCCTGCAGTCTCTTTGCCATTTCTGCTTGAGTCCTAAGGCTGGGATCCTATACAGGACACCATGTGGATGTCTAGACCCCTTCTGGGTGAAGGAGGGGATAAAGACCTAGATAATACACCCTGGCACACCAGGTCAGAGAAGGGAAGGCACAGTCTTCCTGCTGTCATCTCAAAGGACTATCCAGACTATCCCTGAGACCTTACTCAAGTGAAAAAAAAGATTTGTCTTCCTGTATCTTGAAGATGGTCACCCTTGGCCCTGTGTAGAGCAGGAATTCTATGCTGACTCACATTGGAAGAAGGCTGCCCACTGGACTATCCCCACATATTTACATACCACTTTTTCAGAACAAGTTCAGACTTACATGTGGTGCCAAATATGAAGAGAGAAGGCCCATGAGGGAAAAGAAGAAAAGAGAGACCAACAGCTGTAAATAAAAACATTTACATATGTCACATTAAAAGTTCACATATCACTGCTGAATATGAAATCTTTCTATACAAATACTACGCAAACTTCACTTTAGGACACCTTCCTGGGGGAAAAACTGTACACAGAACCTACTTTCAATCAAATAAGATGAAAATTCTCCATCAGAGGTAAATTTCTTACAGGTTAGGTATTAATCTTTTGCTATCTGTTTCTGACTAGAACTGCTATTTGCTACACAGAAATACTTAGACGTTCTTTGAACCACACTTCACCTAATTTTCCAAAGTAAATTACCATGCTGCAGATGAGGTTTCTACATGGAATGCTATGTACACTTGTCCTCTATGAGCTATATGGAAGGGAATGGGAAGTAGTCTTGTAGAGAATCATTACTGGTGCCTATGGAAGTAAAGGTTTTGGAGTTGGGAGACTTGGTAGAAGGAGGGCAGGAGTCCTATAGGCATCTGAATAGCCATGGCCTAGCTTCTCCCCACTCCCAGCAGCAGTGGAGGAAAGAAGGAGATGGCAGCATTGCCTCGGTGAAGCAGGGAGCTTCCCTGTGCCCTACAGCAGTGCAGGACTCAGGGAGGGAGCCTCAATGCCTGACCACTGCCTGCCAGGATGGCATAGGTACCTCAGGTCTGGGGATATTGTCTGAAGCTTCCTAAAATTCTCTGCCATCCCCTCTTCAGTTCTTTTTTGTGATCTACTGTGATCTACTACCCAGCTAAGCGGAAGTGAGAGTTGCTTTTATAAACTTCACTCTTTGTTTCACCTAAGCTCTTCCCTTTATTTCATGCTGCTGCTTCTTCCATAGTCTTAGAACCCAGGTTTTCAACTTGCTTTTCTTTCACTGACTAACTGAGACATTCAGTCAACAGATGAAACAATGGAAGTGAGTGTGCTAAACAAATAGAAAGCATTATTAAGAAACACCAGATGTCAGGAGGAAAATGATGGGACCTGGACACTCCTTGGGTAATGGAGAATGAGGCAATCATTAGGAGCTTGGGCTGGAGAAGGCATTCTGTTTTGAAGTGGAAAGCTAAAGGGAAAGAAAATAGAGATAAAGAACTTCCTTTCTCACCTCCTCTCCTTCACCTTCCAACTTCTTCAGGGCTTTTTTTGTGATTTCCTGGTCTGCTTGCTGATGAACTGTGAAATGCAAAGAAGCAGCAGAAATCCAAGTAGTGCACAGGTTGGAAGAAAGCACCGTGTCAGAAGACAGGAAGCTGAGGAAGATTCCAGAGAAACTTATTATGGAAGCCTTGAGAATCATGAGCTCTACAATCCTCCCGCCCACTTGATATCATAGCCTTACATTTTGAGTCCAAGTAAAGAAAGGCTCCCATGACCATTTGTGAGCTGTGATACAGCCCTTTTCTCATCCCCTAACAATGAAGCCTTCTTCTCTTTCAAGGATCTACATAAGAACTAACACCTATTACAGCAGGACAAGAGCAAGGACAGATCTTCCCACTAACGTGTGAAATGTTATCTATCAGCTTCATTCCTTTGAGGTTGTGTGGTCCCTTTTAATAGTCATAGGAAATCACAGAATTTAGGGATTATCCAGCCAATCCTCTCATTCTACAGGGGAGGAAACTGGGGCCCAGAGAGGTCCAGTGACTTAACACAAGCCTGCCTTTCTCTCTGACTTGATCCCCAGGCCACATGCCTATGGTCCAGTACAAACAGGATGAATATTATCCATTGGCTTCAGAGGCCCCATAGAGATGGTGATCCTTACACCCTACTGCTATGAAATGCCTGAGAAATGAAGGGTCAGCCCAAGGGCATGGTGAACCTGGGGAGAGAAGGGGCCACCCTGCCTACTGACTAACCAGAGAGCTGGTGCTCTAATGGGGGAACCTGGGGGCTCTTAGAACTTCTGATAGGGCTCCAGAGACCTGGACTGAGGACTCTTTGCTTCAGGACAAGTCACTTCACCTGTGTCCCTCAGCTGCCTCCCTTATAAAAGGAGGACAAATACCCTCAAATCTGTCTCGAAGGGTTGTTGTGAGATTGGAAATATTACATGAAAGTACTTTATAAACACTACACAGTTCTAAGGTAGTATTTTCTCAGCTCTAAAATGAAATGGGGCAGGTCAGATTATTTTACGTGGTCTTGTGTCACCATTAGACCCTTTCTGCCTCACAATTTAGCCTGGAGGCCGCCCTGATCCTTGATCGTGAGGGAGCCAACTTCTTTGTCACACAACTATATCTCCAGATCTCTGGCAAATGGGAAATTGCTTCAAGGTTAGAAAGGTCAGCTGGAGTGTAGATTGTACATGAGTGCCAAGTTTTATGGGACCTTGATGCTGGACGTTTTCTAGAACCACCCTTTGTGGAAGTAGCAGAACCTTAGTGGAATGGGACTCAGCTCTACCACTGGAGGTTCCTAGTGCATTCCAAGAGGCCTCTTTAATCTCCAGGCTCTCCAGATTTCTGAGGCTGCTTATACTCGTTATACCTAGGAGCTGAAAGTGCCACCTATTGCCACTGATGGTCATTTCTGTCAGCAGTTGTGACTTAAAAGGTGATCCTATGGGGTCAGATGTGTGAAAGTACCTTGATTTTTCCCTACTCTAAAAATCAGGGTATCATGAAGTGAACCTCATTGGGTCTAGAAATCCAAGAAGACTCAGGCAGATCAGCAAAAGAGGAAGAGTTGGGGAAGCACAAGCCCAGCACACTGTAGAAGGATCTCATGAGAGCCAAATGAATTACAAAGCAGACACTAATCCAGTTCCCTTCTGCCGCTGTGCCACAAGTCTTGTTTTTCCCCCCATGAGTGCATATGACACTCATCTAGACTATCAGCTTCAGCAAGGGACCCTCCCCTCTACCATCCTTTTATCCCAGCTATTCCTACTTACATCCTGGCAAACTGTTGACCTGTGGCTATGTGGGCTATCTCCTGGGGCAATGCAATCTTGAAGTGTCTCTTCCACTGACACTGAAGCACTGGCTCCAGTCTTGGCCACCATAACTAGAAGAACAAAAAGGTAACATCACAGTGAGCTGAAATAGGAAGCATCCAAATGGCGTGGGCCAGTCTGCATTGGGGCAAAAAGCCAGAGAAGCCATTAACAGAAAGGTGCAGGCCTATCAGCCTTCCTCCTCCTCCCAGAAGGAATGTAGGGCATCCGCCTTCAAGTGTGACGGTCTTATCATTTATTGAGAATTTACAGTGCCCACAGTGCTAGACTTTGGAGTACAACAAGGAAAAAGACACCGTCTTTGGAGAACAAAAATACAACAAATGTCAAATGCGCGATGTAGACTAGTGTTCCAGGAGTTCAGAGGAGGGAATGACCGATAAGACATGGTACAAGCAGAAAAGGCTTCTCTGAAGGGAGGACTTAGGTTGGGCCTTGAAGAAAGGATAGGACACAGATGAGCAGAGGAAGGGGAGGCTATTGCTCAATAAAGGAATTGAGCAAAGGTGTGCCAATGGCATGCTGGGGTGGGGAGGGGGAGGGAAGCAGAGAATGGTCAGACAGGTTTGTCTGGGATAGTCTGCTTAGTTTGCCATTTCCTCCTCCAGCTCATTTACAGATGAGGAAACTGAGGCCAACAGGGTGAAGTGATTTGCCCAGGGTCACAAAGACAGTTAAGTGTTTGAGGCCAGATTTGAACTCAAGTCTTCCTGACTCAAGGCCTGGTGCTCTATCCCACTGTGCCACCTAGGTGCTCTATGGTACCTGGAATAGTCTGATGTTTCTTGCCAACTTTTGTGCTAGGAGGAAAGACCCCCTTGAGAGAGATCGAAACAATCCTGGGGAAATGGGACACCCCAATATAGGCACAGGTCTGAAGAGGCCCTGCTGATGCAATAGCTCTTATTCATCCACAAGAACTTCCTGTTCAGGCCTTAAAAGAACAGAACATACTTAGACCCAAGGAAAAAAGCTTCTTGTAAATTCAATTAGGGTATTAGATGTGGGCTTTTTTTAAAAAAAAAAAAAAGGATGTGTGTATATGTGTGTGTACATATATGTATCAGGGGGCTAGGAGGAGAGATAGACAAGAAGAGTTTTTCTTTCTTTGCATTAAACTTCCAGGATAGAAAAACTGTTTAAAAGTTATTCTCTTGGGGCAGCTAGGTGGCACAGTGAGTAGAACACCGGCCCTGGGGTCAGGAGGACCTGAGTTCAAATCCGGCCTTAGACATCTGACACACTTACTATCTGTGTGACCTTGGACAAGTCACTTAAACCCAATTGCCCTGGCCTCCCTCCTCCAAAAAAACCCAAAAAGATTAAAAAAAAAGTTATTCTCTTACCGCCGCAGAGGACAGGATTATTGGACATTGGGTTTGACAAGCAATCAGGATCAAGTTAACCTCTTTGGATGGATCTTTGCAAGTTAGACAGGCACTCAGGAGACCCTGAAAAGGAGATGTTATTTTTACATACTGCTGAGTATTTTATAGTTCTCTAGCATCCACTTAAAAAGGCAGCTTTTTTGTGTGCTAACTTTAGTCCTTTCCATCCTTCTCCCTTTTTATATGCACAAAACAACAGCTACATCTTGATACTATCCCCTTAATGAAGAAGCCATGATTTGGAAATCATGCACATGGCAGAGACATGGCTCCATCTCCATGCCTGCTTTCCAAGGGGGAAGGAGCAGGGCAACTTCCCTCGGTGCTCTCCCCAGCACACACTCTCTGCTCCAGTCAAACCAGCCTGTTCACTGTCCCATGGCTGTGTAGCAGCCTGCACAAGCCAGGTAAGCCCCTTGAGGGCAGGACCTGTGCTCTGGTTTGTACTGGTATCCACCGTATCTGTAGGCTCACCCCCCAGCACAGGTGCCTGGCATAGAGTAAGCTCATGGAGTTGCTAGAACCTACTTTCCTTCCATCTGGGCCTATGAGAAGCCTTCTTTCACTTGGCTTTCCTGGACCTTCTACCTAGACGTAATCTCCTCTTGAGTCTCTCATGCCTCACTACAATACACTTCATCATAATCTAAATGATTTGGTACCCTTTTCTCTACCAACTAGTAAAACGTAGGCTCTTTAAGGATGAGTGTTGTATTGTTTTCCAGCTCTGTCTTCCTACCACCTAGCCCAGTGAACCACACAATGTAGGGTCTTAATAAAAATGGAGTTGAAAGGGAGCACTCCAGGAAAAAGAGAGATTACCCTGAAGAAGTGGATGGTGATGTCATGGGCCAAGGCACATTCTCTAGGAGAGATGTTTTTCTGTAACACAATAAAATACCAATTCAACAACAAATCACCAGCAAGTGAATGGTACACAAAAGACGTTGGGAGAGAGAAATATAGAAAGGTAAAAGTCATGTAGCATTTTGAATTCTTCTTAAATACTTGAGATTTGTCATAGAAGAAAACACAGAATTTGTGAGGGCTGGTAGCCTAAGCAGTAATTTGCAAGGCTAGAATACAATACAATTTAGATAAATAAACGATCACAATTTTCAAGGGACAAGTAAGTGCTAGATCATCACTTGGCCCTCAGACAATTTACTTTGTACATAAATAAGAACAACTCTCCTCCTCCATGTATTACTATTTGTATCCCTTTGTTGAAGCAGATGATCTATCCCATTAACTGCGGTTTAAATCCAGAGAAATAGCATCCATACAGTACCATGTGGGTCTAGTAACCTCATAGTCAACACAAAGGTCTGGAACACAAGGAGATTTTTGTCGTCCCAGAATTTCAGGTTGTTCCAGCTTTAGGGAAGGACTCTCTACAGGCTTCAAATCAAATAGGTTGATAAGCAGTTCTCTCTACTTTGGACTTTGAAGTCCAGATGATAATAAAAGAAGACTAAGGCTCTCCTTTATGAAACATTTGTTTATGATTCTTTTAAAGCTCCATCTAAATTCAGAAAAATGAGGACAATTTCTTTATTACCTCACTGAGACATATGCCATTCAAATATAACACCCATGTCGTGTTTTTAAAAATTGGAAATTTAGAACAACATAAGGAAAAATTCTCTTTATACAATAAAAATGGTTGCTGCATTCTGCAGGGTCAAGATAATTTATTCTTGAGCAAGATTTTATCAAGTGCTATAATCTTTGGAAGAGGTACTCATATGATGGAATTAAATCTACTTAATGTATGGTTTATTACAAATGTCTTTTGTTATACAGCATGGTGGGGAAATAGGATTTTAGGGTTAACTGACTATAGGGTTTAACTGAGTCTTACCATCTACGGATGTCCAATTCTCCAAAGCATTAAGTTGCATTACAATGTACTTAACACTGCAACTTCACTAAACATGTAACTGAGCTATTCTTTGAAGCCTGAGGAGGAACTTCTAGATCTCACAGAGACTCTGGGTACTCTGTATAAACATCAGTTTTTGTACTGGGCCGAGCTGATTATTAATGCAACACAGACTCCTTCCTCCTGCCTTAGTCTAAATGGAGAGGGAGGCAGTGCAAAATCACAGACGGCAGCACACTCAGGGGTCATCCACTGTGGGGCCTTCAGGTAGCCAGAAACTGAGGCAGTAAGTGCCAAATCATCAGTCTCACCTTTGGCAAGAAAAGGCTGGTAAAATGCGAGGCTTTGCTCAACCTAGAGGGGCAAAGGACAAATGACGCATTTCTTCATAAGCACATAAAGAAACAATCCAAGGTCAATTGTCAGAAATGAACTGGCTGTCCTTGGCCGGTCAGTGAGAACTCTTGCTGATCATCCTCATGTGCCCATATGGAGATAAAGTATGTCAAACTCAACAGCACTGGCTCTGGAGAATGTTCAGCGTTCTTTAGAAACCCACTGCAGACTAAGTGACTTGACTGAGGTTATCTAAACTCATCTGATGATGAGCAAAAGCAGAGGTGTCATATCAAGTAAAAGTTGTCAGATTCCAAAATGCTAAGAATTTAAATGTTTGTGCATCTTGGTCACCACTCACTGCCTGCATGCAACTTTCAGATCAGTAAAACTCTATATTCTGAATTAGCTCAAGAATGTCATACATACCAATTCATTATTGACAAAGTGAAAGAAATCTTCACAATGCAAAGACCTTTGCCATCCTGACCCATGCGGACTGATGAGGACCGAAGGAGGAAGACCCATGAGAATACTTGAAAGAAAGATTTAAAAGGTGATCAATAATAAAGCTACAAAAGAAAAATATTTGTGGGTTTTTTTTTTCAAAGATCTCCAATGCTTCATATTGAAATACAGTTTAGTGCTGGGGAGGCTGTAAGGTTCATTTACGTGATCCTTCCATGACCCACTGATTAGTACAGTGACAAAAAAACCATGTGAAATCAGAACACTTGGTTTCCAATCCCCTCTTTGCCACTTAACACCGGGGTAGTCTTGGGCAAATCACTTAACCGCTAAGGACCCTGATACATGAAAATCTGTTATTTTCTAGGAGACTATCGAAAGTAACTCAGCCAAATTACTGGCAGAACCAAGATTAAAAATTAAAGCTAAAGTCTCTAAATCCACTAACTGTCCGCTAAATGGCACTATGTATTCTTTCCTGTGTCTTCATATTTCCGAAAGGCGGGTACTGATTATCCTGATTTTATAAGACACAAATATATTAAGTATCTAACTCAATGTCACCCTACTAATTTAGTTGGAGTAGCCAATTTTTTTCTCTCCTAGTCTGGTATCCAGGACAGCAAATTATAGAACTTTCACATATGTATACCAGAGTATGGATTTGGTTTAATTTCTAAGAAAGAGGCAGCTAGATGGCTCACTGGATAGAACACTGGGCCTAGAGTCGGGAAGACCTGAGTTAAAATCCAGCCTTAGACACTTTCTAGCTTGTGACCTTGGGCAAGTCACATAACCTCTATTTGCCTTAATCCACTGGAGAAGGAAATGGCAAACCCCTCCAGTACCTTTATGAAGGAAACCCCATATGGAGTCATGAAGAGTTGGACACCAGTGAATGACAAACTGAAACAGGTACCCTGTTTTTTCTTCATCACTAGCTGATGATGGCATACAGATTATAATTCTCAAAATCCCAGCTATGTGCATTCCAGAAACAGGATAGGACTTGCTAACTGAACATTCAGAATGCTTTTCAACACTTTTGTCCCCTCAAAAAGCTTTCAAAAGGCTTGAACTATCAAATGTAGGGTTGTCATTAAAGGGAGAAAGCAAATAGACTTTGCTTTCTCAGTGTAAACTAAACCGCAATAAATTATTATTATTTTTCATTTTTGCCTAAATTTTCTTTCAGAAATCAGTTAACAGTTCAATAAGAAACTCCTTCTTATATTTGGATTTTACCTTTTGTACACAAGCAGCTCCTGTTGCCTCAAGAGTCTCTCCCCAACTGTGGAACCATTTCCCATAGCCTGTAACCTTTTTTGAAAAATTTTGAACATGAAATGTCCACCATCATCTGATGGGCCTATGCTTGAGGCCCTCCACCTTTCCAGCTCGAGTTCAAGTACCATTTCCTGGAAGAGGGAAAACATTCTATTAGGTGACCTAAGATTCTCCTTATAAAGCCTATGTTTATTTAACCTAAATAACTTATTTCCAAATCAATCTGTTAAAAGAAATAAATGTTGCCTTCCCTAACCACATTCTGGGATTTGCTAGTAACATCCCAATCTAAGGAATCCTTTGTGGTAGTTAACTAGTTAAGACATCTAGGATAGATATGGGGTTTGCTAAGAATTGTATAAGGCATGAATATATAATAATGAAAATGATTTATGTCTCTAGCAAACAAGCTCTGACAGCAATTCCCCAAAAGCTCCAAAATTGTTCTGAACAGCATAGTAGAGTATCCATATAGCCTCCTAAGGTTACTGCTATAGAGAGTTTTAGTCATTTGCATGTGTAAATTCTGATATATTTTCTTTCTTTTTAAAAAAATAATATTTTATTTTCCCCCAATTATATGTAAAAACAATTCTCAACATTCGCTGCTTTTTTTTTTAAATTTGGAGTTCCAAATTCTATTTTTTCCTTCCCTCCCAGAGAACTCTCCCTGAGATGATAAGGATTCTTATATAGGTTACAGTTATACATGTGCCATCTGATATATTTTCTAAAGTAATCTTCTAAAAGAAAGATATTAAGATCATACCTCTGTTATACACAATTAAAACCAAGTTGTAGGAGATGATCAACAGTGAATTTCTGAGAGCCCATTAAATACAAAAAAATTAATCAATAAATTAATTTGTAATGTGTATCGGTAATTAAGGAGGTCTTTTAGCATTTATTCAATCAAGTGCCCTTGAAGAGTTTGGCCTTTGTTTCCTTGATTAAATTAGGAGTCCTTGATGACCTCCTTGCCTCAAGGGAAAGCCTAGTTTTCATGGGTTTGAATGACAGGTTTGTGACCTCAGAGGCTTTTAGACCACATGAGTTTAAGTCAGATTTTTGTGATGCTTTTAGGTTATGTGGGTGAGTTGCATGTGTGACTCACCTTTGACCCTGAACAAGATATATAAACCCAGAGGTTGGCAGTCTCCCTTGGGGCTCTGAGCCACAGAAGGAGTGGCAAGTAACTCTGGGCCAGCCGTTATTATGAGCTCCCTGGCTCCTGAACTCAGATGTTGATTTCTTGGTAACTATGAATTGTATTTGGTCTGTTCATAATGTATGTTTGTAATTTGTATTTGCTCTGAAGTTCAGGGTGCTGGCTTTCCCCCCTAAACTAAGTGAATGATATTTGTATGTTGGATTGAAATAAGATTGTTAACCCCTTAATGCTGCTTTCCTTAGTAAAGCAGATCAAAAGAACCTGTGCTGGCAGCATTCTTGTTGTTGGGCTTGTGTTGGTCTTTCACCCCCACAGTAGCTGCTAGCCGAATTATTGCTACATAATGTCAGTTTTTAAATAAATCTTTTCCTTTCTTCTTCCCCATTCACTCTTCCTTTAACATTCATGGACAATGAACAGAATGAAGAAAGGTGAAATATTTTAAAGTATTTTTTTGGTTTGTTTTTAAAAATGCTTAACACTTTAACATTCATGGACAATGAACAGAATGAAGAACGGTGCAACATTTTAAAGTATTTTTTTGGTTTGTTGTTAAAAATGCTTAACACCATGTTTCCATCAGAATACTCTCTTTTAGATTCTAAATGTGAGTAGTACAATACTTCTGCTTTAAGCGCCTGATATTTGTAATTTATTCTTAATAACAGCTACCTGAGAGTTGTCTAAGGGATAAAGTGGGCAGATGTCTCAAATTTTTTTGGTGAGATTACTTTATTTTAGAGCTTTGTTCACTGTTCAAAAACCCTGCCACGTTATGCCCTTTTTCACATTTTCAAAATAGAGTCACAGAAGCATAAAGTCTAAACAGAAATGAAGTAAAAATATAAATCAAAACCTCATTCTATGTCTCTTGATTCAAGAATTCTTAAGGGTGCACATTCATAGTAGATTCATAAAAGACAACAGTGAAATCTAGCTGACTCTCTTGGCAATTAATTATTCAAAAGTTTTTAGCAGTAGCATGGATGGAGGTTACTATGGAAGGAAGTATTTTTCAGATGTGTGAAAACCACACGGAAAAGTTTATTTGGTTTTCAAAGTCAAAAAGAAATTCTGCCCTTTTCTAAGTACCTCTTGCTTCAATAATCTCAATAGCTTTGAGAAGTTCAAATTAACACTATTTAAAAAGAAAACTTGCCTTGGGATTTAAAATCATTAGATGCCCTATCCTAGCAAGATAAAAGATATGCTCCTCCATCTTTGTCTCAAGGGGGAGATCCAAATGAAGATAAGAGTTCTAACTTCACTTTTTACTATTAAAATCTACGTTATTTTTATGAGCTGTTACTTTTTCCAGAATTTGAGTCTCAAAAGTTTGTTACTAATTATTTCAATGAGTCTATTTCTTTTTTTAAACAGCGATGAACAGTTTTTATTCAGGCAATGAAACATGAAAAAATGTTAGTACTTACTATAATAATTTCATTTGTGTAAGAATAACTCTTAAAAATATTTATCTGACATATAAAAAGGGAAATTATTGTACATATAAAATTTATGTAGATGATCATTACATATATAATGAAATCCTGGTAGGAGTTAAGCAGCTTTCACTCCTCCCTATAGGAGGGTGATCAGTCACAATGAGTCTATTTCTACTGTATTCTGTTAAGCATGCACAAAGAGGTGGACATTTTGGGGGCAATTTTAGGGTAAATAAAACTCAGTAATGGACAGCTGATCACTGGCAATAAAGGTAGGATAAAAATGTCATCTTGAGAGTGCTCTTCTGAGGTATTCCATAGGCTTAAATGTACAAATACACACACACACACACACACACACAAACAAAAAATTTTTTTGATTTAAACCAACCCACCTGTAATTTGGAGAGAACATCACGACTCACTATATTGCCACAAAGGGACAATTCTGAATTTTCTAATGGATAACAATTACTGGATCTGAAATTAAAACAGATTAAAAAAATCTTAATTGTTCAACAATTAGCCAAATTACATCCATTGTGTTGCCTCTTGCATCTTAGCATCTGGTACAGTGGTACAATGACTACCTGGTATATTGTCCACTAAAGGGGGGAAGGTCACTTCATCCTCTAAGGCCATGTCAATTTTGCTCAATATTGGAAGGAACCTACATACTATTATAAACTGATACCAAGCATACAGAATTACCCACATCTTTATATTTTTCTTTATCAAGTTGTATTTCTCTTAGCCCTTGACCAGACCTAGTTTCTTCACTTGAGATTTAGGTCCCAATTCATTTGCAAAGATCTATCTATGATCCTTAAGATGAAGTTTCCTTGGAAGTGGGCAAGGAAAACAATTAGAGAATCCTATTTCTCTACTGCCTTGTTTGATATATTTCCCAGTGAAGACCTATGTGCCCAATGGAGCCTAAAACCACCCTAAATGCTATCCCAACATTCTGAACCTTAGAGCCACATAATAGCTTTTGTCCTTTTTGATCCTACACATGTATTAAAATTTAGGCGTGTGGGCATAACCACTCAGTGACCTTGACACAGACAGGTAGTCATACCTGCTGTAACCAGAATGGCCTTTGTTTTCTTTGGGTTGTTCAGTTTACCTCATTGGGCCTTGCTGGGTCTGCTGCTCCTCTTCTGGGACAGGAAGCCCAGAAATCATGCCAGGAAGAAGAGAACTTCCTGTGTGATGAGTCATGGGGCTGGCTGAGGGGAAGTGTTAACTCCAGAGCCATGCCCTATTGGGTGTTAACCTAGTCTACGCTAGGGGGAGGGGCCAACTCAAGAACCAATCAGCCCTGGTCATTCAGGCGGCGCTTGATGATGTCAAGAACTCTATAAGAGGGGAGAGGACAGCTTGAAAATCTCTCTTTCCTTTTCCGGTTGGCGCGGCAGAGTGGCGAGCGTGACTCTGGGCCAGCCCTTGCTCTCGGGCCGAGCCCATATGTTGGTAACTGAATTGTACTGGGTCTGTCTGTTGATATTTGTAATTTGTTTGTATTTTGGTTTTAAGGTTTGGGGTGCTAGTTCTTTTCCCCCGAACTAAATGAATGTTCTGAACCTCAGGGTGCTGGTTTTTTCCCCTGAAGTATGTCTCTTGATGCTTGTGTGTATGCTCCCCTGAACTAACTGAATGCTAACTGAATGCTGGCATTTTTCCCCTGAACTAAATGAATGTTGTCTGTATGCTAACTGAATGCTGGATTAAAGTAAGCTGGTCAACCCCTTCACCGTGCTTTCCTTGTTTAAGCAGATAAAAAGGACCTGTGCTTTCCCGGCATCCCGGCAACCTCCTGGGTGCTGACTGTGGGGGGGATCTTATGCCCCCACAGAAGCTGCTAGCTGGGTTGTTAAAACACCTGCACTTCTCAAGGACTGCTTCTAGCATGATTCTCAACACTTTATCTTACGGTGCTTGGTTGTGGTGGGGATTTGGAATGCTCCTTGCTCCCACTGCCACTTCTAGGGCTTCCTTTCTATCACCATCACTCAGTATCCTCTCCTACTTTGAGGGTCACTCAATCCATATCTGCCAGCCTTCCAAGATTCTGGTGAACTCCAGGATATTCCCTTCCTTCCTCAATGAGCTCAGTGCCTGGCTCAGTCTTTTTCTCCTTCCTGGCTCTTGCCCTAGGAGACTTCAGCCTACATACTCATACTCCTTCAAATAAACTAGCCTCTCAATTCCTCAACTTAGCTCATTTGCCATGATCTACTTCTCCACCCCATCTTGGCTACACACCTGGTAACTGCTGCAACAGCCTGTTGGTTGATCTGTTTGCCACAAGATCTCCCCACTCTAGTCCATTCATAAAGCACAGGAAGAACCAAATCATCCTCCTATTCAATAAACTCCAGTGTCTTCCTAATGCCTCCAAGATCAAATGTAAAATTTTCTGTTTCATTTTTAAAGCCTTTCATAAACTGGCTCCTTCTCATACTTCTAGTCTTCCCTCCATCAACTTTGCTATCCAGTGACCCTGGCCTCCTGGCTGTTCCTTGAACAAGACACACTCCTCTCACCTCCTGGCTACGTGTCCTCTGCATCTGGAACTCTCTCCCTTCTTATAACTGTCTAATGGTTTCCCGGGCTCAGCTAAACTCCCACCTCGTAGAGGAAACCTTTCCCAGTCCTCCTTCATCAGTACCTCGCCTCTGAGATGATCTCCAATTCGTCCTGTATATATCTTGTTTGTATGAAGCGGCCTGTGTGTTGTCTCTTCCGTTGTTTAGTCTTTCTTAACTCCTCACTGCTTGGTATAGTGCATGGCACGTAGTAAGAACTTAATAAATGCTTGCTGACTTGTTGACTTAAGGATTGTGTATATTTTGAAAATGAATGAGACAGGGCTGGGAATTTACTAAGTCTTATTCACCAGTCTCCCCACCAGGTGGCAAAAGGCACTACTTTCTTCACTTCTTTCAGGAACGATGAAAAGATACAGTATATGACATTCACCACGACCATGAGGGGGATAAGGGAGACAGATTATGTAGCAATAATTTGCTTTCTTCCTTGCCCCTATCAGTTAAAATGTTGCCTCTAGGGTTGTGATGGGTAGGAAAAAAGTGGAGATGGGGAGTTTTTAAAGGAAATGTTTATGACTCTGTATAAGTAACAATGAGGCAAGTATTTATATTTCTTAAAAGACTCTTGAAATAGGTAGTACAAATATCATCATGGAGATAGGCTGACACAACAGAAAAGGAATATGGAGTCGGAGGAGCTGGCTTCAAATCTCCACTCTGCCACTTCCTATCTGTTTGATTTTGGGCAAGTTTGTAACTACTCAGGGTCTCAATTTCACAGGATCACAGAATTTGGGAGTTGGAAGAGACCCAAGTGACCAGCTAGCCCAACCCTTCTCTGAACAAGAATGGCCATCATAGCATATCCCATGTGGTCATGTAGCCTCCCCTGTAAGGCCTCCAAGCAAGAGAACCTGCCATGCTTAGAGGCAGCTCAGTTCGTTTCTGGATAGTGACAATTGTTGTAAAGTTTTACCTGACATCAAGTCTGAATGGACATCTTTGCAACTTTGATCCATTGTTCCTGGTCCTGCCCTCTGAGGGTCTGACAGAATAAGCCTAACCCCTGCTCCACATGACGGTTCTTCACATACTTGAGGAAACATATCATGTGCTCCTGAGTCTTCTCTTTTCCAGACTCAGTTCCCTCAATTGTTCTTCATATGACCAGAAGTCAAGGCCTTCAATGTCCTTCTTAAACTACGGTTCCCAGAACAGAACACAAGCTCCGGATGAAGTCTGGTGAGGCAAGAGTATGGTGGAATCACCATCTCCTTATTTCTAGAAGCTCTGCTCCCCTTAATGTAGTCCATCATCTTTTGTGGCTGCCACACCTCACTGCTGACTCTGGCAATCCACTAAAACCCCAAGATCTTACTACATAACCAAGCTTGCTGCTCTTCCCCCCACCTTTTTGTAAAGTTGATTTTTTTTGTGCCCAGATTTCTTCATCTGTAAAAATGAAACTATTGGACTAGATGACTTCTCAAGACTCCTATTTCACAGATGAGCAAACTGAGGCTTGTCAAGGTTCAGTAAGTTGCCTAAGACCACACAATGAGCATTAAATGAATGCTGGTACAGCACACCACCCACTCACACACATAATCACGCATGCAAACACACACGTTCACATGTGCACACACATACTCATCTGCTCACACTCCCACACGGGGCTGGGATTCAGACTTGGGCAGAGCTCTCCTCACTCTAAAAGTCTAGTCCTCCTACTCTGCAATGCTGCTTCTCACATAGGTGGTTGAACAATAAAGTGTCAAAGAGGAAAATGGGAAAATTCCAAATCCAGAGAGGCAGAAAAGAACAAAGGGCCCAAGTCTAACACCATGTACATCTTGGTTATTCTTATTATACCCCACACATCCCTATCTTTGCTTGTGCTGTTCCCTCTTCTTGCACTGCCCTTCCCTTCCTTGTCTATTCAAATCCCCTGTCCCCAGGTCCCATTCCTCTATGAAGCATTCTCTAATCATGCTGATCATAGACCTCCTCTCTCTCCTTGCTGCCTGTGCCAAGGATTTGTTATTTCATCATCTACTGTCTTCTCTAGTTGCTTCATGTATTTATGCCTTGGATCTTCACCTAGACTATAAGCTACTTGAAGATTCATCTCAAAACCCCTTGATATCACCCACACACACACACACACACACACACACTTCCTCCAATCTATAATAATGAGTGGCCAAGGCCAGCCTTTCTAGATGTCCCTTTGATCCCGCTGGGTACTTTGATCCCACTGGGGGAGAGAGGGAGGGGAATTTTCTTCCTCTCCCCTCCCCCATCTTAGGTCACTTATCATTAATGAGGTACCAGAGGGTAAAATACAAATGGGTATCTTAATCCCACTCCAGATAACCTGGGTTGTACCTGATACCAGGAATGCAGGGCTGGTTCAATATTAGGAAAACCATCAACATAAAAGACTATATATATATTTTTTTGGAGGGGGGGAAGGCAGGGCAATTGGAGTTAAGTGACTTGCCCAAGGTCACACAGCTAGTAAGTGTGTCAAGTGTCTGAGGCCACATTTGAACTCAGGTCCTCCTGATTCCAGAGCCAGTGCTCTACACCTAGCTGCCCCCATAAAACACTATATTAATAACAACAACAAAAATCATATTATAGCAATACATGCAGAAATGGTTTTTGACAAGATACAATACCCATTCATATTAAAAAACTACAAATATAGGAATAAATAGACCTTTCCTTCATATGGTAAGTAGTATCTATCTAAAACCAAGATATGACTGATATGGAAATAAAGTTTTACATGACTTAATACATATAACATATCAAGCTGCTTGCCTTCTCAATAAGGGGGAAGAGAAAAGAAGGGAAGGAATTTGGAACTCACAATTTTAAAAAAAAGGAATAGTAAAAATTGTTTTCATATGTAATTTGAAAAATATAAAATATTTAAAAATAAAAATTAAAACCAAGAGTCAGAATTATACATAATAGGAATAAACTAAAGATCTTTCCCACATCAGGGTAAAAGCAAGGATGTCTATTATCATCATTATTACTGGATATAGGGCCAGAAATGCTAGCTATAGTAATAATTCAAGTAAAAGCAACTGAGGAAATAGGCACAGGGAAAGAGAAAAGAAAATTATCATTTCTTATATTATGTTTTTGAGAACCCTACAAGTTGACTGAAACAATAACGTCAGCAAAGTTGCAGGATATAAAATAAAGCCAGGAATATCATTAATATTCTTGTATATTACAAACAAAACCCAATAAGAAGTGATAGAAAGAGAAATTCCATTTCAAATAAATGTAGAATGTACATAAGTATAGAAGTTTAAATATCAAGTCTACACACACAGGAGCTAAAAGAATAAAACCACAAAACACTCTTTCAGACAAAGACAGACCTCAATAATTGGAGAAATGGTAATTGTTCATGAGGAGAGTCGAGCTAATGTAATAGAAATGACAATACTATGTGAATTAATGTACTTAGTGCCTGATCATTTTCAAAGGATTACTTTAGAGAGGTAGTAAAAATAATAATGAGGTTCATCTGCAAGTAATGGACTTTGGGTATAGAATATGACATTTTTTAAAGACAAGTTTAATATATGAATTTGTTTTGCTTGATTTTGAGGTTTGTTTTTTTAAATGAGATTTTTTTTCTTTTTTTCCAATAGGGGGAGATGGAAGGAAGAGAAAAAAGATTTTTTTTTTTAAAAGAGAAAGCTAGACATCTTCTCTTCTTAAGGAACTCACTCTAGTTATGGGAGATAACACATAAAACAAAATTCAGCTGCAGAGCAAATGAAAAACCATGGAACTCCTAAGGGTGCAGCAGAGGGTCAGACTGTAAGGCCCAGGGATCGTTAGGTTATGTTACTACATCAGAAGACAATGCCAAACTTAGACTGCAACCTTAGTTGCCTTAGCCACTAGTCTTCCTGAGTTTCTACGGCTGGAAAATTTATCACCCTGAGGCCAGCCTGGTGAAGAGCGTCTCTGACATGAACTTAGGTTGGTTCTCAGAAGACAGGAATGCAGTCTATCACCAGGCTCATCAAATCTTCTAGTTTGAGTTTGTGGCACAGCCATAAGGAACACACAGTCAGCTGCACAAAGGAGTAGAGAAAGTGCTAGGCATTGCATTTTAAATGATGATGTCCACAATATTAATTGCTACAGAGCTAATCTTGTCATTCCACAATTTATAGGTTGCTTTTATATAAATCTTTTTGAGGCTCTTCCAAGTGATCTTAAATGAGTGAACAATGCTTTAGTGTTTAATAAGAACTCACCCTCTTTCTAATTTCCCTGTTTCTCTAGGCGGTACACTAGCAACCTGCCTGGCGTCCAAAGTCAGGTTTACAATTCAGTGTTATCACCAACACCTTATCCTCTTTCACCACTCCCTACAGCTGATGAGCTGCCAAGTCATGTCAATTATATCCCATGTCTGTCACCTCACATAGTCATCACCCTAATTTCAGCCTTCAACATCGCTTGCCTGGACTTTTTCAACAGATAGCTAATTTGCCTCGCTCTGTCCAGCCTTTCCACTCTCTGATCCATCCTCACACACTTGCCTAATTGATATTCCTATAGCACAGGTCTGAGCATATTACTCCCTCACTCAAGAAACTTCAGTGGCTCTCTATTGCCTCTAAAATAAAATATAAACTCCTGTGACTGGCATTTAAAGCCCTTTAATATATGGCTTCAACCCATCTTTCCAGGCTGATTTCACATTCCTTACCCTCCAACCAAACTTCCATCTGTGGGTCACTGCATGTGACATTTGGGATAAAATGTCACATCTATGCATCTACACAGGTTGCGCCCCTGCCTGGAATGTACTCCTCTGTCACTTCTACCTCTTAGAATCCTTGCTTCCTTCAATGCATAGCTCAAGTGCCACTTCCCACAAAAGACTTTCCTTATATCCTGAAACAGGGCCCTTAACTCCACAACCTGAAAATCTGTTGATTTTGCATATTCTTTATACTGACTTAACTACTCACACATTCCCCAAGGAGAACGTAAGTTACTGGGCAGAACAGGGACTATTCTGTTTTTATCTTTATGTTCACAGCAGTTAGCATAGGGCTTGGCACATAGCAGGTACCTAATAAATGCTTCTTAAATAAATGAAGTAGGCAGTGAGGTGAGGTGAAGTGAGAGAGGAAGGGAGGAGAAAGGGAAGGAAGAAAGGAATGAGGAAAGAAGGAAGGGAGGGAATAAGCTGCAATCTAAACTCTTGGAAGGTTACTGGCATTGATGAGATCACAATTACCACAATATAATAAAG
Source organism: Trichosurus vulpecula (assembly GCF_011100635.1). NCBI lineage: Eukaryota > Metazoa > Chordata > Mammalia > Diprotodontia > Phalangeridae > Trichosurus > Trichosurus vulpecula. The sequence continues at coordinate 391,553,602 of NC_050575.1, forward strand.
TTTTTGAAAGATGCACTAAATTCTACAGTAAGGATTCATTAAATACCTAACAGGTGAATCAAGAGAAGGAAATGAATTATATCATGGATATTACACTGACGACACAACCTAAGGCGTGAGAGACCTGTCATAGAGAAATTCTATATTTCTGAAGAAAAACTGGGTGTGATACATCTTCTGCATTAGTCAACACATCAAATGAGAACAGAGTCTAAAAGAATGAACCTTGTAAAATGTGTTCCATGTAATGAGATGCTACTTCCTGTTGTAATTTGTTTAAACCCAATTCTACGCAAAGGCAACAAGAAACATTGCATAGGATGGATGCCTGGTTATCTTGTACTGCTATGTTCACCACAAGCATTTGTAAAAAGGCTGCCACAAAGACAATTCCAGTTCTATGCTAGCACTTGTTATAGCAGATGGAGAGGTAGAAAATTCTAGAAAGAACTCAGTTAAAGCCCTCCAAAATATGTCAGCATATTTGTGAAAAAGTATTCAATGAAAAAAATGAGCATGAGGATAACTGCAAAAAATATGCAGGAAAACAAGGCTCAAGAATAAAATATTAACGAGGCCAAAGGCTTAGTGTTTACATGGAAGCCTGATGCTTATACATCATAGAGGCTTTTACCAGGAAGAGAGCTGGAAGTATTGGAAATAACAACAACGACAAATTATCTAAACAGTTAGGAAATGACGAGTTATCAATGAAGGAGTTATTTACCAACCAGTCATCTCTGTACAATGAGACCAGCAACTTACTAAAGCAAAGACCAAAGTCAGTAACACAGGAGAAGAGCAGAATGAGAAGATACAGCCTAAAATTAAAACAACTCCACAATGACCTATTTAAACAAGCTATTGACCTCTAAAATGGGTAATTAATCAAAGACCAGATATCAACACATTAACTTCCATGGGAACTGGCGCTAATTAATCTAGAAACTGGCAACTACCTCACTCAGAAAATACTTGATCTTCCCAGCAAGAGAGATATGATAACCCAGGGCAACACTGGTTAAAAATATGAACTTGTCTGTAAAATCTTGCTGAGCATACTGTAGTATTATGCTCTAATGCCTCAAAAATAAAAAAATAAAAAAATATAGTGGAGGGAAAATATTTTTTGTAGAAAACTTAATGATTCAATTAAGCCCTTAGAATATTTAAGGATGAAACTTAAGTGGAAAAGAAAAACCTAATGCTCCTGTCAAGATTACTGTAATAAACCATTTTCTTCATTGATGACAAAAGAGCCACTGCATTTGAGCTTTAAAATTATGGGCCCCAATGGGTTCCATGAGAAAAAGAAATGACACTACAAAACACTATGATGGGGAAGAGTAGCTAACCTAGATGAATTATAAAGAAAGAAGGTCCATGATAGAAGTGATATAATTTCAAAAGAATTGAAGCAACTACCAATTCTCAGAATATCTAAAAGAGGACATTACTTAACACCTGTAAAAAATTACCAACCCAAAGACACCAAATAGAAAATATCAATAATCCACATGCTCATTTCCCTGTCTCTATAGATATTTATGAGAATAACTTACAGATTAATCAAGATCATCCTGGAAAAAGTTATGAAAAGGGAAGAAGCAGATTTTCACAAACTACATTCTAAAGCAGATCACATCTTTGCAGTCATATCACTGAATTAAAGGTACAAAGGATGCAAGATGACATTGTGCTTATTGGTTTAGCTGTTTAAAAAGCATTTGATTTGTTGATTTAAAAGGCTCTTCTCCAGTAGGCTGTCTACCATGCACATGTTAAAAATAAAACAAAGAACAACGAGATATCTCTGTTCAACAACTCTCTAATTATAAATATTGAGCAAGGCATAAAACGAAGAGACCTACACTTGCCGGAGGTGTCTGCCACTATCACAAAGGATGTCTGACACAGGATCCAAATGGGAGAGGAGTCCCAAATGGATGCTCCAGTTTGCAGATTTGTGCTATTTCACTCAGCACTGAAATATCGCAGGGCCTCTTAAATGAAGTCCATAATCATTTAAGAATCTTGACTAACTACCCACTTAGGAAAAACCAAGTGCATCAAGAATGCCTGCTGTTTGTGACATGTCTATGACATGTAATTGGACTGTGACAGTCTACAGGGCTGGTCCATCAGAATGTATAGCCTGGTAAAACAATGTACAAAGATGATGAACTGGACCCAAAATTAAATAGAACCCTACACTGGAATGCATTCTGGGAAACTGTACAGTACTTCCCCCAAACTTTTCCCTAAAACAAAAGCCTTTTAAAAATTAATGTTCTTCTGGTGATGCTACATCACTTCAAAGTATGGACTACTCCAGTTTTTGTAGAATTAAGTTGTAGATGTCACCCATGTGGAAATGAAGACATGCAAAGGGCTCATGAAAAAACTGCAACATGCTGTTAATGAAGAAACGGCATTAAAGCTGTAATTAGAGAAATGTCCAACTGGAAACGTCCACCTAGGACAGCTAGGTGGCACAGTGAATACAGACCAGGACCTGGAGTCAAGAAAACCTGAATTCAAATCTGACATCAGACACTTATTAGCCGTGTGACCTTGGGCAAGTCACTTAACCCTATTTGCCTCAGTTTCTTCATTTATAAAAAGAGCTGGAGAAGGAAATGGCAAACCAACCCAGTGTCTTTGCCAAAAAAAACAAACAAACCAAAAACCAAATGGGGTCATGAAGAGTTGGACACAACTGACAAAGATTAAACAACAACCAACTGGAGAAGGAGGAAAAACTGCTGGCCAGCTTGTGTGGTCTACTGGTAGCTACACCATGTGAAGAAATCTAGGGGAGAGCCTTTAGCACATTAGTTGGTATCCTATGGATGCTTTATACAAGGCCAAGTCATAGAAAGTGAGATGGCAAGAATGTGCTGTGATCTATACTCTCTCCAAAGTGGGGAATAGGAGTATCCACATCCATGACATCAAAGATCCATCAACATATTGGATGGAAAAGTTAATAATGCCAGTAATTTAAGTTACTACTTAAGTCTTTTCAGCAAACACATGTGACACATTCACATATGCTAAGTAGTACCAAAACAGAACAGAAAAAGACAAAGTTCTGACATTCAGAAATAACCTTAAAAAAAATTAAAGGGTAAAGTCAATAGCTAATACTTTATTTTGACTTGAATCAGACTTGCTTTAACCATGTATCAACATGTATTTTGTTGATGAATCTATCATTTTCTTTGACTAGCAATAATATAGCTTCAGTTCTAGCAATGTTACAATTAAGAGCAAAATAAAAATACTCCTCTAGAACAATGGTTCTTAATCTGGGATCCATGGAACCCTTGGGGAGCCGGTGGATAATATTCTAAGGGGTTGTGACCTCATATAGAAAAACAAATTATGTCCTTTTTTTAAGATAATGGTAATTAATTCACTTTGTAGTCATATGTACTTTATGTTATGAATTTAAAAACATTATTCTGAGAAGAGGTTCAAAGGCTTCATGAGACACTCTAAAAAGGGTCCATGACAAACAAAAATTAAGAATCCTCCTTTAGCACAAGTGCTTCCTCCCAAATTATTAAAGTACCTCAGGCTGAAATCCACCATTGTCTCAACAAGAATTGCACATGCTTTTTCCAAATCTCCATCACAGCCTCCAGTCACAGAAGATTCTGGAAGGTACTGCTGATACAAAGCCCACTGATGAAAATATTGCCTGCAACATCAAAATGCAAAAATCAGTTTCTTTTCATAGCCTAAAACAATAAACTAGACAATGAGCCTTGATCCTGGCCAGTATGAAAAGAAAAACATTTCAGCTGGGACCCTGATGGACATAATAGTTAAATTACTTACAGAGATGATAAGAAATTGTTCATCTGTCCATAGAAACATTCTGAACCAACCATTTCTATCAAAGGTTCTACTAGGGAGAACTGAAGTATAAAACAATCTTGTACTTTGACTATTCAAGGCTCCATTTAAAAAAAAAAAAGTTTCTTGCCTATGATTTTTTCGAGATAAAGAATTTCTTTCTAGTACATCTCTTCTCAATATTGGACCAAAATGTCTTTTAATGAAAACAAAAATTAGAATTACAGAATTTAATTAAGGGAATAATCAAAGAATTTGCCACAATTTGGGTGTCCAAGAGGAATATGACCTTATTACAAGTTAGAAACCTGTGAATGAATTTTTATAATGTCACAGCCTTTAACTCTCTATCCACAGGACTATGATACATTTACCTTTCTGCATCTGAAAGAATATCATTGTCAGGTTTGATTTCCATCTCAAATAGCAGCCAATCTCTGTAAGTTAACTGAGAGAAAAAACCAATAGTTTAATTTAAAAGGTCAGAACAATGAATAGCATTGCTAAGCATTTTGCCTTCTCTATCATTTCTGCTGCCTCATTAATAATCCTCAATTTCTCTCTCTATATTGGCTGCCTCCCTGCTGCCTTGCAAACATGCTCCTGTCTCCCCATCCTCAAAATATCCTCACTTGTTTGATACCTATCTGCTATCATCCTTTATCTTTCCCCCTTCTCATGGATAAACTCCTTGGGGAGAAAGCAGGCCTACTTTTTTCCTTTCAATCTCTTCTTAACTCTGCAATCTGGCTTTGGACCTTATCATTCCACTGAAACTGTTCTCTCCAAAGATACCAGTGATCCCTTAGCTGCCTAATATAATGTCCTTTTCTCAACCCTTATCCTTGATCTCTGACACTGTCAATCACCCCTTCCTCTGATACTCTCATTACTCTAGTTGTCTCCTCCTACTTGTCTGACTAGCTTTCCCTCAGTCAACTCTGCTGAATATTTACCCAGGACATAGCCTTGAGTGACAACCAAAGTGCCCCTCAAGGCTATGCCTTACAGAGTTCTATCCTTCTATACTATTTCTCTGGGTGAACTCATCAGTTCTCACATAATTAATGATCAGTTCTATGCAGATGATTCTCAGATTTACTTATCCAGCCCTAACCTGTCTCCTGACCTCCAGTCTCATATTTTCAATGGCCAATTGGACATTTCGAACTAGATATTCAATGGACTTCTTTTTTTTCAGTTATTTGTTGTCTATTCAGTATTTAGGGTTAGTATGACACTTGAGGAATTGATTGCATCATTGTACATATACAGATCTTTTTATATAATATGGAAATTTACAACTATTGAGATATACATAGACAAAATCAGGTCCTCTGGAAAGGTGATACATAGTGCCGTGCTGTAGAGCCCTAATGAAGGGGAACATGAAAGTAATCAATGCATCAATAAATAAATTACTACTGTGTGGTGTTTTGTATCCAGGAGTGTTGTCTTCTGGACCTATGGGAATCTATAGCACCTACATACATGGCAGGTAGTTCATATACCTGTGGGGCGCTGGCTCTGCTTGATACCAACTACTGTAGACTATACAAGTCACATCCAGCATCTGATGCAAACAACAACAGGGTTTAACAAATAGTAGTCACACTGTACTATTCCCCATTTCTGACTTTAGGAAGAGACTAGAGTGGGTTCACAGGTATTACATTTCTGGTGTTCAATCACCAATCAGAGGAAAGATTTGGCCTATTTGAAGAGCACATCATACATAACCCCTCGACGACTGTCATGTTCTCTCTTGATGGCGGCACATTAAAAGGTTTTAAAATTGCAGCTCCTTCTGAATTCCCCAAAGAGCGTCTGTGCTCTTCTTTAAACGGCTCTCCTCCTCTGGATTCAGGTTTACCTTCACCACATCTGAAATGCCATTCTGCCCCAAGATACATGGGACACTAAGGAAGACATCCTCATTAATGCCATATAGGCCCTTAATCGTGGTGGAAATAGGATGCACTCTCCTAAGATTCTTCATAATGCTTTCTGCCAGATCTGCCACAGATAAGCCAATGACCCAGGAAGTGTAGCCCTTCAGCTTGATCACCTCATAAGCACTTTCAGCCACATCTTTCCAATTCTCTGAATCAGCATCAGTTCCCAAAGAAGGATGGAGATTCCTCAGAGATACACCAGCAATATTCACACCACTCCATACAGGAACACTGGCATCTCCATGTTCCCCAAGGACCCATCCACGACAACTTGAAGAATGGACACCAAGTCTCTCCCCTATTAGGTAACAGAAATGGGCAGAATCCAGATTGCAACCACTTCCAATAACACGATTTTTAGGAAAGCCACTGAGCTTCCAGGCCACATATGTCAAAATATGTACTGGATTGGAAATAATAAGCAGCTTGCAATTAGGGCTGTATTTAACAATATTGGGAATGATGAATTTAAAGATATTCACATTACGCTGGACCAAAATAAGACAACTTTCTCCCTCCTGTTGACGTGCCCCAGCTGTAACAATGACCAGTTTTGAGTGTGCAGTCACACTGTAGTCTTTGCCAGAAACAATCTTTGGCATTTTGAGGAAAAGGCTGCCATGTTGGAGATCTATCATCTCTCCCTTTAGTTTGTCTTCTATTATATCAACTAAGGCAAGTTCATCAGCCAAATCCTTTGTTAAAATACTGATGGCACATGCCATGCCAACTGCACCAACCCCAACAACAGTGATCTTGTTCTGGGAAACCTGTTCTTCCTTTAGGACATTCAAAGTCAGCTGATCCTTGACAGTAGATGCCATTTTGGAGGATATCTGGGGAGATATCGAGGTTGCTGGTCAGGCTGTGAAAGTTCTGAGTTGGATGTGAGAGGCTGCTCCCAGACTTGCGCCTCAGTGGACTTCTTAAACTCAATACGTCCAGTACATGTTCTCTTTCCCCAAAATCATCACCTCTTCCAAACTTCCCTACTATTGCCAAGGGCACCACCATCCTTCTAATCACCAGATGTCATCCTCAACCGCTCACTCTCTCTTACCCCACTTATATCCAATCTGTTGCTAAGCCTTGCTGATTGCACCTTTGAGAGATCTCTCATAGTCTCAGTCCCCCCTTCTCTCCTCTAATACTGATACTACCCTAGTGCAGGCCTACTGGGGTGCCTGTTAGATGGTCTTCCTGCTTCAAGTCTCTCTGCACTCCTACCAAATCTCTACTCTGCTTGCAAAGTGATCTTTCTAAAGGACAAATCTGATCATGTCATGTGTCTGTCCCCTGTCTCCCCAACAACTCAGTAAACTCCAACAGCTTCCCTCCTGCCTCTAGGAACTGATATAAAATCTTTTATTTGGCCCCTTCCTGCCTTTCTTATAGCCTTCTTATATTTCACTCTTCTCCATGTACTCTATGATCCAAGAACACCAGACTGACTCAAGCTGTTCCTTAAATAAAATACTCCACCTCTGGACTCTATGCATTCCCTCCCACCTCTCCTCTTTCCATCATTCTCCCTCTGTCACATTTTCCCTCTCCTTTCTTCTTTTTCTGCTTCCCTCCCTTCCTCTGTCACATTCTTCCTCTCTCTCCCCCTGACTGATGGATATAGTAGCTTGGACCTGCTCTGTTTTTGAATAGGGCCACTTTGTTCCTTCTTAGACCACCTGGTGAGTTCCTCTTCCAGACTGGTGCTGAACATACTTTGGATACCTTTTGGACATCTCAAACTGGTTATCTTGTGGACATCTTAAACTCAACGTCCAAAACAGAACTAAATATCTTTCCCTCGAACCTCCATATTACTGCTCAAAATTCCAGAGCCTAAGTGGTCCATCATCCTAAGCTTTCCTTATTAGGAGCAGGGATTATAGGGGAGTGTCAGCATACCTGGCCAATTCTATGGATTTTCTCGAGTTGTCCTCCAGGCCTGGAACATTGTCTCTTCTTACTTTTGCCTCCCGGCTTCAAGCCTCAACTAAAATCTCTGAGATTTCAGTCAATCTCAGTCCCCCTCAATCTGAGATTACCTCAAATTTATCTTTATGTCTATATAGCATATATGTACGTATTTGTTTGTATGTGTCTCCTACATCATAACATGAGCTCCTTGAGGGAAGAGACTATTTCTGGCTTTCTTTGAATCTCCAGAGCTTTTCAGAGTGTCTAGCACATGGCAGGCATTTAATAAATGCTTTTTAATTTGATTTTAGGCCTTTCATCTTACTGATAAGATCTATGGTCCCCATGTTACAAGATTCTACCTAAAACAATCTATAGCAGACTAGGAAGATTTCATCCAGTGGTATAAAAAGAAATCAATCATAACCATCTTTCACAAGAAAAATGTCTATTCTTTTGTTTTTGTTGTTCATTGTGTCTGAGTCTTTGTGACCCCATGGACCACAGAAGGCCAGGCCTTTTTATTCTCCACAATCTCTCAAAGTCTGTTCAAGATCATGTTCATTGTGTCCATGACACTTTCTATCCATCCCATCCTCTGCGGTCTCCTTTTGCTTTTGCCTTCAACTTTTCCCAACATGAGGGTCTTTCCCAATGAGTCTCATCTTCTTATTATGTGGCCAATGTATTTAAGCTTCAGCTTCAGCAACTGACCTTCCAGTGAATAGTCTGAATTAATTTAAGTATTGACTGATTTGATCTCTTTGCTGTCTGAGGGACTCTCAAAAGTCTTCTTCAGCACAATTCAATTGTCGATTCTGCAGCACTCAGCTTTCCTTAAAATCCAGCTCTCACAACCGTACATACTCTCCATCACATTTATCAATATCTACCAAGCCCAATCAAAACTCATACATTCCTTGTTATTCCCTACATTAATAGGCAGAGAAAAGCAAACTCCTGTTTACAGCAAAGCTCCTCAAACTCTGCCTACAGCAACCTTCTTACGGAGGACTTTTAAAAAGGAAAAATTTATTGATGTCTCTTAAGTAGACCAACTGTTTCATTTTCTTTAAGCCCCATGGCACATGCCAATTTGTATGGGTGAAGAAAATGTGGATGATCAAAAAAAAGCAAGGAAAAAAGAGGTACTGGGAAATCTCTTTCAAATTATTGGGCCTGGGGGATAGGACTAATACTCACCTTATAGATTCCATCAGAGTATTCTTTTAATCAATGTATTGATGACATTATTAATGACAGGAACTCAAATACATGCAATATACATCTAATAGGATTCTACCAAGTTAATATATCTTTGCGTTTAGAAAACTTGAAAATCTTAACATGAAACACATGTAACTTAATATTTAATTTGAGAGAACAAAAGGTACAATCATAAAGCTTACTTGAAATTGTCTTTCTTTCAAAAGTTCTTGGAACTTCCTTTGCCTCCACAAACAGAGGGAGGCTTTCTTCCAATCTACAAAGGAAGAAGACAAGTTCCTCCAAGGGAGATCCACTACATCTTCTTGACAAGTAGTTCCTCGAGCTTCCAGGTATGCTCGAAGCACAACAAATTGCACCTGTGATAAATACAAATACATTTTAGAATTCAGAAATTGAATTATAAAACAGTTTGATGGCTCTATGGCTCCACTCACTATTCCTCTAATTTCCCAGACTAAAACATTTTCCCTGGCCACCACTTCCCAATATGTGCTGTCACCTCCTATTAAAATGTAAGTTCCTTGAGGACAAGGACCTCTCTTCAGTTTCTGTATGCTCGGTGCTTAGCAAAGTATCAGCACACAGTTAGCACCTAATAAATGCTTTTTCATTCCTTCATCTGGCTTTTAAATACCAACTTTGAATGTAACATAAGCGAATTCAGAGAAATCAGATCAGTTCTTTCAAAGGTAGATAAGTGGAATGAACAGGAGAATTTTATTTTCTAATCATCCATTCACCAATGATTCAATTTGTAGCTTGGGCAGAAGATTCAATTGAGGTAATCCACATCAACCTCACAACTCTCAAATATAACTTATTTTTAAACCTCCTGAAAAGCAATATAAAATATCGTCAAATGAAAAAATTATATTTTTTGTTAAAGAGGAAAATAAGCATCACACACAAGCACCTCTACTTGCAAGGGTTGGTCTCTACCAACCAAGAATATATAAAAAAAATATTTGTAATAAAGATGTACAAGTGATTGGGCTTTGCTAAACATTTGATGTTTCTGAACAAGTTAATAAAGAGTTATACTGTGCCAAGCAAACACTACATTTTGCAAGGGGCTCCTATTCTGAGTCCTTCCTTTCAGTCTCTTTGGTGTCCCATCAAAATGGAGCCCCTGACACTAAACTGCTAAAACCTAGGACCATACTATGAAAGGTAGGAAATACAGGAATCAGAAATCTACTGTGAACAATAGGGTAGGACATTTTGTAAAATGAATCATTTACTCATTAATTTAATTTACATTATAATTTCAAAGCTATTTAATGTAATTTTTGATTGATTTTTAAGACTTCCAACAGCTCTAAGTTTATATGCCCTTTTGCTGAATAAGTCTCAAATAAACCCTTAAACACACTAGGGGAGCTGCCCATTGAAAGTAGCACTTAAATCTTTTTTTAATAGTCATTTAATATTTATTTTCCAAAATACATTTTATTATTTAATTTTTAAGACTTTTCTTTTTAAAAGGTTTTTCTCTCCCCACCTTCTACACCCTCCTCCAACTACTGAGAAGGCAAGCAATATATCAATTTTACATGTGAAATCATGCAAAACATTCCCATATTAGCCATATTTATTGAAATTATTTCAATTTGCACTCAGAGTTCATCAGTTTTCTCTGGGGAAGTGGATAGCATTTTTTCACCATGAGTCCCAAGTTTTTCACAATTGATCATCATGATCACATGGCTGTTACTGTGCACAATTATCTTCCAGTTCTTCTCACTTCACTTGGCATCATTTCATATATTGGTTTTGCCATGTATTTTCTGAAACCACCCCCTTCGTCATTTCCCACAGCACTAAATAGTACTCTATCAAACTCATACCACAACTTGTTCAGCCATGCCCCAATTGACGAATATCCCATTTCCAATTCTTTGCCACCATAAAAAGAGCCGATATAAATATTTTTGTACATATAGGTCCTTTTCCTTTTTCTTCAATCTCTGTGGGATACAGATCTCATAGTAGTATTGCTGTCTCAAAGGTTATGCATAGTTTTATAGACCTTTAGGCCTGGTTCCACACTATTCTCCAGAACTAGTTCACTCCACCAACATTTTATTAGTGTACCTACTTTGCCCTCATCCCCTCCAGCATTTGTCATTTCTGAAAAGTGTGAAGTGAACGGGTTCCTCAGAGTTGTTTTAATTTGCCTTTTTCTAATCCAATTATTTAGAATACTTTTTCATATGACTATAGATAGCTTTGATTTCTTCTGAAAACTGATTGTTTATAGCCTTTGACCATTTATCAACTGGGGAATGGCTTATTTTTATACATATTATTCAGTTCTATATTCACTATATATTTGAGAAATGAGGCCTTTATCGGAGAATCTTGTAAAAAATTCTGATATTACTTCATGTCTATGGTACCTTTTAGCAAAATATAGTTTACCTCTTAATTAGGACTATTTTTGCTTTTGCTTTATCTGAGATCATAATTATCTCTGCATTTTTTTTAAGCTCAGCTGAAACATATTAGATTCCATTCCAGCTCTTTATTTTAATTATGTGTGTTTTTCTGTCTCAAGTGTGTCTCTTGTAAAAATTGTCAGATTCTGGTTTCTAATCCATTCTATCTGCTTCCATTTTATGAGTGAGCTCATGCCATTCACATTCACAGTTATGATTACTGTTTTTCCTTCCATCCCATTTTCTTTCATTTCTTCGCTCTCTTTTTATCCGGTCCCTTCTCAAAAGTCTGTTTTGCTTCTAACCACTGCCTCCCTTAATCTTCCTCCCTTTTATCACTCTCTGTCTTTTCTCTTATCCCCTTCCTCTACTATTCCCCGTTGGGAAAGCTACATTTTTATATCCAACTGAGTGTGTATATATACATATATTCCTCCCTCTTTGAACTAATTCTGATGAGAGTGAGGTTGCCTGACACAACCCCCCCCCCCATTCTCCTTCCACTGTAAAAGCTCTTTATTGCTCACCTCTTTTAAATAAGAAAATTTCCTCCTTTCTATCTCTCCCTTCTCTCTTCTCCCAGTGCATCCCTCTTTCTCAACCCTTCATTTGGGGCGGGGGGTGGAAATCATTCCAATAAAATCAACTTCCATCCATGCTCTCTGTCTATGTAGAAGTCTAAGTACCCTAAAAATGACAAAGTTCTTATGAGTTACATATACCATCTTCCCATATAGTAATGTAAACAGTTTAACTTTATCAAGACCCATATGATGTTTACCTTTTTATGCTTCTCTTGAGTCTTATGTTTGAATGTCAAATTTTCTATTCAGCTCTGGTCTTTTCATCAGGAGTGCTTGAAAGTCCTCTATTTCATTAAATATCCACTTTTTCTCCTTAAGGATTATACTTAAATTTTGCTGGGTAAGTTATTCTTGGCTGTAAACCCAGCTTCTTTTCTTTCTGGAACATCATACTCCAAGCCCTCTGCTCCTTTAACATGAAAACCACTAAATCTTGTGTGATTATGACTGAGGCTCCATGATATTTGAATTCTTTCTGGATGCTTGAAGTATTTTCTTTTTTATCTTGGAGCTCTGGAATTTGGCTATAATCTTCCTGGGAGTTTTCATTTTGGGATCTTTCAGGGGTTGATTGGTTGATTCTTTCAATTTCTATTTTACCCTCTGGTTCTAGAAGAGCAGGGCAGTTTTCCTTGATAATTTCTTGAAATATGACTTCTACGCTTTTTCTCTGATGACAATTTTCAGGTAATCCAATAATTCTTAAATTATCTCTCCTTGACCTATTTTCCAGATCATTGTTTTTCTGATGAGATGTTTAATACTTCCTTCCATTTTTTTCATTCTTTTGACTTTGTTTCATTGTTTCTTGATGTCTCATGGAGTCACTAGCTTCCACTTGGCCAATTCTAATTTTTAAGGATTTATTTTCTTCAGTGAGATCTTGTACCTCTTTTTCCATTTGGCCAATTCAGTTTTTTAAGGAGTTCTTTCCTTTAGTGAATTTTTGTCCCTCCTTTTCCATTTGGCCTATTCCATATTTTAAGGCAGGGTTGTCCAAAATGTGGCCACATTTATGCGATTTATGTGGCCCGCCTACAAGCATAGAAATTTACATTAATTTTTTTAGTAAACGAAGCTGAGCTACCACAGAGCTCTTACTAAAATAGCAAATCAAAATATGTTGTCTATTGTTTCAATGAAAACCTAAGATTAGACAGCCCTGTTTTAAGGAGTTCTTTTCTTCTGTGAATTTTTATGCCTCTTTTACCATTAGGTTAGTTCTATTTTTTTAAGGTTTTATTTCCTTCAGGATTTTTTTGTGCCTCTTTTATCAAGCGGTTAATTCTCTTTTCCTGTATCATTCTCTTTTCCCAATTTTTCCTCTACTATTCTTTTTTGGTAAGGCAATTGGGATTCAGTGACTTGTCCTGGGCACACAGCTAGTAAGTGTCAAGTGTCTGAGGCCATATTTGAACTCAGGTCTTCCTGACTCCAAAGCCAGTAGTCTATCCACTGCACCATGTAGCTGCCCCTCCTCTACTTATTCTTTAACTCTTCCAGGAATTTTTGTTGGGCTTGGATCGAATTAACATTTTTCTTTTAGGCTCTGTTAGTAGCTATTTTCATATTCTGAGTTTGTCTTATCTGCAACCTTCGTGGCTTTTCATAGTCAAATACTTCTTTTGTTGTTTCTCATCAACTTTATGTTAAAGTTGGGCTCTGCTCCCTTAGAGATGGGAAAGCTTCAGGCTTTTTCATGCTGCTGTTTTCAGAGCTAGTTCTGGGAATCTGCAAGTTTTCAGTACTTCCAAGGTGGTGTGATCCAGGGAGACGTGTGGTTCTTGCTCTCCTGGTCTGTGCTCCTTACCCAGAATGACCCCCTAGTCCCCTGCAGCCACGAGCCCTTGTGCTTCTCTTTGCCTTGAAATCAAGATCAATGCCCTTTCTCTTGTGACAAACCCCCAGTGATCCTCTCCTCCCTGGAACTTCAACCCACAACTGCAAATGGGCAATAGAATTGCCAATCAGTGCCAGCTGCATATAGTGCCATCAAAGAGTTCCCTGTAATCTCTTCCTGACCAGACATCTGACCCTCTTACCCACTCTGAGCCGAGAGCTCCTAAAGCTGCTGCTGCTGTTGGAACCACTGTTGCTGCAGTAAGTGGTTCCCAGAGAGGCCTCCACTCCAGTGTCACAAACTTCTGCCAACCTCTTAAGTTTTCTTAGGCTGGAATCATGTCTCACCCTGACTTTTTGTTGGCTCTACAAATCCAAAATTTGGTTTGAGGTGTTATTTTTAAATTGTTTGGAGGGTAATGTTGGAGGAGTTCAGCTGGGTTGCTTCTAATCTACCATCATGGCTCTGCCTCCCCTCACTTAATCTTAAATCTTTTTTGTAAAGGCAAGAATCCTTTTCTGATATGATAATCATTCATTAATATATCTATTTTGTAAATGTCACTGTTTTCCTTAAAGTGGTGCACATGAGGAGTATAACATCATCTGTCATTTATGTACAGTTAGAAAAGATGGAAAATACCACACTGAATACCTAACACTGCTTCCTTTGTGTCTGCCTGAGCAGACAGCTGCAACGGCTTTGATGAGAAAACCCTTATAAATAATGTAACAGAGTGTCACACAGTAAGCTAAAAAAGCTCAAGCCAACAAGGACCTTTGCCTCTGGCTGGAAAGACACACTAGAGTTGAGTAGTTAGAGAACAATGTTAAATAAAATAAGACGAAAAATACATCTACCTTTTTAATGAGGCCTGCAGATAAACAGTTACACAAAACATCATGTGAGTGGGAGGAAAATTTGCACAAAGTATAAGAAATTGCTGCAACACAAAACCTGAAATGGAAAAACAGAAAAGATATTATGGAACTTTATATAAAAACAAAGGATCTCTTGTAGCTATTGGGCAGAAAAGTAAACTGACTAACTGGACCTCAAAGTAGGTCAGTTCTATTAAGATAATACAAACTATAAGCTAGGTTTTATAAAGAACAAGAAAAGGATAATCAATATTGGCAGCCAATCTATCCTGTCCATAGTTTGTATGTAGCTATGTGCATATTATCTCCCTCATTAGAATGTGAGCTTCTTGAGGGCAGGGACCATCTTTTACCTTTCTTTCTACCTCCAGCACTTTATAAATGTTTGTTGGGCTTGAAGTCCAGGAGACTTGCATTCGAATCCTGCCTCAGACCCTAGCGATAAGACCCTGAGCAAATCAATTAATCTCTATTAGTCTCAGTTTCCCCATGTGCACAATGGGGATAATAATACCACCACCTACCTCGCAGGGTTTTGTGAGGATCAAATGAGATAAGTGTGTTTTTTTGCAAACTTTAAAGCTCTACACAAATGCTATTATTATTATTGCTGCTGTCCTTGCTGTTAGGAGACCCAGAACGCCACCATCAGTTCACTTTCTAGAACTCACCATCACAATTATCAGACATAATTTTAAGTGTCTGAGCTAGGTCCTGTGCAAAATTAGTGTTACAGACTGATAGTGTCCTAAAGCCATACAAATAAACACAGAAAATATACTATGAATTTGGGTCCAGTGCAAGAATGGGGTGCATTCTTATGGGTAGTTAGAAAAGGAATTGTCTTCTGTCTTACAGTTAATCATGGAAAACAAAGAACTATAAGAGTTGTCTTGGTAGGGTAGGACGACACAGGCACAGGCAGAGCAGAGAAGGTCTGTGGGTGGAAGTAGAAACACTGAATAAAGGAAACATTAACTGAATTGTTTTAGGAAGAAGAGAAGAGAAAGGTAGCTCAAGAGTAATCTGCTGCCTGGAATAGGACACTGTGCCCCATCTCCATGTAAGCTGGTAACTGATTATTCATTCTGTGGAATTCCTGGGAATTTATTACTGTAACCATCTTGAAATTAGAGAGATGGCAAGTTTAGATCTCTAATCTAGATTTTAAAAACGGTACTTAAGGAAAAAATACACATTCCTTCTCTGGTCTGGGAAGGGGCCAGGTGCTTGTACTATATATACCCCGATATGTTTTCACTCACACACAACCTCTACAATCTACATGGCAGGGGAGGGGAGGGGAAGGAAGGTCAGGATAAAGGGTTTTGTCACAGTCCCTGGAGCTCCAATGCATCCATGGCACAGGCAGACTACTCCTTCTTCCCATTTCCCCCAGAGCACAAGAAAGAAAGCCTATTTGCATCAATCTCTTCCACTGAATTGATGAAATAACAATTTAGAATACTGAGGTCCAAGGGAAAGCGAAAAGAGCTGAAGACAGATCAGAAACATCAGATGGAAAAGGCTACCTAGGCAAGAAGATAGAACTATGACAAATGTTATTATTGTCATCTCCTCCTCACATAAAGCTTTCTTTTAACATGCAGAATGACACCGTAATTTTTTAGTAATTGATATTGACATCCCACTATTTCTGCACAAATGGACAAGTAACAATGAAGATTAATTTGTACCAATGTTCAGAGGGTTAATTAAGGACTTTTGTGAATTAAAACATGCTTCAGAAATCACTGAAAAATATTTTTAAAAAAACTAGAAAAAAGGTACTTAAGAAACTTATTTTTAGTTGTTATTAGCAAACAGTACTATAATAGAATAGCAAACAGTACTAGACAGTACAGCCCCTTTCTAGAAGTATGAAACAGAATCAGGAAGAAATGATTGGTTGACATGTGGATAATTTCATATGTCCATACCAGGACATTAATTTTAAAAGGGGGCACTGCCCATCAACAAGGGGAATTTTGAAACCTGGAGATGATGGAATATCACTGCAATGTAATAAAAGAATATGAAGAATAATATAGTAAAGCATGGGGAAACATGTGCAGAGATGTAAATTGAAGTGAGCAAAACTAGGAAAACAATCTACATCACAATGCAAGTGGAAAGTACAACAAGAAAATCAAACTGAAATTTGTCTAGTTATAACAACCAAATCGGCAATGAAAAAGGGAGGAGAAAAGGTCTGTCTCCCTTTGCTGGAAAGGTGAGCAGAGCAAAATGTCACCTCAGTGACATGCGGATGAGTCTACTTGCCCCCTGTCTTTTATCCTGCTTTCTCCTCTTCCTCCTCCTCTACTACTTCTTCATCTCTCAGGATTCCAATGTGAGCCTCCAGAGAAGGCATTTATCAAATGAAGGAACAAGCTCCTTTTGTTCAGCTTTCTGACATGTAGCTCCAATAAAACAAATCTAGGGTCTGGGGTAGAGGGAGGAAGTAAAAGTGCCAGGCTGGGAGCTAAATCTAGAGAAGGGGGCAGGGACCTCTTTAGCTTTAAGGATCTCAAGCAAGGCCAGACAATGACTACTGGGGTGTGACAGGACCAATAGCTACCAGAAACCTGCCCCTACCCTTGCCCCCCAGCTCCAAACAGGCATTAGTTTTCCCTAAATGGCAACAAAGCTGTCCCAGGACCTGACTGACCCCTGCCCAATGCAGCTTTTAGTCACCTAAGGACACGCAAAGTCCTACCCACATGGAATTAGGAGCCCCTCCAATTTGGTAGTTATCAGAAGACCACAGGAGTTACCAGTCTCTAGAAGCTGAATGTCACTGTATCTTTTGAGCACATTATTGCTATGTTAGGGCTAAGTAAACCTCCTTTTGTTAACTGTTCAATGACTCACAAGTGCCTCCTTTGGTCCCCAAATCAAACCTGAACAAAAAAGGTGCTGGTGTCAGGCCTGCCTCTAACATGACACTACCAGTAGGCCAAAGACCTAGGCAAGGAAGGAACAAAAAATGGAGTAGGAGAAGGAGGAAAAAGAAGAAGAAGTAAGTAACATATGGTTGGGAATGGAGAGCATGTGATCAACAACTACTTTAGATACCACTTGGTGGCGACAGTGCTATAGGTTTCTTATCCTAACTTTGGGGCATCTTATAAATGTATGAGCAGGTGGTTAATTTCAAGGTTGCATAAACAGATCTGTCACCTAAAAGTTTTAGAAGATTGGTTTAAAACCAAGAAATGCAGCTATTTTTTGGCTAAATAACAACTTCATGAAATACAAGGGGGAGATTCATCTTAAGCGCAGTAAACTTAACCAATTCCATAAACCAGGCAATCAATGATTTAGGCACCAAGGGAGCCTGGAGTCAGGGAAGTCTGAATTTGGATCCAGCCTCAGACACTCACTAGGTTCATGACCCCTTCCCATCTCTCAGCCTTAGTTTCCTCCTCTGTAAAATGGAGATTAAGAGCATTTACTTCACAGGGATGTTGTTGTGAGGCTCAAAGGAGGTGAGACATGTAAAAAGCTTTAGAAACTTTAAAATGCTATAAAAACACTAGATATTAGCTATTATGATGCAGGAAGGAAGGAAGCAACTTACCTCATACAAAGGGAAAAGGATTTCCTAGTTCTACATGCCAGAATGTTCTCCCAGAATGCTGTGATGGAGTGAGTCTTTGCATGGGCAGAAGTTCCAAGAACCAATTCTGGAATAAAGGGCTTTGACTCATTTAAGTGAACTGCCAGGGCAGCTAGGCCTAAAACATGAATGTCAGTCAGGCATTCACCCTAAAATCAAAACAGAAAAATCATAAAAAGGAGAGGAATGTGGCATTTATCCCAAAGCAACACCAGCTGAACTCAACGAGCCACAGGAGGCTGTCCTGGAGGCTGGAGGATGCTGATGCTTCTGATGCTTCAAAAGGATTAACAACCAACCAAACAAACCAAAAAGAAATCTACTGCTTTCAATCACTTTCTCCAAACTGGAGAGCTGACATACTGCAGGTATTTCAGGGAAATGTCAACACTACAAATAAAACAACAATCCTGGTTGTAAACTGGTGAATGTACATTCCCAGGAAGATTAACGTTTTCCTAAATTTTCCAATCTAACTGAAGCCACAGAACCAGGAGAATTCCGAGAATTAGAGGAGAGGCCATGAGCTCTTTCACTGCCTTTTTTCTCC
The DNA here is from genome assembly GCF_011100635.1 of Trichosurus vulpecula. Classification (NCBI taxonomy): domain Eukaryota; kingdom Metazoa; phylum Chordata; class Mammalia; order Diprotodontia; family Phalangeridae; genus Trichosurus; species Trichosurus vulpecula. Next base: position 391,572,483 of record NC_050575.1, read on the forward strand.
TGGGTTGTCCTCTCTTTTTCTCTCTTGGTGACCTCAGCATTTCCCATGGGGTTTAATAATCATCTTTCTACAGATAACTGCCAGATCGATCTGTCCATTTGTCTATCTATCTATATCTCCAGCCCTAACATCTCCCCTGGGCCTCAGTGTTACATTACTGTCTATAAGACTTTTCACACTAGATGTCTCAGAGACATCACACATTGGCAGTGTCCAAAAGTAAATTGGTCATCTTTCCCCCTCCAAATTCTGCCATCTCTGCCAAAGGCACTAGCCCTCAGAGAGTCTCTCAGGTTCAGAATTTCATCCTCATCCTCCACTCTCCATTCTCTCTCACCCCACAATATCCAATCAGTTAGAAACCTTGTCATTTCTATTTCCACAACATCTTTCTCATCTGACTCCCTCTCTCGACTCACAGAATCGCTTTCTAATTCAGGCCCTTTTATCTATTTTCCCACCACTAAAATGGCTTCTTAATTGGTCTCCCTGTACTCCAATCTACCCACTACATGACTGCCAAATTGATTTTCTTTAAGTGTATGTCTGAACATATCTCCTCTACTCAACAGATTCCACTGGCTTTCTATTGCCTCTAGGATAAAATAAAAACTCCCCTGTTGAGCTTGGAAAGCCACTCATAACCTGGCCTAAGCCCATCTTTTCTGTCTCATCACTCAAAGCTCCTTGAGAACAGGAATTGTGGTGCTTTTCTTTGTATTCCTGGCCTAGCACAGTGCACGGTACACAGGAGACACTTAATAAGTGTCTGCCAAGACACAATCCACACAGAGCATGAGTGGAAACAGAAACCCACTCTCTCCTCCACCCTCCTTGGATCCAGCTCAGGGAATTGCATTCAGAGCAGGTGTAATCTTTATATTTTATAGTCCTGGATACAATGATGAAGGTTGTGAATAGCATGAACTTAGTCAGCTGTGAATTAATTCTGAGAAGTGGAAAAGAATGGTTTTTTATGAGGGGAATAAAAACAGTTTCTTCTTGGGGAAAAAAAGCTGAGACAAAGGTGGGTCTCGGTGATGGTGAAGTACCTCCTCTTTATTAGTCATCTCCCGTTGCAAAAGGACATTCCCTCAGTGAATGACAATTCTCCATCCTCGTAGCAAAGAACAGCCCATTGTTCAGTGTGCAACCCAAGGCATATGGGGCTCAATAAGTACTTTGTGGGAGGTGGGGCACTGAGATAGTAAGTCAGAAAACCTAACCTGGTGGTAAATAAGTTGGCAGAACCTGGCAAGCAATGCAGGAAGAAGATGCCTGTGTCCACAGATCATCTTCACAAACAGTGATGGCCAGGAGCCTTGCCTGCAAAGAGACAAATGTTATAAAAGACCATTTGTACTGATAGTTGTTTGAATTACCTTAAACTCCAGAGTAAAAAGGTGTTGATAAGATGGCTAAAGGCGATCTCTTATTAACCTAAGACTCTTGGCATTAATATACATACTGAAACGGACCATTTTGCATTCGAGCTCAAGAAATGGTATTGAGAAGATTAGTAGGAGACTCCAGCAGGCTTATTTTAGAAAAGACA